>NC_081569.1:46052790-46352790 GCF_022355385.1 Mustela nigripes | reverse complement strand
TACTTTTACTGACCACAGAATTCTAAGTTGATGGTTGTTTTTTTTATCGATGATGTGCTAAAATAGTCTCCTATCTTCTGGTTCCCATAGTTGCTGTTAAAAGTCAGATGCTAATCTACACTTTTCTTTTGAATAGACTGTAACATGTTTTCCTCCTTCTCTGGTGGATTTAAAAATATTTCCCTTGTCCTTGGTGTTCTCCATTTTCATTTGGAGGAATCTACATTTATTTATTTATTTAAACTTTTAATTTATTTTATTTATTTAAACTTCATTTATTTAACCTTTCATTAAGTGTCTCAAAATGATGGATCAATACCTTTCTCTAGGTCTGGAAATTCTTTGCCATTATTTCCTAAATTATTGTCTTGGCCCCATTCTCTTAAGCTTCTCCTTTTGGAACCCTGATTTGATATAGATTAGATCTTATCATTTTATCTCCCATATTTCTTAACTTCTCTTTCATAGTCCCCATCTCCTTTTTGTCTTTGCTGCATTCATCCAGTTCTCTGATTCTCTCTTCAGCTGTGTCTAACCTGCTATTATACAGATTCACTGCATGTTCATTTCAATTAAGTTTTTCTTTTCTAAATGTAACATTCCCTTCTTTTTATAATCTGTTAAATCTCTTTTTTTAAACATGTTCCTGTTCCCTGCAGATATTATACTTGTCTTTTTACTACTTTTAAATAGTAAGCACCATTGTTTTATATTCTGTATCGGATAAACCCAGTATCTGAAATCTTGCTGATCTGTTTCTGCTGTTGCTTCAGGTTCTCATTCCCAATGCCTTGCTTCCTTGTCTACTTGGTTATTCTTTTGTCTGAGTTGTTCATTTTCCTTAAAAAATTATTTTTGGTCATTCTTTGAAAACTGGGGTGAAAAGATTTGTGTTTACTTCTACCAGGTAGCTTAAAGGCATTACCAGTCCAAGACTACTTTACATTGAGTTCATGGTTACAGTCATTCTGACTATTCATGTGATAAGTAGCTCTTTTTCCCACCTGCCCTCCTCAGAATGAAGGCAACTTTTCTTGCAGTCCCTGGGTGTGAAAGGAACCAGACAGTTTTTCTTCTGGTTCACACATACACTGAGGGTTTCCCTTTGGAGTTCCACCTTTATGAGGGAGGACATCTTATTAGACTCCCCATCCTTGCTGAGCCTTGGGTTTTAGATTCACTTTCCCAAACCCTTGGCAATGTCAAAACTGAAGCTCAAGTTTGCTGGTTGAGCAAATGTCCATAAGGGACAAGTAGCTGCAGCATTCTCAGAGCCCTGGCTTTCAATTAGATTTTGGCCTTACTATCTTGTCAGTTCTTCAATGTCTTTAAGAAGATTTTTTTTTCACTTTTTTCAGCATTTCTAATTGTTTCTACCCTGAGAGTTAACCTAAAGGACCCAAACTGCCATATTGCTGGAAATAGAGTGTGCTCTATGCTTTCTCCACAACCCTGGATTAGCATGTTTTCTCAATGGGGGAAACCAAAACAGGAAGTAGGATGATCCAGTCTGGGGGAAGGGGGTGAAGGGTGGTGGTTATTGGGCAAAAAGTCCTGCTCAGGATGGTGGGGGTTCCTAGCTCACTAAATGTAAGCCCTGCCCATACACCTAGGCAACTAGTCTGTGTTCTGCAGAGAGCACGGTCCTGATTCTCCTAACCTCCCCCTGTTTTGTCAAGGTTCTTGGAGGCTTTTAAGCAGGATGATAATACAGTCAGATGTTACTCCAAGAAAAATCGCTGTGGCTGCTGTGTGGAGTTGGAGACAGTGCCAATTTAGATGGAGTAGTCCAGAGGCTGTTGCAGTGGTTATGGTGAGAGATGATGGGAGCTTGGATGGAGCTCAGGGAAGGGGAAGAAGTGGAAGAGGGACTGATATCAGGAAATCTCAAGCAGACTCCACACTGAGTGTGCAGAGCCTGACATGAGGCTCAATCTCACAACCCCAAGATCACAACCTGAACTGAAACCGAAAGTCAGTCACTGAACCGACTTCACCACCCAGACGCCCCAAGAGGTGCATCTCTTCCTAAGTCTCAACTGACATGAATGGCCAGGAGGCAAGTTGATCCCAACAAACCCATCCTGTGACCACACTGAGTTAACTGAGGGAGGCAATGCCCCTTCCTTAAATGGGCACGCCAGATTGATAACCACAAACACAGTGGGCGGCTGAAGCATCCCACCATCCCCAGGTGTGCACAGGGCCCTTCTTCATTTTGATTCCCTTGCACCCATTCATCTTGCTTCCTGGCATAAATACCCATTCCAGGTAAAGATGATTACAAAGAGGGAGCAAGAGGAGGAAAAAATAAATAGAGAGATAATAAAGGTAGGATAATAAAATTATAAAAAGTTGGGATACCTGGGTGGCTCAGTGTGTTAAAGCCTCTGCCTTTGGCTCAGGTCATGATCCCGGGGTGCTGGGATTGAGCTCCGCATTGGGCTCTCTGCTCAGCGGGGAGCCTGCTTCCCCCTCTCTCTCTGCCTGCCTCTCTGCCTACTTGTGGTCTTTGTCTGTCAAATAAATAAATAAAATCCTCAAAAAAAAAAAAAAAAGAAAAGTCAAAATTAGAATGAGACTAAGAGGATAAAAAATTTTTTAAATGATTATTAAAAGGAACACAAGAGTTGAAAATAGTGAGTTTAGGGGCGCCTGGGTGGCTCAGTGGGTTAAGGCCTGCGCCTTTGGCTCAGGTCATGATCCCAGGATCCTGGGATCAAGCCCTGCATTGGGCTCGCTGCTCCTCGGGGAGCCTGCTTTCTCCTCTCTCTCTGCCTGCCTCTCTGCCTACTTGTGATCTCTGTCTGTCAAATAAACAAATAAATAAATCTTTTTTAAAAAGAGAGAATAGTGAGTTTATGGATAATAATTTCAATTGGATTTTAAAAGCCAAGATATCAGAAGCTGGGAAATAAAAAGCTGTCTAAGTGAGGGGGATTCCCTTGGAGCAACTGCAAGAGTGGCTTCAATTCAAACAGTGAGAATGATAATAAATGAATTGCTCAAGTGCAAAAAATGGGAGGACTGGTAAAGGGAGTTCAAAGAGGAAGATGGGGAAAGAAAAAAATGAGGTAGGTGGTAAGAATCTAAAATGAGAGGAAGATAAAAGATGATTTAAGGATAATAATTAGGTTCAAAAAGATACATGCACCCCTATGTCTACGGCAGCTTTATGCAGAATAGCCAGGACAAGGAAGCAGCTCACGTGTCCATCAGCTGATGAGTGGATAAAGAAGCTGTGCTCTCTATACAACGGAATATTACTCAGCCATCACAAAGAATGAAATCTTGCCATTTGCCTCGCCATGAATGGAATAAGAGTATTAGGCTAAGTGAGCTAAGTTAGTGGGAGAAAGATAACCACCACAGGATTTCACTCCTATGTGGAACTTAAGAAACAAAACAAACAAAAAAGAAAGAAAAAACAGAATCAAATATGAAGAACAAACAGGTGGTTGCCAGAGGGTCGGTGGGCAGGGGAAGGGCGACATTGATGAAGGGGACTAAGAGTACATTTACCATGAAGAGTACCGGGTGATGTACAGAATTGCTGATTCACTATATTGTACACCTGCAACTAATATAACACTGTACATTAATGATACTTTAAATTTTAAAAAAGGATAAAATTGGGAAACCAAAAAGGAAAAATCCAATGAATGTAAGGCCTAAGAGCTCCTGGGGAGAATGGGGGGGCCCCATCCAGAAGGCTTCTACTCTTTCCGCCTCTCAACCCCCTCAGTTGCAGCACAAAGAGGGAGCATGTGATAGAGAGATGGTTGTGAGAAGGGTCGGGGAGCCCCAGTCTGAGAGGCAAGAGACCTGGGTCCCTGCTGGGTCTAACTTCATTCCTTCAGGGTCCACACCAGCTCCTTCCCAGCCAGACCTCAGACTCCTTGGCTATCCGGAGCATAGAGTCAACTTGATATGTGTGGGGTTCCCTCTGCTCTGATGTTCTGGGTTGGAAGGGGCACCAGCAAGAAGCAGGAGACAGGATCTTTGCTTTATGGCTTCTTAGGGGGAGCACTGAATCTGGAATCTGAAGTTTGATTCTGGTTTTGATTCTCTAAGGCTCCAGAACACAGCAGAAAGCAGAAAATGAGAGGTGTTCAGCAGGCAGTAGGGCTGGGGCGGGGGTGGGGAGGGTGGCAGGACGGGGAGTGCTGCCTTCTCCCAAGTGCCCAGGCCACAGCCACCCATGGAGGTCACCCCACCGCTAGGACATCTATCTGTGTGCTGCAGCATGAGCAGTGCCCCTGGGCAGGGCTGCTTCAGCTTCTTACTCTCTGTGTCCCTGGGCACTCAGCTCCTTGAAGGCAGGCCCTTATCTTATGAAGGTCTGTATCCCACTCCCAGCACAGACCTTGCTAACACACTGCTCTGTGTCTGTATGAGGGATAAAGACAATAAAAATGATAATTCTATCTCTTGCCAATGCTTACTAGGTGCTCTCACTAATGAATGGGCCCATTTAATCCTCACGACAGCCCTAGAAGTAGGAGTATTTTCCCATTTGACAGATGGGTAAACTAAGACTGAGAGCACTGAAATAACTTGCCCCAGGTCACCCAGCTAGGAAGGGGACAACCCGGGATTTAGACTCAGGTATGCTGGCTCCAAAGTGGTGAGATTCCTCATTCTGCTATGAGGTGAGTGGGAGGGAGCCACCCTGGACCTCAGAGCCCAAATGGTACAGGCATGATTTGGAGAGGAGGTTATGTTGAGCCCCACAGAAGGAGGCAGCCATAGTGTGGCCAGAGCATGGATGCGGTGACCTGACTACATTTGGGGAGCCGGGGCTCCCACATGCTGGCTCAGCCCTCTGAGGTCCCCTCTTCATGGGAGCTGAAGCAAATGGAATCTTCTACAACAGAACAGAGCAGCCACTTTAGTACAAAACCCAGGGAAGAAACAGCCAAGGGACTGGTGTCCCTGGCAAAGGGAGATGGAAATTTCCCTGTGAGGAAGGAACTTTGAGCCTGGAGGACCACAGAGCCTCCTAAGGGCCCATGCCCCCTTCCAGTGCATTCTTCTCAACATCTTCCTCCCCAAGGTCTTCTGAGACACGGTCTCCCCATAGCTCCCACCAACTTCACTGGCTCTGGGCACTCAGGATGTGTCCAAACTTGCGTCTGAGCCCCCTCTCCCCCATCCAGCCTCTTGCTGGGCCTCGCACTTGCTCCAAGCCCTGTCTGGATCCTTAAGACTCCCTCGTCAGTGTGGTGAGAATCCCACAGCTCAGCCTCAAGTCCCAGGCCAGCACAGCGGACAGGCAGACCTAGTTCCCTCTGCATTTAAGGCAAACCTCTGGTGGAGGCTGCTGGTTCTGCCTGTAATTATCTCCTCATTAACCCATGAGGACACTGCAGCCTCCCTACAAGGACTTGACCCCACCTCCACACAGCCTCCAACAGATGAGCCAATGCTCCCCGGTACTTTCCTCTCCGCCTCCTGCAAATGTCACCATGTCCTCCTTCTGGGCTCCCCAGGTGATGAGCTGCCCGATGTCCCTGCCACAGTTCCTGAGTGGGCCCCTCCCCTCCTCCCCTTCCGAAAATATTTCTGGTCCTCTCTGCTGCAACCTCTGACCTGATGAAGGCCTGTGAGCCCAAGCCGGCCCCGGCCTCTGGGAGACACAAGGAGGGAGGACAGGTGCCCGAGAGAAGCCAGAGAGAACTCCAGAACAGAGCCTGGTGAGGTAGGGAGGCCAAGAATATAGGAACGGGGGCCCTAGCCACAGCACTGATCTATTCATTCAATAGTTCCTGGGGGGCTGCTCCATGCTGGGCATGGGGCAAACACAGGGCAAGAACCAGGCAGATGTGGGACTTCCCCCAAGGAGCATATGGTATAGTGACAGTTGAGACGCTGAGCCATCACAAGCCCTATGGTCAGAGCCACTCCTCCTTCCTCAGCCTCTGTTCCTCGTTTCTAAAAGGGGCACACCACTACCCACACCTCCCCGGCAGGTGCGCTGCTCAAAGGAGACAGAGCACAAAAACTCTCCCACAGGGTGGCAGATGCGGACGGCATTTTCCAAACTGAAGACTGGGTCTCAAGAACAGGTTGCAAGGAATTTAGTTAGCTACAAACAATTCTTTTACAAAAGAAATGAAATAAGAACATTATATGCATCATAGGTAACAAGGGTGTCATCTCAGTGAAACTTCTACCTTAGTTGTAAGGGTGTGTGTATATATATATATGCTGGGGCATGTGGAGAAATGTAGGATTTTTCCAAGAAGGTTGAAGGCCACTGACCTAGCCGTTCAGAGCAGGGGTCTGGGATGGCAGGGGTCAGGTTCAAATCCCAGCTGCACCACTTATGACACTGTGTGATGGGAACACCTGCCTTTTCGTCGGACCCTCATGGAAGACCAGCTGCTCAGAACAGCACCCAGGACCTCACAGCATCTCAGAACGTCAGTACCTGGTCTTTGTGCGAGTATGGTTTACACATCATAAGACCTCAAGTAAGGGCTAATGATCTCTGATTTAAAACAAGTAAAAAAAGGAGCTAGTATTTTTGTTGCTGGCTTTTTCTCTGTCAATAACCTACATGCTTAGGCATTAGTGCACCAGGAACCAACTTCATGTCCTCACAGCAGCTCTGTGAGGTGAATTCATATGTTATTCCCATTTTACAGCTGAAGGAACAAGGAGTGGAAGGTTCAGATTTTTTTTTTTTTTTTAAGATTTTATTTATTTGAGAGAGTGAGCACCGGTGAAAGAGAGAGCATGGGCCGGGGGTTGAAACAGAGAGAGAAGCAGACTCCCGGCGGAGCAAGGAACCCAATGCCAGGTTCGATTCCAGGACCCTGGGATCATGATCTGTGCTGAGGGCAGATATTTAACCAAATGAGCCCCCCAGGTGCCCAGGGAGGTGCAGATTTAGTGAGTCTCTAGTCCGAACAAAGTCACACTCAGTGCCCAGCACCAGAGGCACTGCAGGCCCTGGTTCCCTGCCTCCTCCCACCCCAAGCCCCCCACAGTGGCTCCAGTTTTGAGGCCCCTGGGCCAGCCCTCTCTACTGGTCCTCCGTCTGGCTGCCCGATCTGCAGGTGCCCTGGGCTGGACCGCTCTTGCTATCACACTCCTGCTGTTTCTTATTTAAAACCCCTGCCCCTCAGGGTTCCCAGATAGAGGCCACCCTGAGTGCGGGCAGCAGCCAGCCAGGGGGCCGGGGCCAGGCCTGCTAGCCTCCACTCCCAGGAGAACGGGGCTCAGCTTCTGCCACGGTCTCCAGAACCACCGAGAAAGCCCTGGAAAGGGAGGTCTTCCCCCACCCTCCTCCCCACCACTGGAGCCCCCAACTGGAGAGCTGACCCCTCCTCGCCCAGAAGTTGTGAGCCGGTGCAGAGGCCAGACAGTGGGCCCAAGGTGCCCGTGTCACCAAAGCGGGGCTTGCAAGTGGCATCCCATCGCCATGTCAGCTGCCGGCTCCCACCACATCGATCATCCAGTCCTTAAGACATATTAAAATGGATTTAAAAAGACATTTTGCATTTTCTCTCCTTAACACCCACATTATTGCCACACATCGGCTTTTGTTTTAATTAAAATTGGTTTTGAAATCCTCCATGAAACTTCAGTGGGATTGTTAAAGGCGGCAATTTCCTTATCGGCAGTACGTCCCCACAACATACTGTAATAGTTATTTTGCAACAAAGCACAAGTCTTATTAATTTAGCTCAATCAAATCAGCACCACGTTAATTTATGGGGCTGTAAAAATCTGGCAGTGCTGCTCTAGATCAAGGAACTTAGGGCAGGCAAGACACCAAGTGGGATGTTTATTTTGTACAATGGTCCCTAACTGCATTTCTGTGATTTAAAAGCTTTCCGAAGCGTGCGATGATAATATTACATGCATATAGAATTGTGTGTTTGCTATGCCTCATTACTCCCCACAGAGACCCAAAATCATTTGGTATTCAACTCCTACCTAAAATATTTCCTTTTACATACAAATATTTTTTCTGCTTTAAATGGCTTCCCTATGTTAAAATTTTTTTTTTTTTTCCCCAGGGCTGTGGAGCAAGATCATTTCCTACGTGGGATTCTATTTTGGTCCAGTATTGATCTCTAGTGGTGGTGACTAAGTAGGTCTTCGGCTCCCCCCCCAACCCATTCTTTTCCTCTGGCCAATCCCTCCCAGGTGGTTTCGGTGGGGTTTATTTTGCCTTTTCTGCCCTTCTCCCTCCTCCCCTTCCAGGTTCCTGGTTCTGGGTTTACTTTTACTAATGTCTTCTCTGGTGACTAGGAATGCTTCTCTCTCACTCTCTTAACAACAAAGCTTCACAATAATAATGATAATGATTTGCCAGGGGAGGCAGCTTAGCAGCTAGGAGATAATTTGAAAGGTAGGGTGGGGTTGGAACTGCCGCAGAGATGAGGCGGACATCGGGAGATGGAGGCTCAGAGAGAGCAAGTGACCTGCCTGAGATCACACAGCAAATTAGGAAGCGCAGTAGACATTGGGATTCAACCTGGATCCTCCGCGCCCTAATTTTCCATCAGCTGAATGAGGACCATATAAATTAGAGGGAGGTCACTCCCGTGGCAGGTGGGTGCTCTGGATATCAACGTGCTCGCCCTTCCTCGGCAAGGCCTGGCCCAGTTTTTCAAGCACCTGACTGTGAATTGCAAAGACGGACTCTGCAGGTGTAAACAAGAAGCACCGACATCTCAGACATGTGCACTGCCCTGCTGTTCTCAGCCAACAAGACGCTCCCATCGACTCCGGGAGGGCACATGCTTGCTCTGGAGATATAGATGGGCCACTGAAATATGATGTAGGCATTAGCCAGCAGGCTCAAGATGGCCTGTCTCAAGAGTTTTGACGGCTGCCCTAGGGTCAGACGATCAATGGTGGAGGGAGATTCCAACCCAGGACTATGGCCAAGGTCAGTGCCCTTCCTAGCACACTGGTGGTATCTGGCACCCTGGCCGGTTTACAGGGACCCCAGGGAGATGGTGGCTAACGTTTGGGGACAGCATTCGAGAGGCCCCAGAAGGCACCCCTTGCTCCTTTCCTGGCTGGAGCTAAGCCTTCAAAACAACTAGCCTCTAGGGTAAGCCTTGCCTTTTCCCCACACCTATGTATTTGCTTTAATTATATATCCCACACTGCCCAGTTCCTTCTGTGTCCCATTAGTGAGAATGAGTTTCTAGTTAGTCTAGCAACAGGAGAGCTCTCGGTGCCGGGTGGGGAGCTGTGCCTTGGGGTGGAGATTCTGATGTGTGACTCCCAGATGTCATTGCATCTTTAGTGACAACAAGGTGGGACTCACTGCCTGCAAAGCCATTAACACCCACAGTACTGGTGGGCAAAGCCCTTGTTGGAAATTCACCCTTCTTGGGTGGAACCCAAATCAGCCTCTTCAGTAAAACATTATGACTTCATTACAAATGGCCTGGCATCCTCTCTGGCCTACCAGAGTCGGGAGGTTCCAGAGCCACCGGGAGAGGGAGGTGTCTCGGTGATGCTGGGTAGCAGCTCAGTGCCAGGTAAGTAAGTGGAGGTGGAGAGAGCTGTCTCTGGGGCCAGGTGGGTAGGGGGCAGGGGTGATGCTACTGGAGGTGAGAAGGCATAGGGTGCTGCTGTGCGTGGCCTTGAGGTCTCCACTGAGAGGGCCAGAAAAGTCACAGCCAAGAAGCTCGGTTCTAAGCAAATGCAAACCCTTTGGCTAAGTTCCAGAAAAAGACCATTGACATGGAAAGGCGCGGCATGAGCGGAGTCTGCTGGATCTAGTTTCAGAAGCGGCTTCCCCACTGGGCACAGATCACTGTTGACTTCATTCAACAAGTATGTGGGGAAACCTGCTGTGTGCCCAGGACCAAGGTGGGCTCTGAAGAGAAAAGAAGAGAAGAGAAGAGAAGAGAAGAGAAGAGAAAGCAGAAAGCACTCCCGATGCCGCCCCTGACTTCCCCAGGATGTCCGCAAGTGTGCCAATCTGGGCCCACCTGCCGGCCCGCCTACAGTCCATCCTCATTTCCTGCTGTGTTTGCTTTCTCCTTACTTTGGGAGCTGGGCCCAGGAGGAAATGAAAATGTTTGCAGAGGACACTGCTCTTCGGACCCGCCTGTTCAGCCCCTGCAAACAAAGCCAGACCCCATGGCTGAAGCAGTCTGAGAGGTATCAGTGACCACAGAAAAGAGGCAGCAAGCAACTTGGTTGCTTTCAAAATGGCTTCTGTCAGACAAGGCCACAGCTCGACCACAGAGTGTCTTTGTGTGAATTTGAAGACGGTGACCTCTGGGGGCAGATGCTGCCCTTCAGGACCTCAGACTGGCACATGGATCCCAGGATGGACCTCAGTTTTTACAGCTCCTGGGGCTCGGCACACTTGTGCAGTGAACAACTTGTACAACTGGCGCTGGTGGCTTTGCCCCAGACCCCAACTGCATGGTCAAGACCACAAGGCCCTTTTCTGTATTAAGTATGAGAAGACACGGGCCTAGGCTCCCCCTATACCAAGGCATCACCCCAGATCTAAACAAAAACGCTCCCCAAGAGATGAAGGACGCTGTGTCCTAACACCCACCCTCCTTCCCACACAACAACCAGCTCGCTCAGGCACCAGCATCACACCCAGGACCTCCGCAATCACTGCAACCTTCCTTTCACGGAGGGACAGGTGGACAGGAAGGAGAGAGGGCCCCGAAACTGCTTCCCCCCAGCCAGTGCTAGGCCTATCCCCTCTCCTCCGCGGTTCTTTAAGAAGGTTTTCTAAAGAAGAGGAACCTTCCGTGGTAGCAGATGGCGGATAAGTAGGAATGGTAAATAGTTTTAATTACTGCATAATGTAAGTGAGACAATAAAGGGGAGACAGTGGAAGCAAGCTGCTGCCGCCGAGGCCCTGGAACTGTTGTGGGGCCCAATTTGTCTGGCATGTGCTGTTCTCAGTCTTGGGAGGGCTTTAAAGAGAACGCCGAAAATATTAATTGCCCGCCTCACTGGCCCATCCATCTTCACAACCGAGTAACACGCTTTTTTAATTTCAAGGGAATCGTTTTCAAATGGGAATCATGCAAATGAGTATTTTAGCTATTCATTTGTTTTACTGCGAGCGCTTTGTGAGCAAATGGCCTACAGCTTGCAATGAATTAACAGACACGGGCACTGGAGACCGATTTTTAATACAAAGTCTTGACTCGGAGACGACCCCGACCAGCAGCACAGAAAATGTTGGCATAGCAACTTTGGGCATTTTCATGCAAATTGGCTTCTATATAGATGATACGAATGCAATGTTTTCCTTCAACTAATCATCATAAAATTAGTTTCACTATATTTAAATGCCTCCACTTAATGCATTATATCCATATGCATGAAATTGCCTCCACTAATGCAGTACATAAAATGCCAAAGATACAATGAATAGCCAAATTGCAAGCAGTTATGTTATCTCCCATAAAAACGGCTCCCCTCCCCCCTTCTTTTTTTGTGAGTGTGGGTGTTACTGAATGTGTGGGTGCCAAAGGCATCTATCACAAATTGCTATTAACACAGACACACACACACGCGCGCGCGCGCGCGCGTGCGTACACAGACACCCCCCCCCCCACAAAGTCCTCTTTGGTTAAGTAACGATAAGGTTGTAACCCAATGGAACAAAAGCCAGACAGCGCCAGAGCCAGGCTGGTCATGCTCACCTGGGCTGGCCACCCTCCCTCACACCACCTCGTCTGCTGCCAGAGGAGATGGCAGGGCGCAGAGCACGGCTGGGCCTTGGAGTTTGCGCTACTGGGGGTGATTTCATGCTGCACCCCTGTACCTACTGAATGGGGAGGCCCAAGAGAGAGACGCAGCTGAGCTAATTGGGGACCAAGAGGACAACCAGAAATCATCAAAGGTAGAACCACTGTGGGTGAGAAACGGCCCCTTGGAAGACTGGCCCTGGCAGCTGGGAGAGCTGAGAACTCAGGCAGAACACAGTGAAAGTCAGTAACTGAAGAAGGACCAGAGGAAGAAAGAAAGAGATGCCCATGGAAGCCCTATGTTCTGGATGCTGGGCCTGGAACTTCATATTCTCCATGTCATGTCATCCTTTCTCCAGGGGAAAGCCAACATGATCGTCGTTGGTCTTATGGACTCTGAAATGAGTCTGAAAGAAATTGGGGAAACACGTCCAAATTCACATGACCAGCAGGTAACAGAGGGAGGATTTAAACCCTGGTCTCCTCTCTGGCCAAAGCCCTGCTTTCCTCCGTGCCAGGCTGCCCCCTACAGGTTGCTTCGAGTAAGGCAGAAATGGGTTCCATGAAGCTTTTGGCTTCAAGAGCTGTCCTCTCTCCAAGCAAGCTTGGGGCTCTGAGGGCAAAAGGAGACAGTGGTGTGGGGGCATGTTCCTTCAACACGGACACTTGATTCTCTTTGAGTATCATGAGTCCTCACGATAGATCCCAAATCCCCCCAGGATGAGAAGATTCGTTTTTATGGACAGAGAGCTCCCCTACTCACTGTTAGGACCTCTACCTCCTCCAATCCTGCCATGGGAGTCAGCATTCTTCCCAACCCCGGCCTTGGTGGGTTTGAAACCTGACTTCACTATGTGGTTGCTATCCGCCACATTCAGGGTGGGGGTTATGAGAGAGAGAAGCAAGAGGCGAAACCTGAAAAATGCAAGCTCTTTTTTTCCACCTGGGGATGACGTTCCATCTCAGGAAGCCTCCAATTCTCATTCCTCGGGGCACTTTGTGCTTGGCTGAAGCCGGGGTGGCATTTCCTCATAAGAACGCATGAGGTCGCTGTGGAAACAGTACGGTGGTTTCCCAAAGAATTCAAAATAGAATTACCATATAATCTGGCACATTCCCTTCTGGGTGTTGTACCTAAAAGAAACGAAAGCAGGGACTCGACCAGATGTTTGCATAGCCATGCTCACAGCAGCATTACTCACTACAGACGCAGGGTGGAAGCAGCCCAAATGTCCAGGAAGGGATAAATGGATAAGAAAATATGTACGGACAATGGAAGATCATTCTGTCTTACAGAAGGAAGAGAGTCTGACGCAGACTACAACAGGCGGAACCTTAAAGACATTGTGCTAAGTGAAATAAATCAGCTACCAAAAAGACAAACCCAGTATGATGCCACTTACAGGAGGTACCTAAAATAGTCCAATTTGTAGAGACAGAAATCGCAATGGTGATGGAAGAAGGGAGGACGGGGTGTTAGTATTTAACAACGACGGAGTTGGAGATTGGGAAGATGAGAAGAGTTCCGTGGATGGATGGTGGTTTAGTTGCAGGACAGTATGAATGTACTTAGTTCTACTGAGCTCCAGACTTCCAAATAGTTAAGGTAACAAAGCTTACATTATGTGTATTTTGCCACAATTAATAATTTTTTTTTTTTAAAAGAATGCATGAGGGCGCCTGGGTGGCTCAGTGGGTTAAGCCGCTGCCTTCGGCTCAGGTCATGATCTCAGGGTCCTGGGATCGAGGCCCGCATCGGGCTCTCTGCTCAGCAGGGAGCCTGCTTCCCTCTCTCTCTCTGCCTGCCTCTCCATCTACTTGTGATTTCTCTCTGTCAAGTAAATAAATAAAAATCTTTAAAAAATAAAAAAATAAATAAAAGAATGCGTGAAGTAGGAAGACATTTCTCCCAAGACCCCAAGCATGCCGCAGCATTCAGGGGCCAAAGTCAGTCGGTAGCTTGAGGAAGAGGTAAGAACAGCTCCTCCCGATTGTTCAGAACTGCCCACCTATCATGAAGCATGTCTGTGTTCAATACAGGCCTGCTGAATTAAATTAAGTGGTAAAGTGAGGGAGACACCAAAGATGTCTCCCCAGGATTAGCTGGGGAGAAGCCATAGCTCAAGAATCCCTCCAGTCTCATTCAGTTGGTCCATTTCCATCTCCTTCTTGTCTTTCTCCCTTTTGTCTTCTATCTTGTGTGGACAACCCCTTCCAGCCATCTCCAACACACGAATACTCCTATTACATTTCCTTTCATTGATCTATTTTGTTCTTGTGCTCCCTCCACAAATGTTTTTCTCACCACCTGGAATTGTTCATGGCCACTGTGACTTCAGAAACACTAAATCTAATTGGCTTGCTTTTTTGCAAATCCAATGATTTATGCGATGCCTTGTTATCCTTATCCTGAACATCGCTCCTGTGGTTCCACTAGTAACCACCAGGTGGCACAAATGGGGAAACCCAACCTGTATCGCTAATGGCAAATAACCACCTCCGGTGGCTATAGAGAGATTTGCAGGCACGGTGCCTAGGTGGGGATTAACCAGGACTTGAAGGGGGTCACATCTGTATTAAAAAGCCAGCCCTTGGGCGCCTAGGTGGTTCAGTTGGTTAAGCGACTGCCTTTGGCTCAGGTCATGATCCCAGAGTCCTGGGATGGAACCCTGCATTGGGCTCTCTGCTCAGCAAGGAGCCTGCTTCTTCCTCTCTCTCTGCCTGCCTCTCTGCCTACTTGTGATCTCTGTCTGTCAAATAAATAAACTCTTAAAAAAAAAAAAAAGCCAGCCCTTTCAGTGACTGCAAGCATAAGTGCTCTGAGGATGCCCCATAGCTCCTGCTGCTTCTCACGTTCCCTCTCACACCTTAGCTCCCAGAAGAACCAGTACTGTTTTAGGTCTTTGGTATCGCCTGCCTCTAGTGTAGGACTGCATGCTTCCGCCTTCCTAGTACTGGATGGACCACTCTCTTCCATGCCCTTCACCCCAAGGTTCCATCTCATACTGTTTCTACTAGGTATTCCAGATCTAGGTTTTAAATTGTTTTCTCCTGGAAAACCTCTCGTGGCTTTGTTCCTAGCATGTCTTAGCCTAATGCGACTTCCTGTGCTAGTTTCTCCCAAGCCCGCCCCTCCCCCTGCTGCCAGTAGGGGGGGCTGGATCTCTTGCTGCCATGGAAGCAAGTGATCCCTGACCTGTGAAGTTGTTGCCTTCCTTTGAAGAACTTTCCTTTGCAATTCAGAGTATCCTCCTAGCTGATAAGCAGTTAGGAACCAAAGAAATGATGACTACAAGGAATTAGTGGGAATTCGTCAAGAAAAGGCATATAGATGCTCAGCTTACCTGGTCTCCCTCTGATAGGATGCTTTAAATGTAATGCATTTTGATTTCAGTGAAGCATTTTCTAAGTCTCCTTGTGAGACCTGTCGGCCTTGTGAACAAAATGGAGAGATGGGGCAAGATGAGAGCCTGGAGACGCAGATTCCAAGTTGGCTAATCCACCCCACACAAACAATATGGGGCAATTGATCGGAAGGAGGTCACTGGTGAAATGTCGTCAGGCCTATCCTTATCTCTGTTCTGGTCTACATTTTACTACCTCGAATGAAGACTTTCAAAGCAGACTTTCCTCGTTTCTAGGCACTGCAGAAACACGTCAGCGACAGAATACAGACTAGAAAAGTACTTATTAGTCTACAAAAAAAAAAAATAGACTGGATGCAATAATGTGAAGTTTAACAGACACACACACACACAAAATGTAGGGACGCCTGAGTGGCTCAGTCAGGGAAATGTCCGACTCTTGATTTCAGCTCAGGTCATGATTTCAGGGTCCTGGGATTGAGCCCCACATCGGGCTCTCTGCTGAGCAGGGAGCCTGTTTCCCCCCTCTTTCTCTGCCTGTCTCTCTGCCTACTTGTGATCTCTGATTGCTGAATAAATAAATAAAATCTTAAAAAAAAAAAAAAGAATGAATACATGAGCGATTGGAACCTCATTGGAGGTTCAGGGGGCTTTCTTTGAAGATGGGAAGGTGTTCTCAGGAAAGAGGGAACCAGGGCCTGACCGTGCTAGGGGCCCATAGTATCTTTAGTACCCTCAGCCCCCTTTCCTGTGAGCCCACCCACAAACCTATACATGACAGTCCATTCCTGTGATTCCAATTATAAATGGAATTATAGTAGTGAAAGGAGATATCCACTCCTGGGTCCAAAATCTTTTCCTCCCACTTGTGTGAACCTGGGCATATTAACTTCTCTGCACCTCTTTCCACAACTGCCAAACAAGCAAGAGAGTGCCTCCTTCATAGGGTTGTTGTGAGCATTAAAATAAATGGGCTATGTTTATTTTAATGGCTCCAAAGGGCTCCAAGAAAACTGTATAGAATGAATGAACTTTCCCGGAACATGTCTCCTGCACCTACTGGTTTCTGATTATAAATATCCCCTGTCCACTAAATTCCATTCTCCAGGTACAGAGCCTCCTTTCCCTTGAGGGAACCTCCTGACATCACTCAACCACGATTTTCCTTGTCTCTTCTGGTTCTGCACACTGTTCTCCAGTTGCCCTGGGGAGCCACCTGTAGGGACGGTCATCTGCAGGCACAGCCATCTGGGTCTAATCAACATCACAGTAGCTGGGAGCTGGACCAGTGGGGGGGGGGGGGATGGGGAGTTGGGAACCGCAGCCTTTCTGGGGCTTTGTGCACCCAAACTCTAGCCCTGGCTGCTAGAGAACTGGGCATTTCGGGGCCTCAAGGAAGGTTCTCCAGACTGTCCCTCACACACGGTGATTCTCTGTAATGATCTGGCTGTCAGCTGCTCACTTCCAGGCACAGAGTGCAAGTTCAAGACATAAAGGGGGAAGAAAAACAGGCAAAAAGATCTAAAAGGACATCAGCTGATTCTGATCCATTAGTCCCAGCCAACAACTTCTGCTGTGTCCTTATGGCCATCCTGAGGGCATCCTCAGTAACTACAAGAGAAAGACAGCTCCTTGACAGAGGGGACACCCATGTGGCTGGCATTTTCACCCTCCAAAGACAACTCAGGGGTCTGGAGATAATGACATGCTGCCCCTTCCCATCATATTTGTCTAAGTGTTTCCTTAACTGGTGAGGAGATGTGGCTCTTTAACTCCTTCAAGATACACTGATGGCCATGTCAGAAAAATGCCCTCTGAGGCTCCTTGAACCTCTTGCTGGTTTTCTCAGAAGCAGAAGTGCCCTAGTGCCCTAGCTGGGGGTCTATAACCCCTGGAGGATGAGGGGGAAGCTTCTTTCCCTCGCTGGGCCTTATTATCTCCATCTATAAAATGAAGAATGTGGGTAGAGGAGCTCTGAGGTCCCTACTAGCAACAACGGCACAATTATTTATTTCAGTGTGACCCTACACCCCAATAATCGGGACTAAAATATCAAAACAAGATCTAGGGTTAGTAAACAAAGCTTATTAAATGGAACCCTCCAACAATTATTTTTCCAATCTTAATCAAGAGACCCAAATAATCTGGCTTCTCAATTTGCAGTTTCCTTGAAGGAACTGTGTGTTGATTAGTTCGGGTAGCCAGTTAATGGAGTCTGGCAAACCAAACCCATTCATTTTGTTTCCTTAGAGGCAGGCTCCCATCTTGGAAATTGGAACCAGGAGGGAAGGGCTTTTGATATACTGTCAACGGAAGAGTCAGGAGTTCCCGCAGTGTCCTCACTGCCCTGGATCCCACAAGGACAATGACACTGAGAATGAAGATGAGGAAGGCTGGGACAGAGGTGCCCAGCCATCAAGGGGGTCAAGTAGAGTGGATGTCTGGTGAGACCAGGTAGCAACAGAGTCCATAGACAAGTTGACTAGGAGCTGCAGTGTCCAATGGTATCCATTGCAGGAGAGCAGAGGGTCAGTAAGAGGCATTCTCCACTGGGTCCCGAGAACCGGCACCAGAGAGGAAGTGGAAATCCTAATTCCAGGGACCAGGTTAACTTGCTGGCAGATGTCAGAGGCAGGAGCACAGGCTCAGGACCAGCTCAGGCTCAGACTATGTCCATTCATTCAACAATATTTACTGAGGACCTACCACATGCCAACTACTGTTTCTAGGCACTGTAGATAGAGCCATGAAAGGAGACAGAAGAGCCTTGCCCCCATGGAACTAACTCCTGTGGAGGATTTCAAGTAACAGATAATCACATCACACAATGTCTAGGAGAGGTCGACAAGAACCATTAAAAACAAGTGCAGAGAAAAGGAAAGGAGAGTGATGGGAGCTGCTATTTAGACAGGGCAGTCAGGGAAGCCTTCCCCGAGGAGGTGACAGGAAGTGAAGAAGAGTGAGCCATGTGCATACCAAATCACTTTCACCAAAAACTGCTCTTGTCATCGTGGGTGACGGAGCTGCTAGGATAGCATGCAAGCTGTGAGTGCTGTAGAAAATCCAGCTAATTCTGGCCTGAGCAGACAGCATGAATTTAATTCATTGGAAAGGGGGTGGGGGTAGGATCCCATGGTTGGAACGGAGGGTTCAAGGGGCCTTGGGGCCCAGTCTCCTCCTCTCTTTCTGCTCCACCATCCTTAGCATGTGGCTTTTGTCCTCAAGGTCATGGGACAGCTGCTTACTTCCAGGCACAGAGTACAAGTTCAAGACAGGAAGGGGGAAGAGGAACAGGCAAAAAGATCTAAAAGGACATCAGCTGATTCCGTCCCCATTAGCCCCAGCCAACAACGTCTGCTGTGTCCTAATGGCCAGACCTGGGTCACAGGGCTACCTCTGCACCAGTCACTGGGAGGGAGAAGGGGACTGTAGGTGAGACCCGGGCCCCCCCATCAGTACCATCCATCCTGGGTCACTTTCTTAGGGCCTCTTTTCATGGAGGGGAGCTCTATGATGGCATTTACCCTGAGTCACCTGAAAAGCCCATCTCTCTTCTGATGAATAACAGCCCTACTGTAGGGAATCAGGAAAACCCAGCACTGGGTTCTAGCTCTGCTACTTGCTGTGTGACCTCGGGCCAGTTTCTTCTAGTCTCTGGGTCTTGCTAGAGCAACCAGGAGACTACTGTCTGCATTCATGGTCTAAAGTCCCAAAGGCCACTCTCATCTCTGCCACGATAAATTCTACCACATAGAGCTCCTAAGAACCCAGCTGGGTCCTAGAGAGGCACACCGAATGGTCACTTTACCGAAGAACACACAAGCGCTAAGAGGCAAACCCAGCCAGCAGGGCCAGCACAACGGTGAGGAGGGGAGTGAGGCACTTGCCTACAGGCATACAAGGAGCTGCCAAAAAATGGAGTCATCGAGATACACAATATTTTTTTTTAAGATTTTATTTAGTTATTTCACAGACAGAGATCACAAGTAGGCAGAGAGGCAGGCAGAGAGAGAGAAGGAAGCAGGCCCCCTGCTGAGCAGAGAGCCCGATGTGGGGCTTGATCCCAGGATTCTGGGATCATGACCTGAGCTGAGGCAGAGACTTTAACGCACTGAGCCACCCAGGCACCCCAAGATACACAATATTTTAATGCAACATTTTCTAAGTCCAAGTTAATCCCCCAAAATCCATGTTGAACAAAGTAACAACTTTTTAAATAAAGACAAGATCAATGTTACTGATTTTTCCTTTTGCTTCAGACTTCGGCATGGCTCAGCATGGCGTGGCCTGATTACTGACCCTGGTTTATTTGAAATGTTGAAATTTTATCAACTTTTTGCATTGATTTCAGCTTTTAGGAGTCCATTCTGTTAAACTGTTATTTGATTACCGAGTATTTTGCCCTCCCCCGTCCCCGCCTTAAATTCTGCACCCAATGCAAATCCCTCCCTGGCCTCTCACCCTGTCCTTGCCAGCTTTAGGGAGCGTGAAGGGAGCCTGATGCTGGACGGGGGCCAGCCTGCCCAGCCAGGCATTCTGGGCATTCTGGGCCTTCAGGGACTTTGGGGTCACAGAGTGGGCATGTCCAATTTTTAGCGCTTTGCATGAGGTGTTTGGATTAAAGGCCCTGGTATTTCTTTAATAAGAAAAACAGGCTGTAGCCATTAAAAATTTAGTCCTACAAATAGCTCCTAGGAACTCCTCTCTGAGGTGCTGTAGTTATTTAATCATAGTAAATTTGGGTCAAATTCTCTCCTGGGGCTTCCAGCACCTGCTTCTATACCCCTGAGGAATGTGTCACTAGGACCATGCTATTTGCTCAAAATCCCCCTGCCTTTGGCTCCCCTGGCCCGCTGGCTCACAGGGAGATAAAACACCTTAGCCTCATTACTCAGATGGCTAATTGCGAACTGATTTAATTAAAGTATACAGATATTTCCCCAAGTTAGTTACATTTCATATCACTCCATTAGGAGTAATTGGCTGGAATGAGAAGCTATGGAAAGGGAGGCTGGCCAGGTGGGTTGGGAGCAGGGAGCCCCCTGGTCTGTGGAAGGCTTGCTGCCTATGGGGATGCTCCAAAGGCGTGCCTGGAGGGACAGGGTCACTGAGACACACCTCCCCGCAGCAGCCTACTGGGGACGTCCCTGGGTCATTTTAACCACAGGCACCAGACTGCTTACAGTCTGGGCCGGGAACCTGGGTTTCAAGCCCATTCCATACCTATGAGCTCTGTAACCTGGAGCAGTCCCCTCACTTTGTTGAGCCTCGGTTCCTTACCCTGTAAAATGGGAGGAATAGTAATGCCTGCCTGGAATGGTTGGCACCAGATGAAATGGAACAGGCTTGGAAAGCCTTTAGCATAGTACCTACCACACAGTTAATGCTTAACAAATAATATTATTATTATTTGGGCCCAGGAGTGTGGTTAGGGAACGAAGCAGTATGGACAGGAGAGGAAGTGTCTATCTCAAAGAGTCAGAAACCTTGGGGTCTGGTCTCAGGTATGCCCCCTCATTTCCTGTGTAATCTTGGGCAGGTTGCTTCTTTCCCTGGGCCTTAGTTTACTCTTCTGGCCAATTAAGAAAAGGAGGTAGAGACTAGATCCATTCTCCCCTTCTTCCTTACTAGCACAGTCCTGATTGGAGCAGCCATGACCAGTTAAAACATCCATGTTTCCCAACCTCCCTTCTAGATAGGGCCAGCCCCATGAATTCTGGTCAATGAAGTGAAAGCCAAAGTTGTACCCTTCTTGGGTGGGGTTCCCAAGAAGTCTCCTTTAAAAGGGGCCAACTCAGTTGGCCAGCACCCTTCCCCTTCTTCCTTCTTTCTCCCACCCAGAATGGGATCCTGATGGTTGGAGCTCTGGTAACTATCTTGTGACCAAGAGGTAACGTTGAGTGTAGAAGCCCCTTGCAGAGCCACCTGGCCAAGCAGAAAAAATAAAAGATGCCAGAGACTCTGATAATATCTTGGAGTTGTTGCCCCAGCCATGGCCACCCTGGATTTCACAGTACCTAAGAAAAAAATAGATATGATCTTTTGTTTTATTTTTTTGTTTGTTTGGTTTTTGTTAAGCCTTAGCCTTTTGGGGTCTTGATGACTTGCTGCCAAACATTATCCCTAACTGATACAGGGTTTCCCTGCTCTGTCTGAATACTAAAGCTTGATCTCCGAGCTAATTAGTACTGCCTCCCATCCTCTTTCTGCACCAGAAGGGGGATCCTTCGGCCAGCAGCAATGTCCCTTCACCCCAATCCCGACTCCAACCCCAATCTGCCTACCCACTTTAGGATCCTCACTACACAGCCAAGATCCCCACATTTCCAGCCCATACATCTCTTCTCACAGAGAGATCAGGTCCCCAGTCTACGGACTTTCAAGCCCCGATAGAGCCAGTCCATTTGCTCACTGCGATGGCAGGAGCAGCTAGCCTGGGGACAGGTGACAGCTCTGGTGTACTGGAAATTGCAACAATTCACTGCTGAAATAACTGGTGTTAAGCACTGCTCTGTCCCTTACTGGTTGTGTGACTGCTGGACACTGAATGTGTCTCCCCCAAATTCATATGTTGAAACCTAATGCCCCATGGGTGGGGATTAGGAGGTGGAGACTTGGGGAGGTGATTAGGTCATGAGGGTGGGGCCCTCATGAAAGGGATTAGTGCCCTCATACAAGAGGTCCAGCAGAGCTCCCTTGCTGCTTCTGCCTTATGAGGTTACAATGAAAAGATAGCTGTCTATGAGGAGGCAGGTCTCACTAGACACTGAATCTGCCAGTGCCTTGAGCTTGGACTTTTCAGCCTCCAAAATGGTAAGAAATGAATTTGTGTGGTTTCTAAGCTCCAAAGCCCAGGGTCTTTGGTTATAGCTATACAGCAGCCCAAATGGACTAAGACAGGGACCTTTGGAAAGTCTCTAAGTTTTTCTGGACCTTGGTTTTCTCCTCTATAAAGTGGGCATAATAATAGCACACCATTTTCTAGGGGATGGGATGACGAAATGACACATGTGCAGGAGGCACTAAAAATTACACAGTAATAGTACGCTGGTCAGAACTTTTATTGTCAGAGACCATTTTTCAAGCCAACCCACAAGTCTTTCCTGAGCCAACCCTGCAGGCATGGTGAGAGGTATATCCCCCAAACCGTACATGCCACTGTCCTCCATTTTAGGAAATGGAGGAAAACGGATGTTCAGAGAGATTAAGTAACTTGTGTAAGTCTGCACAAAGAGTGGAGGTGCTGTGTTTTCAGTCCAGCTGTCTGAGTCCAAAAACTTCCATGGTCTCGCCACATAGGGGTGAAACACTGTGGCCAAACCCAGCCACACCTGATTTTTAAAGATACAGTCTTCTGGGACCACAGACGCACTCATTTGCGTACCTCTTGTCTCTGGCTGCTTCTGCACTCCAGTGGCACAGTTGAGGAGTTGTGTGGCTCACAAAACTCAAAATACTTCCCTACCTGGGCCTTTTCAGATAAAGTTCTCTGAAGACTTTTCTATATCGTCCTGTTTGCCCATCGTCTGGTCACTAGTGACCTGGGCCTGACGCTGCAGGCCCTGATGATGGAGAGACAAGCCCCATGGGAGTCTGGCTACTTCCCAGGTTACCAGTGAGGCTGGCTGGTCCCAATTCATAGATGAGACCTCCCCAGGTCCCCGACAGATTTGTGGCAGAAATGGACCAAAATCCCATGTGACACCTCGCTCTGTCCCCATACCCACCACCTGGGAGCTCTGCAGGCTCCATGAGAGGGCCCTGGGACCCACCTCACACAATGAGGACACAACAAGGAGAAATGGATAGAGGACACGGAGGGAATCCATCTCCCTCTCCTGGTGTCTCTTTCCATCCCCTCTACCAATTCTCTCTTGTCAGAAAGTCGGGGCAAGGAGAGGTGCCTGGGTAGCTCAGTCACTTAAGTGTCTGCCTTCAGCTCAGGTCGAGATCCCAGGGTCCTGGGATGGAGCCCCACATCTACTCCTTGCTCAGTGGGGAGCCTGCTTTTCCCTCTGCCCGCCACTCCCTCTGCCCGTGTTCTCCCTCTCTCTTTTGCTCACTCTCTCTCAAGTAAATAAACAAAATGTTAAAAAAAAAAATCAAGTCAGTGCAAATTGCACCCCCTCTCCACTCCCTCCTCCAACCACAGACATCACCTCCACTCAAAAGACAAGCTGGGTGTTGGCTCTGTGCTCTGCACGGACACCTAAGCCACCAGCCTCTGCCCTTCCTCGGCCTCCCAACCTGCGGCCCCTTCCAGATAGGGTCAAGGTCCTGGGCCATCCACCTTGCTCACCACACAAACCCCCAGAGCCCTTCCTGGCCCCTCTGCCCTCCCACCCCCGACCTCGCTGGTGTGTTTACTTAAGGCTGAATTCTATATCTGGAAGTTCATTAATTTTTTTCTTGTGGGTGCCAAAATGCGGATCATTTGTGCTTATCCTCAACTAAATAAGTCAGGTCATAAGAGGTAATGCCATGGGTAGTGGAATGTAAACAAACACATTCTACCTCAATAAACATGCTAATTTCCAGCTATAATATTCACAAGTAAAAGATCCATCACGCCGACCCTATTTGGCAAAGGCAGCGGGCCTCATCCGTCAACGAGGGAGGCTCCCGCCAGTTCTCTGCGGGAGGGAAATAGTACAACTTAACTTGCTTGATGACGCCCTCGGGGGGGAAACATGAGCCTCATAAATGAGTCTGGAAATGTGATAAAAGGATAATCTTGCATAAATGAGCCTATATCATCATTACCTGCACCGACCAAGGCCAGGCGCAGGCTTTGAGTGATGGAGTCACATTTCATATAAATTAAGGCCGAGGAGTTGGTGCACCAGACCAGCGGGAGCTCTCTGTCCTTGCTGTGTCCCACTGCCCACCCTCGCCCGAGGCTGCCACATGGGAGGCATGGAGGGCCAAGCGCAGGTTTCAGTGCTGGCCAGGACTGGCGTGTTGGGGTGGGAAGGGCAAGGACTACTCAGGCCCTACCCGAACACAACTACACCCTTGACAGGTGGCAACATCACGGCGGGTCTTGAGCCTTCCTCCCACCTCACAGAAAAATTAAGGAATCCATTATTTTATTTGCTCAATGGAGTGGACATCAAGGCCAAGGCAATGAGAAAGGCACTTGGAAAATCAAAATAAGACGAAGCCCTCACTTACAAGAATTCGCTCTGGGCTCAGTGAGCCTGCTCGGTCTGTGGTCAAGTGTGGAGAGAGCTTAGAGGATGGAAGGACCCAGGTGCCGGGTAAGGCAGGGAAGGTCAGACCCACAGTACCTGAAGGACAGCGGGACACTCTCAGTGAGTGGTAAAGAGCCAGGCCCATCCTCCTGTCACTGCTCCTCCCCAGGGCCCACGGGGACACTGGCCCTGGCTCATCAGATGTCTGCAGAACTCTGATGAGTTCCTCTGCTCTACCTGGTCTTTTAGCCAAAGACAGAAAGACAGGAGACAAATCCACAGAACACGTGCGCCATCTCAGAAAGGGATCTTTGCCCCTCTCCCCCTGCGAGCTGGTGGAGGTGACCTCCACCTGGTGACCCAGGTCCCCTCCACAAGCGGCTGAGGCACGCATCCCCCACTGCTGGGAGTGTTGGCAGCCACCGCTCACAGCCAGCCTCCTCTGCAGGGAATTGTCCTTGGCCAAACCTCCCACCTCCTGGGAGGTGATCCCCGCCTGTCCCTCTGATGTCAGACAAGGGGACTCAGAGGTACAGAGGCTGGACTCCATGACTGATGGCCTTGTCAGGGCTCCTGCCCTGAGGTGAGTTCTTGCTCTGATCCGTCAGGCTGAGGCTGGACTCCAGCTGAGATTACATCCCTGTTGCCCCATCCTGTTCCCCTCCCTCCCTTCCCCCAAGAACATGGCCCTCGCCCCTGAGGCTAGGATGGAAGGCTCCGCTTCTAGGTAGCCTGACTGAGGCGCTCCATCTTCCCTCAGAGGCAGACTTGGACGCAGCCCACCACAAGGCAGTGAAGGGGGGGCAATATCCTGGTTGTGATGAACATCCTGGAGGGGGCCTCGGGAGGTCAGGGACCTTCTCTGGGCTTGGTCCTGCATCCTCCAGGTGGGTGAGGCAGGAGGGGGCTTCTAGGCAGAGGGAACAGCATGTCCTTTCATTCCCAAGCACTTTGTGGATCGCTTCACAACAAATAGAAGCAAATAGACAGCAAGCCTGTCCCACGGAAAGGGCCTGCTTTGGAAGCCCCCAGAACCACCACCAGGGAGGAGGGGTGGCCAGGCCCAGTAAACGCTTGTTGTAGGAATGGGTGAATATGCACAAGCGAGCGAATAAAATCATGCTGAAAGTTCCTCCGGTATTTTCTCCATCTGACATTTTCCCTGTGGTGCCTGTTCCCTCGCTAGACTAGAAAATCCTTTACAACAGGGGCTGGGGCTGGACATGAGGAGCTACCCCTAGCTCTGCTTTTCACACAGAGTGGATGCTCGGGGAATATTTATTCCATGGCCTTGAACTGTTGGCCTGAGAGGAGAAAGGGGTCATGAAGAGCAGAGGGTGTTCAGCAGCATAAAGACCTTCATTCATTCATGCATGCATTCATTCACCAAGCAACTTTGTCATGAGATAGGAAAATCCACGAATCAGAGATAGGGTAGAGGGGAAATTATTGTGCATCTACGGCCTGCAGAAATTGTACTAGGTGCTTTCATAGGCTGCACTTAAATTTCACGATAACCTGGAATTATTACTGCCCATTTTACAGATGGTGAAACCAAGCAGGAGTAGATGTATCACTGATATCTAGGTGTACCCAGGTCCAGAGCCCATGGTCTTTCCCTCCTCTCTCCCTCCCTTCATCCCCATGGGAGGATATTCTAAAATCAAAGTTACAGAAGTCTGGAATGGGTTAACCAGATCTTTCTGGAAGCAGAAGATCTGGAAAGACCTCTGGGCATCTCTTTCAGTAGAGAATCATCCGACTCAGGCTACCTGGGTCCACGGAGCCCCGATGGGCAGCAGATCCCCCCAACCACCACCTCCCAGGCCAAGGCCAGCTTTCCTGGGGTGCACACAAACACCTGTAACAGAAAGACATCCTTCCAGGGATTGCATGATTCAGAACTGGCTTTAGGGTTAATTTTTTTTAAGGGGAAAAAAAGAAAGGTATAAACACTGCTGAAAAACTGAGCTGACAAGCTCAGGGGAAACCCGAGCCACAGAAGTCTTAGTCAAAAGCGCTGGCTGAGAAATTGCTGGGCGCTGCCAAGCCCAGGGAAGGGAAGCTTGCACATTCCCGGGCTGCGTGTTTCAAATACTTTCCGCGGTTTCGCCAGTGGAGGGCCAGGAGAGAGGAATCTGTCATTACCAACTTGGGTCTGCAAAACAGCTTGGCTGGCAGGCAGCAGTGAAATCGCAGGAGGCAGGAGGTGGAAAACCTGACTCATGAGCTTCGGGGACGGAGGGAATGTGTGGGAGGGAGGGGGCGAGACGCAACCGACCGCAGACCCAAAGGGCAGGCGCGGATCCTTTGACTCATAAAGCATTCTTGCCGGCTAACCACCGTGACTGCCCCTTCCCGGTGGGGTGAGAGCCGCATGCAGTTTCCCAAACGTTCTTCACCAGCACAGACATTTGTGGAGCACCTACTACGTACCAGGCACTACACTGAATATCCAACAGGACAACCCATGGAAGTCAGCAGAGGAGGCACAATATGCCCAGTTTCCAAATGAGAAAACAGAGTCAGAAAGGCCAAGGAATTGCCCCGATTCTCCATGCCAAGATGGCCAAAGCATCAGTTGAGCTTTGGTATGCTGAGGTCCTGCTGAGTGTGGGGCACTGGGTCGAGGACGGGTACAAAGATGGAGGCGATAAGGCTTTTTCCGGGAAGGGCTCAAAGCCTTCTAGAGAAGAGCCATCTGGTGTTTTTTCAAGATACATTTCCATGTGCTACCAAAATTTTCTTATTACCCCATGTGTGGAAGGAGGGGCAAGGATGATCTGGAGACCTGGCAACATGGGGGGTGGAGGGAAAGGCAAGTGATGGCAGAAAGAGCCCTAGGGGACGAGCCCTGAGGCTTGGCTTCTCTGTTCAGCCTGCTGCTGATGTGCTATGTGACCCAGAGGAAGTCACTTCGGTCCCTCTGGTTTTGATTTCTAAAGAGGATGCTCTCCGTGCCTGGCCAACCTTCCTATTGAAAGTACTGTTCACTACACACCATTGCCTTCATCCCAACGGCTTCTTATTGCCAGACTCCATCACTCGGCCTGAAGACCTTCTCGGGCTGCAGGAGGATGGCACACCCAACGTGGGATAGGCCAGAAGAGGGGGCACTCTGGCCCTCAGAAACAGCCCTCAACAAAACAGTGACAGGAGTGGGGGGTGTGAAGACTGGCCTTCCTGTCCCCTTGAACAGGACAGCTCTGAAGGCGCGTGTTCACAGCCTCTCCAGTGGCATGGAGCCCCAGCTGCCCCCAGGGGTCCTCTGCCCGTCAAGCACCCCTTCCTTCCACCTCTCACATCCCTACCGCTGCTTCCTGAGACCACCTCCGAAATGAAGAACTTGCACTCAAATCCTGTTCCAGGCTCCACTCCTGGGAGGAGCCAAACTAAAACACGTTCCTTGATTGTAAAGGAGGACTCCAGCCCAGAAGAGTCGCACCCACCATCTGCAACAACCACATTATGGTGCAGAAGGGGCAACTGAGGTCCCCAGGGAGAAGCTGCTGTCCCACTGGTGTGACTTTCACCCTCTTCCCCAGATCTCCAGAAAGCAGCCTGCTGAGCCTCACTGGCCCCACCTCCAGCCAGGGGCAAGACCTAGGAGTTGTGACCCAGAGTCGGGGAGAGCACAGAAGCGGGGGCACCGATGCGGGGATTCTCCCAGGCAAATAAACCCCCACAGACCCCTACCCACAGCCTATGCTGTTCCTTAGGGTGCCCCAAGGGGAAGGGCCCTGTGGAGAAAACCAGAGAGGGGGTGGCAGTAACAGGGCCCAAGGGCCATGGCCCCTTCCCTGGGCTCCTGGTCCTGGCTGCTGCCAACCTCACCAGCCCTCCCTCCCCCTGCTTCCACTCTGTCCCATGTACCCAATTAAACCACACAGATGCCCTCTGCCCTCCTATGTTCCCTTCAGCCCTCATATGTTCCCTTCAGCTAGAATGTGCTTCCCTCCCTTCCCACCAGCAAACTCCTCTTCTTCAAAGCAGACCAGCCTTCTCCAATTCTATGTAGCCTTCTTGAACATACACCCTGTTCTGGCCACCAGGAGTCCCCTGCTCATTCCCTTCCATGGGATCTGGAACACCCTCCACCACCACAACCAGAACGTGGTCTACGGGGAACCACTGCTGATGAGTCTGTGTTATGTCTCCCCAAAGGTCTCTGAGGGCAGGGCTCAGGCTCATTTTCTTTTTATGCTCAGATCTTCAGAGCACTAACAGCTCTACAAATGCGTGCTACATGACTAAGAGTAGGAAAATCACTCCAAGCTTGTGGAGACCCCAGAATCGCCCATTTCCCCCAGCTACTAGGAGCCTGATGGGGTCACCAAAGGCCAGGGAGTTGGGACCACCAATCAGAGCCTAAGAGAGTCAATTAGGCCACCATGGCATAGATTCTATTCATAACTAGAGACACACAGTGAAGTCACCCTATAACAGGTTCCTTCTTGGGACAGTTCTATGCAAGTACAGTGGTTTTCAAAGCTTTTCTAGCTGTGGAATTCAAACAAAACCCTCCCTAGAAGTCCAGCAGGTAAACAGCTGCCCTGAAGAGGGGAGTATTTGTGGATAGAGTCTTCTCAACAACCCCTGATCCTTGAGGCAAATCACTCTGAGAGCACCCTGGGACGCCCCGGAGCTGTTTAGAAGCCACTGGCCACGTGGGGAGAGCTGGGTCCCACTCTGCTACTCCCAGGCTGAGCAGCCCTGGGCCAGTCACTGCACTGGGCCTCAATTTTCTCAACCCCATGATGGAGAAGACAGTGTCTCCCTCACAGGACTGCTGAGAGGCTCAAAGCTGATAACCAGGGTAGTTTTACACTCCTTATAGTCTTACATAAAATTTGCTGTTAGGGGGCCCTAACACGAGAAATCTCATGTCATTTTGAAATAGGCGTTCTGAGAGGCGCTGGGCCCTGGTCTGGAGAACAGACACATGGCTGTGAGACTCGTGGTTGCCTTTTTTTCTTGGGGCTTTAGGCCCCCGCATGCTCACGGGGCGCCTCTTTGCCCCAGACCTCATTACCCAGCCAGCTGGGGCCCTCGCACAGGCATTGTTTCTCATCCCTGGGTATGGAGCTGGAACACGTGAGCATGGAAAATTCCTCCCCTTGCTGCCTCACCAGCCAAACCCCAGTCCCAGCCTGGGATGTGGACCCCTAAAGGGAAATGGAGGCAGAGTGTTCTGGCTCCAGGAATCAGCTGATGGAACCTTGTTAATTACTATGTAAATTACTTTAATAGCCTGGATCCCCCCCAGACAATTGTTCAGGGGTTTGAGACTCTAGACTGGGGAGACGGGGTCTCAGGTGAGGGGAAAGAGCAGCCTTTCCTTGGCCCAAAGAGCTCCCACGTATGGTTTCCACTGGGCGGGAGTAGAGGCACAGATGGACAGATGGAGAACCGCAGGGGAGGATGACCTCACGTCTGACCATGGCCCAGGACGATCCTGAGAATGACACTGGCAGATAGGAATCCAGTCCATCCTTGAAGGTTGGCACTAAAAAGGCCCCCAGATGACCTCTGATCCACCCTCATGCCCTCTCTGCATCCACAGAGAACAGAAGCCCAGAGCAGGTGAGTGACTGGTCCAAAGGCAAACCTCAAGGTGATGGCCAGCCAGGGGCTGGAATGCCAGTCTCCCATCCCCAGCCCAGGGCTTCTCCAACTGGTACCTGTGGATGAGCTGGACCTGGGTGTCTTGCCTGAAACATCACAGAGCGAGACTTTCCCATAAAGTCTCAAAATAAATAAGGGAGGCATTCTCTCGATTTTAAGCTCTACATGTAGGTTTTTTTTTAAAGATACACTATCCCAAAGACATGATAGGTAGTTACATTTTCTTCCATAAATGTGCTCTTGTACCATGGAACGACGTATGTCCAAGTGTCACAGCATTCTAGGAAGGGCACCACGACTTTAAGGTTTTCTGACTGGAAGAAAACCCTCCTTCCTGAAGCACTTCTTTTTTCATCTCAATTTTCCAGATAAGGGAAGAGACACAGAGAGATGCTAATGACTACTGCTGGACCAGCACTCTTTCCCCACAGGGGCCCTTTGTTAGGAGTCTGTGTAAACCAGGAGTGAGTAAGTGCCAGGAAGGGAGGTGGAGGTGGGGAACGGGGCTCTTGCCAGAAGATGGATTTGACAAGCTCCCTGACCTCTCTCCTGGCTGTCTGCAGGCACACTGCTCCCTCCCACAGCACAGGCTGAGTTTCAGACCATAGGTCTGCTGGCTAGACAAACGCTAGGCTGGAGTGGTTCCTTTGTAACAAGGTTGGCTCTGTTGCTACTTGCTACCTGTGTGACCTGAGGCCTGAGGCATCATCTCTTTGACTCTTTCTTTCCTCATCTGAAAAAGGAGAATAAGAAATTTGCCTCACAGGCTGGTTGAAAGCATGAAATAAGACGGTGCTGTGTATCTGGTGTGGCGCCCAGCACTCACCTTCTCCCTTTTTGTCTCCATCTCTCTCTCTCCCCAAGATGTTGATGTAAATATTTTTAAGTTAGGGCCAGGCACAGGGGACTGGGCTGTGTCGCTAGGTAAATGCAGTAGGCCATCAAAGCTCCCCCTGGCATCCAGTGCCTTCCGAGCACCCCCAAGGGCACTGTATTCAAACAGATGCTCTCAGCGCCCAGCAAGGCCAAAAGCCCAAAGCATCTCCCTCATGTGTCCTGCAGGCCCAGCTCTGCCCTAGGCTTGGTACTGGCTGTCAGCATCCCCTCTGCCCATCCCCAAGTCTCCCATCACCACCCCCAACTCCAGAGGTTTCCCACTGCCCCAGAACCTGCTTTCCTTGGTTCTCAACACCTCCGTGGAGGACACAGGTGCTTCTGCCTCCTGTCCTCTTGATGGACGTTTCACTGATGCCTCAGCCTCGGGTTCTAGGTTCTGAGTACTTCCTGGAGTCTGCTGGAAGGAAAAGGTAGGCCCATCTGAGACTTATCTCTGCCCTTGGGAAGGGAGGAATAACACTGTCCCCACTTCGACCATGTGCGGGGAAATGCATGGGGACTATGAAGCTCTTCAGCAGCAGAGATGGTTAAAGTTTATGACAGGTATAAAGGTACACATATGGATGTCGGTGCATAGCATATGCCAGACTCTCCTAGAAGTGTCTGATGACCCCCTGCTGGGGCTACTGTCTCCTCCTCCCTTCTTCACCTCAGAGACCATTTCCTTGGAGAAACACTTTTCCCTCCACTTCTCAAAGGGGACGGTTATGGACTGTTCGCCTGCCTATCCCTGCACTTGGCTGAGCTCTAGGAAGGGAGGGCCGTGTCTCATTTACCGGGCTCTGAACTAGTTTTGGCAGCATTAGTAAGAGAATCCAACCAAAGCTATTTAATCAAAAGGGGAATCTGCTGGAAGGCTATGAATGTGCTTTAGGAGGGGCCCAAGGAGATGCAGCTGGCCTCAGGAAGGGCCAAAATCTGAAATGGGTCACCCTCCACACTTCCCCTTCCTCTCTTACCCCTTTCTCCTCCTCTTCTCCATTAGGATTTTCTTCTTCTGTGGTCTTTTTTTTTTTTTCCCTTAAGATTTATTTATTTGAGAGAGTGTGTGTTAGCAGAGGGAGGGGCAAAGAGAATGAATCTCAAGCAGACTCCCTGCTGAGCCCACCTGGGGCTTGATCTTAGGATCCTGAGATCAGAACAGGCCAAAATCAAGAGTCCCAGGCTTCATCAACTAAGCCACCCCGGTGCCCGTCCATTAGGGTTCTTTTTTTTTTTTTTTTTTAATTTTATTTATTTATTTGACAGAAATAGCAAGAGAGGGAACACAAGCATGGGGAGAGGGAGAAGCAGGCTTCCCGCTGAGCAAGGAGCCCAACGTGGGACTCAATGCCAGGACCCTGGGATCACGACCTGAGCCAAATGCAAATGCTTAATGACTCAGCCACCCAGATGCCCCCATTAGGATTTTCTAATTAAAGTTTTTGGGTCAGCCCCTAAAGTGTTAGAAATACCATTGTCCAAGTGAGAATCGGTTCACTGTGCACAATTTTAAAGTAAGTGGTCAAAAGCTGCTTGAATAAACCTAAGGCCCTCGCCTTAAGCCCTACCCCACATAGAGGTTGTGAAATAGGGGAAATCAGAAGTTTAGGAACTGGTCTATGGGGTGTGTGTCCATACCGCCAAACCCAAGAAATGATAATGGCTGCTAACCTTAAAAATCAAACTGCCAGTTAGTTTACCAGAAGACGATGGGTTTATTCGGGCATAGCAGAGAACTGCAATCGGAAACATTTAACCGTGGCAATCCTACAGGTACAGCTACAGACCAACTAGGAGGAATACCCTTTTATAGAGGCAGGGGTGGGGTTGAAAGGTTGTAAACAAAGAGCCCATTGGAGTAGACTGGGAGTTGAAGTATAGCGGCTTCTCATTGGCTGAGCAAGACAGTCTCTCTTTGGCAGGGCTCTGGGGAGGCAAGGAAAGCCTTTCTCCCTACCACTGGGGTAGTAAAATTGCATCCACCTGCATGCTCCCTGGCTTCCTGTTGGATTTTCAATCGGCTATGAGTGGTAAGACTTGCGAGCTCCGCCTGCCCGACCTCCTGACTCCATTTTAGTGAGCTTCTCCTTAAGAATGTTCACGAAACGAACACTGATGGAGCGCAGATGGCGTGCCAGGCCCCTTGCTAAGCACTATGCGTCAGTGATCGCATCAAACCCTCCCAACAGACATCTGAGGGAGGTTCTATTAAGTAACCCCCATTTTACAGATGAGAACACTGAGGCACGGAAAGGTTAAGTTTCTTGCCTGGGAAGTTTTGGAGTGTGGATTCAAGCCACTGCCCGACTCCCAAGCCTCACGTTATAACGCGTCCTGTGTCAGCCCGTGGCTGTGGCACACGTCATCCTTGTGTGTGTTAAGCACTACTAGGACAGTGCTGACGTTGGTGTGCACTTGCCTGGATCCTCGGGGCTGTTACACGCTCGTGTGTGTGTGCAGGAGACCGAAGAGGGAGGCCGCGTCACACTTGAGCACACTTTTGGGTCTGGCTCCTTCATCTCCCATGCAGTGCTGGTGAAACTTTACCCAGCCGCTGCTCTTTGGTGACCATTTTTCTTAATGAAAAATTCAGCGAGCAGAGGAAAGGTTGCCGAGCACTGGGGAGCCCTGCAAGCTTGGCAGCTTCAGCAGATGAAGCCCTAGGGAGAGGGGCAGGGCCCACAGCACTCACTATACCCATGTCAGGGGGTTCCTTGAGTGAACCGCAGCCACAGAACAGGAAGCAGTAGGGGCTCCGAAAGACCCCGGACTGGGTGGCAGCTCCCTTCCCTTGGCCTTCACCACCCATCAGGCAGGCTCCCCCCAGCCTTGTTTCTAGGCGCCTCCTCCATACTAATTAGTTCCAGAGCTGCATTCTAAACGCCCTCTCCATTCTGATCACAGCCCTGCTCCACAGACCTCCATGGCTCCCTTCTACCCTAAACATCAAATCCCATGCCTGTGCTTTGCTTTCCTCCAGCACCCAGGCCCAACATGCCTTTATAGAAAATCCTTCGAGGTAGGTGCCAGGGCCGGCACAGTGTGAGGGCATCTCTCCCCTCACACTGGTGGTCCAGCCTGTCCTGCTTTCCCGCATATGCTCAGCTGTCCTTGTCTCAGGAGGGGGATAGCCATGACCTCTCAGAACGGAACTACAGGTGCTGCAGGAAATTCAACTCAGATTCGGCAATAGTTCTGAGCACCAGCTCAGTGCTGTACCCTTCCGCCTCCCTCCTGTCACCCAGCCTCACAGCACCTGTTCTGAAAGCACCTCACTGTCCCAGAGTCTGATGTGCTGAAGTCACAGAGCCAGGGAATAGTGGAAAAAGAGCAGTGACAATGACCATGGACTGAGAACCTACTGTGTGGCAAGCCTCATAGTAGGGCCTCTTTCTCTTACTTTGTTAACCCTTGGGTCAACCCAAAGAGGTCAGTCCCAGTTTTCACTGATTCCATAATTACTCATTCACCTGCTCAATGAAATGTCTTGAACCCCCCAATCAATACTCCTTGTCTTTCAGGATCGTTTATAGACATGCGCAATGTGGCAAAAAATTTGAGTGCCCCTATTCCCACGTTCCCAGATGAAGTTCAACAAGGTGACACCCTGCTTTATAGTCTCACACTGCAAACAAGTGGCCTTTCTGCAGTCTATTTAGAGCCACACTTTTCAAATTTTTGTGTTTTTTACTGGGGATTTCACTATTTAAGTTGGCCCGAAATTTAGTGTTGAAGTTCTGTCAAGTGTTGTTCTAGGTGCAAAAAGGCTACCGTGTGCCTTCCAGAGAAAATCAGCATATCAGATGAGCGTCCTTTTGTTAATGAATCCATCATTTATATTAAATAAGCTGTCTAAACAGTAACCCACATAAAACAAGGCTACACATTGATCAACTGACGAAAATGCAACCAGAGGCTTGCAGAAAACTAACGCTGTATTTTCCCTAGAATAAGGGTTCAGTTTTTGCTGGTTTGGTGTTCCCAGCTGCTTTCAAGAACATGGCTACCACAAATAATGACTATCTTTGTCCTTTGCCAGTGAAGAAACTATTGGCTCAGAGAGGCTAAGTCACCCATCTGAGCTTCCACAGCTAGTGAGGGGCAGGCCATTCTGAGAGGAGTCACACTTCAGTGCCCCCCTCCACCTGGTTCCTTCGTGAGGTGTGGGGCTGGGACATGCTGGTGGCCTGGGACATTAAGTGCGGGGTGGGGGCCAAGGGGAGGCCGATTTCGTATTAAGTAACATTATCTAATGTTCTTTTTCATTTATGACCCAAGCCTCATGATTAGATACAAGTGAAAGCCTGGGTCTGGTGCAAGTCAGTCCTTACCACCTGTCAAATCCTCCGCTAATTCCCCCTTTTAATAAAGAAAACAACTGTCAGGTGCAGAGTAGGTAGCAAGGAGGAGGGTCTGCCTAGAATTTAAGTAACAATTATCTTTATACTTGCCTTCAAATAGAATACTTGCCATCAATATTTTATGTAATCATTTGAAAGACGTGGGGAGAGAGAGCGCGCACAAGCAGGCACGAGGGGCACAGGGAGAGGGAGAAGTCGGCTCCCCACTGAGCAGAGAGCCCGAAGTGAGACTCGATCCCAGGACCCTGGGATCATGACCTGAGCCGAAGATAGACGCTTAGCGGACTAAGCCAATCCAGGCTCCCATAAATAATGGCTCTTATTAGTAGTTTTTAATTTTCAACAAAGTGATAGAAAGTTTCTTTTCAAATAGATTCAGTTAAGTAAAGATGTGAATCAAGAGGGGGGAGCCTGGATGGCTCAGTGGGTTAAGCCTCTGCCTTCGGCTCAGGTCATGATCTCAGGGTCCTGGGATTGAGCCCTGCATCGGGCTCTCTGCTCAGCAAGGAGCCAGTTTCCCGCCACCCCCTCCCCCACCTGCCTCTCTGCCTACTTATGATCTCTCTCTCTGTCATATAAATAAATAAAATTAGAAAAAAAAAAGAAAGAAAAGGAAAAAGAAAAAGATGTGAATCAAGAAAAACGTTGAGTAAATAAGTTCAAGAAAAATCCTGAAGGTGACGTGCAGTGGTTTCTGAATGAACCAGAAACCAAGAAGGTAATATATGAATGATTACTGTTTCGGGGGTGCTGGCAACATTCTATTTCTTGATCTTGATGCCATATACACAACGTGCATGAAGACTTTTAATGGTGTTTAAACCATAGGGGCTTCAACCAGCAACAAATTTATTATTTTACAGTTCTGGAGGTAAGAAGTCCAAAACAGGTCAGAAGGGCTGTGTCCTTCTGGAGGCCAGAAGAGAATCTGTTTCCCAGTCTTTTCCAGCTCCCAGAGGCTGCCTGCACTCCTGGGCTTGGGGCCTCGTCTCCTATCTTCAGAGTCAACACCAAATCTCTCTCCTGCCTCCTTCTTTCATTTATAAAGAGGCCTGTGATTATACTGGGCCCACCTGCAAAATGCCGGCGACTCTCCCCATCTCAAAATCCTTCAGCACATTTGCAAAGTCTCCTTTGGCCGTGAAAGGTAACATTGTCACAGATTTTGCAATTAGGATGTGCGTGTCTGTTGGGGTCTTTCTTCCTCCTACCTCCTGTGGTTAGTGTGAGTGCATGGAAGCACAGGCAGGGAGAGTGACAGCATGTGGGTGTGTGTGCCCAGAAGCATGTATGTGCCCAGAAGCATGGGTGTGTATGGGGAAGGGCGTATACAGACCCTGCAGGGCTGGGTACCAGTAGCTACGGCTCCCCCTGGCTCATAGTATTCCAGCACAGCCAAGCAACAGCTGCCATCCACCCCCATTCCTGAGAAGCCTCTCTCTGAGGCCCAGCTGCAGCCAGTGAGGTGGCCACTTCCCTCCCAGCGGGGATCAGGGTAGAGGCGAGGGCTGGGGAATCCCATGATGGAGAAGGGCAGTGCTGGCATACCCTCCCATCCATGTCTTCCCAGGGTTGGCCTAGGTGGGGAAGGTGGCCCCGGACCCCCCCTCAGCAATCACCCCCATTCAACTGCTCTTTAAGGAGCTCCTCCTCCCACAGACCTAGGGCAGGGTCATGGTGTCTATTCACAGCAAGTTATTTGGTCACATTTCTGGGCACCATCGCCGTCCCCAGCCTAGTTTGGCTGAGGTTGAGGGTTTTACACACTGCAAACCCATCTGCCTTTATAACTGCACCATTTATTTTCAAAACCGAGGTGCCCCTTGAAACAGTTTGTTAGTCATTGCAAAACACAGTAGCAGCAAGCTATCACTGATGGGCTGCCTACCTTCCTCATCAGGGTTCTACACCCTTCACACACATTATGCCCCTTAACCCTCGCACGGACCACGAGGGAGGCATTTTACAGGTCAGGAATCCAAAGCTCACAAAGGTTAAGAGGCTTGCCCAAGATTCTGAAGCAAGTGATCGTGGGAGCTGGGAGCTGGGGGCAGGCCCCAGGGGTCACCCATACTGCCTTGTTTCTGGGAAGGGCATGCCTGGGGACCCATTCCTTGGCTTAGGCTAGGCCTTCCTCGAAGTTCTCCTCCAAAGCTCCCCATGCCCTGGGGAGGGGAGGAAAATAGCCCAGGTCTGGAGCTGTGCTTCCATCCGTTTAGCCCCAGAACTCTTGTTGACAGGCATCCCAGGCCATGGGCCCAGGGCCTTGGAGAGGGAGCCAGCCTGAAGGACTGGTCTCCAGCCATCCTTCAAGAATAGGAACTAAATCTCAGGCTAGAGACTTTTACACCTAATTTCCCTTCCTCAAAAACAAAGAAATCAACATATAAACTATAATTGCCAAAGTGTCTAAAATGCTCCAGTCCAAACGCTCCCACAAAAACCTCACAATGAGGGTTACGTCAAAAAGACACAGGAGCCAACTGAAAGAGCTTCAAAAGGGCAGAGCTGGGACAGTTTAAGCAACAAAATAAAAAAGTATCAGATTATAACCCGACGTATAAAATACATATCCATGGGGCCATGGTGCTATAAATCAATGCTTGAATGAATAAATAAATGCGGGAGACGAGGCAAATCACCGGTGTGAAAGAATTCCAAATAACTCATGCAGATGCTCTGGGCTCAGGAAAGAAGGGCACAGGCCCCTAGCCTTCAGTGGAGGTTATACCTAATGGCTTCCCCCCAGAAGGCATGGTGGAGAAACCGTGAGAAGAGTAGCATACCCGTGGAGACAGCTGACGGGATCAAGGCCAACATGAACAGTGTATGCTGATAAGTATGATGAGAAAGACGCTTGACCTCTGGTCTTCCTCCCCAAAACTCATAACCCTGGTCTAAGCTTGAGAAAAACAGCAAAGTCCAGGAGAGGCGTACCTGACCAGTAATCCCCCAAACTGTCAAGGTCGTCGAAAACAAGAAGGCTGAAAAGCTGTCACTGCCAAGAAGAGCCTAAGGAGACTTCACAACTAAATTTAGTGCGACAGCCTGGAGGAGATCCTGGAAAAGAAAAAAGAAGGCCAAAGTGAAGGAAATGTGAATGAAGCAGGGTCTTTAATTAATAAGAATGCACCAATATTGGTTCATTAATGATAACAAATATACCACACGAGTGTATGATGTCAGTATGGGGTGGAGCTGGGTGAGGAGGTACATGGAAGGTCTCTGTACCATCTTTGCAATTTTTCAGCCAATATAAAGCTATTCTCACGTTGAAAATTTATTTTTAAGAAACATTAAATTGTTATTTCATATATACATTAAATTGTTAGCAACTTACAGTATTTATTATCTGAGCATTAAAGTACACAAAAAAAAGAACTTTGGTATATATGCGCATACTTCAATCAATTTCTTAGGCACATCTGTTTCTAATATCATGTTACTGGTATTTTTCTAAAGAATATGTGTTGTTGTTTTTTTTTTAAATATGGTCTCCTACACAGGCAGCAACCTCTTCGACCTCAATCGCAGCAAATTCTTCCTAGAAACATTGCCAAAAGCAAGGGAAGCAAGGGCAAAAATGAACTATTGGGACTTCATCAAGATCAAAAGCTTTTGCACAGCAAAGGAAACAGTCAATAAAACCAAAAGACAACTGACAGAATGGGAGAAGATATTTGCAAATGACGTAAAAGGGCTAGTATTCAAAATCTATAAAGAACTCATCAAACTCACCACCCAAAGAACAAATAATCCAATCAAGAAATGGGCAGAGGACATGAACAGACATTTCTGCAAAGAAGACATCCAGATAGCCAAAAGACACAGGAAAAACTGCTCCACATCACTTGGCATCAGGGAAATACAAATCAAAACCACAAAGAGATACAACCTCACACCAATCAGAATGGCTAAAATTAACAAGTCAGGAAATGACAGATGCTGGCGAGGATGCAGAGAAAGGGGAACCCTCTACACTGTTGGTGGGAATGCACGCTGGTGCAACCACTCTGGAAAAGAGCATGGAGGTTTCCCCAAAAGTCGAAAATAGAGCTACCCTATGACCCAGCAATCGCACTACTGGGTATTTACCCTAAAGATACAAATGTAGTGATCTGAAGGGGCATGTGCACCTGAATGTTTATAGCAGCAATGTCCACAATAGCCAAACTATGGAAAGAACCTAGATGTCCATCAACAGATGAATGGATAAAGAAGATATGGTATAGATATACAATGGAATACTATGCAGCTATCAAAAGAAATGAAATCTTACCATTTGCAAAGACCTGGATGGAACTAGAGGATATTATGCTGAGCCAAGTAACTCAATCAGAGAAAGACAATTATCATATGAGTTCCCTGATATGAGGAATTTGAGAGGCAAAATGGGGGGGTTGGGAGGTAGGGAAGGAAAAAATGAAACAAGATGGAATTGGGAGGGAGACAAACCATAAGAAAACTCTTAATTTCATAAAACAAACTGAGGGTTGCTGGGCGGTAGGAGGGTAGGGATAGGGTGGTTGGGTTATGGACATTGGGGAAGGTATATGCTATGTTGAGTGCTGTGAAGTGTGTAAGCCTGACGATTCACAGACTTGTACTCCTGGGGCAAATAACACATTATATGTTAATTTTTTAAAAATCTATTCATAAAATATATATATATATGTATATATATATATATATATATATATGGTCTCCCTTTTCCTCTCTCAAAGAATTGCTATAATCATCTTCAAGATTATATTTTTGGATTAGTAAAATGGGAATTGCTGATCTGCTTTGAAGATTCTTCTCTGTAGATCACAATATTTTTTTAATTTAAATTTTAGTTAACATAGAGTATAATATTGGTTTCTGGGGTAGAAGTCAATGATTCATCACTTACATATAACACTCAGTGCTCATCACAAGTGCCCTCCTTAATGCCCATCAGCCACCTAGCTCAGCCCCCACCCACCTCCCCTCCAGCAACCTTCAGTGGCCTGTATACCTTTCTCCTTTTTTGCTTTTCCCCCTTTCTATATGTTCATCTGTTTCCTTTCTTAAATTCCACATATGAGGGGCGTCAGGGTGGCTCAGTGGGTTAAAGCCTCTGCTTTCGGCTCAGGTCATGATCCTGGAATCGAGCCCCGCATCGGGATCTCTGCTCAACAGGGAGCCTGCTTTCCTTCCTCTCTCTCTCTGCCTGTCTCTCTGTCTACTTGTGATCTCTGTCTGTCAAATAAATTTAAAAAAAAAATTCCACATATAAGTGAGATTATATGGTATTTTCTTTCTTTCTCTTTCTTATTTTTCACTTAGCATAATACACTCTAGCTCCATCCATATTGTTGTAAATGGTAAGAGTTCATTCTTTTTTATGGCTGCATAATATTCCACTATATACACACATACCGCAACTTTTTTATGCATTCATTAGTCGATGGACATTTGGGCTCTTTCTATAGTTTGGCTATTGTTGAAATCACAATATTTTTAATAAGAATACTCTTCAGTAAGAATATAGTTTCTCTGCAGATGCCTAGGAAGCTCTGAGCAAATTTTGTCAACTGAAGGATATTTTCACTTCTAATTTCTTTAGATAGGAATGGTCAACTATTTAAGCCCAAATATTTTCACAGGTAGTGTCTTTTTAACCTTCATTTAAAATATCTTTCTTTAACAAATATGATGAGAAGATAAAACTCACCACATAACTTGACTTTGTAATTCTTTTTAATATTTTGCCAATCGCAGATGCCGCAAAATGTCAGCCCTTCCGTCTTCCCTGCAGTTCAAGCACAAAATATAAATTTGCCCAATTAAAAATAGGCACTCCATCAAAACATTCTTCCCACAAGTCAAAGAAAAACTACTGAATTCCTAATTTAAATCTTGGCCACCATTTAAGGTCCCATCAGCTAATTTATTCAACAACTCTCTCGCTTTGGAGGGATAAATGTAAATGTTTTCTAGTGTGAAATCACTGAAATTTGCTCAAGGCTTTGTTTATAATACCTAAAATTTGATACAAGTTTTAAAAGTTACAGAGTTTTTTGGCACACTTGTGGAACATTGTGATTAAAGACTTTGTTTCTTCTGAACACAATTTAGAGGACTCACAAAATTCCACTGTAAACACTTAAAATGATTTACAAGGTAATTCTCCAAAGGTTCAAACATTAAAAAATCTGACTGAGGGCAAACAGCAAAAACAAAACCAAAACATCTTGCTTTCCAGTGCTGTACCAAATCATACTGGATGACTGAGATAAAAGGAAAAATCGATAATCCTGATCCTGTCTATTCAAAATGTTGATATTTTTTCACATGGATTTTTACATTAATTCTGATTTTTAAAATACTATTTGTTGGGGCACCTGGGTGGCTCAGTGGATTAAGCTTCTGCCTTCAGCTCAGGTCATGATCTCAGGGTCCTGGGATGGAGCTGCACAGCAGGCTCTCTGCTCAGCAGGGATCCTGCTTCCCCCCGCCTGCTGTTCTGCCTACTTGTAATCTCTCTCTGTCTCTCTGTCAAATAAATAAATAAAATCTTTTTAAAAATATACTATTTGTCTTGACTACTATATTTTTTGGAGACACCCCCCTTGAACTTTGCCCCAGAGATGGACACCTTCCTCCCCTACCCCTAGTTCTGGCCCTGCTACCATATTGAAACATGTTTTCTATTAAATATCATCTTTGCCACAAAAAATGTTGTAATTACTCTCCATGCATGTGTGTACATACAAATAAGTACAATATCTATTTCAATTGATATACCATTACAGCTTGTTTTATCTCTATTTTCAAATATGTGCACCAGCACCAATTCCGAGTTCATTTCTGCTCCATGAATTTCCTAATTGGATGTGAATATTGTTTTTACCATGCTGCTGTGTTCTACTAAAATTTATGTCCGTGTTTGCCAGCACAAATAACCCTCTCTTCCATATTAAACTTTGTAAACAAATGTGGAAGACTATTGACAACAATGTGAGATGTTTTGCCTTCACCAGAATGAACTCACAAAAATTTCCTCTGATTCCATTATTGACATAAGCTGAATTTCTTTATAAAGCACTCAGTGATCTTGACTTAAAACTACTAAAGGCCAGTATGTTTGGTTGCAAGGAGCAGAGGGTCCGTCCAGCTAGCTCAAACTGGGTACTCTGTGATGGGAATGGTTCTACCAGGAAAGATTCTGGGCCCCTGGTGGCATCAAGGACCGGCGGCATCAGCATTGGGTGGGTCTGCCTCCATATTTCTTTCATTCAAGGAAGGAAATGAAACTAATTTGTTTTAAATTCCAGAGCATCATTCCTAATGGATCCAGCATCCAACTCTCTCCTTTCCCACTGAATCCAGTGCAGGGTAAACTTGACAGAGCCACCAGGAAGCTCATATACAGTTCAGAGTGATGACCCCCTTGTTCCCAAAGCCAATGGCAAGAAGCAGCAGCCCTTTGATAGAAAACACAGTTGTTGGAATCATTAAGCAGGAGGGTTCACATCCCAGCCCTGCAGGAACTCCTGCTCTGCTGGGACAGGGAGGGAAGGGACATTTATTAACCATCTATTGTGGCTGAGATGCATCAGCTGTTATGGCTTATTAAATACTTGCAAAGAAGGGGCTTATTCTTTTTTATCCATCAAGAAAGAGGTTTCCTGATTCATTTAGAAACTAAGAGACTAGATCTCCTTTGTGTGAAATTTAAGAATGGGTGAAAGTACCCAGTGGTGACAGAAGTCCAGAGAATCGTGACCTCTGGGGGCAGGGGTGGTACTGACCAGGAAGAGGACACAGGAGACCTTCTAGGGTGCTGGGAATGTTCTAGATCTTGGATACAGTCGAAGTTCTATTTGTAAAATGTCACTGAGCTGCACATTTAAGATTGGAATGTGCAGTACATTTCATCATATGTATATTAAACCTCACATAAAAATAAAAGAGGTCAGTACATAAAATTCTGAGGCCAGTCTTCACAGGCCATATGCATGCAATGAATGGTTGTTTGCCTGTCATTCTCCTAACGGGTGAGCGGATGGGGGAGCTTTGTCAAAGCTGGGTTCTCACTGCCTTGGGGCTCAATAAGTTGGAGATTCAAACTAGTTTACATGTCTGAAGCAAACAGAAAGTAGAATTTTTAAAAGGAGAGAGCAGGGGCGACTGCTCAGTGGGTTAAAGCCTCTGCCTTTGGCTCAGGTCATGATCCCAGGGTCCTGGGATCGAGCCCTGCATCAGGCTCTGCTCAGCGGCGAGCCTGCTTCCCTCCTTCTTCTCTCTGCCTGCCTCTCTGCCTACTTGTGATCTCTGTCTGTCAAATAAATAGTAAATAAAAATCTTTAAAAAAAAAAAAAAAAAGGAGAGAGCAGCAAGAGAAAGAAAATCTCTCACACCTCAATGCTTCCTTTGGAAAGGAAGGATTTTATCCTTGTTCTAGGAGATCTGAATCAAGTGCTGAGCTGAAGCCTCAAAACAGTGACAAGGGAACGAGAGGCTTAAAGATCAGATCCCAGGGACCCACTCTTCTCTGGTTCATGGGTCCTTGTGCTCCCCACATGTGTTTCTGACCCAGGGAGTCATTTTACCTACTCAAAGTGAAGTTACATTCAATTCCTGTCAAAGACATTCCTAAACGGGTGTGGGGGGCAGAAGGCCCGGACAGGGACGGAGAAGAGAGGAAAAGACGGTACCATACCATAAACTGTTTTTAGAGACTCCACATTCCTCTGAGGTAAATTAAACAGTAACACGGAGTCAGAGCCGCCGAACCTTCTGTTCGGTGCGAGGCATTTGGCATCCCTGATTTCATCATATCCTCCTGGCAGTTCTGTAGGCTATCATTATTATTCCACTCTTACAAGAGAGTAGATTAAGGCTCAGAGAAGTTCAGTGACGTACCCAGAGCCACACAGCAAAGACATGAGCTGCCCACATTCCTCCCTGCCTGCTCCCCCACCACTGAGTCATTCTCCCCAGTGCAGTGAGAACGATCTTTTCATCCTGCCTCCCTGTTCCAAAAGTTTCAATGTGTTCCCAGTGCTATTACCGACAGACCACATCCTCGCCCTGGGATCCGGCCCCTACCTCTGTCCCGTCACTTGGCCACTTGCCTCTGCCACCTGGAGCCACAAAGATCTGTGCTTTCTCTTACCACGGTACTCTCAGCCTGTGTTGTCCCCTCTGCCCAGAATGTCCTACTCTGCCCCCTTCCCCTGGGAGACCACGCATCATTCCAGGCTCGGTGTCATCTTCTGGAGGAAGCCTTCCCTAGGCTCTCACAGTCCCATGCTCTATCCATGCTCAGAGAATCCTGCATACTTTCCTCACGTCACTTACCACAGTTTGTAAGTAGACATTTGTGGGACTCTAAGTTAAATGTCTTCCTCTCCCACTAGGACGTAAGCTCCCCAGATCTGCTTGGCTGTCCTGTATCCATCCACAGGGCCTACTAGTGGCTTCTCGAACTTTGCGGGATCTCCGAAATTTGATGAGTGGCTGGCATGAGGATGGATAGGTGATGGATGGGGCAGAGAAAGTATTCCAACCCAAGTCCATCTGGCCACAGCACCCCGCTCTCTCTACTCCATTTCACCAGGTCCGCAGTCCTAGGCTCTTCATTAAGACCAAAGAAAACCAACATGGTTTTCATGCCACAAGAGATCTCAAAGACTTCCGGCCACCAGTCCAGGGAAAGGAAATAACTTGCCAAGGTCACACAACAGAATGGCCCTAGAAAGACTCAAACCCAGGCCTCCTTATGATTAAAAAGAAGAATAGGGATGCTCAGATTCCTCAAGAATGATTTGTGAATGTGGTATTTTGAGACCTTGCATGTTCGGAACTATCCTTTTGCCTTTCTATATATGTTCACTTGGATCTAAAAATCCATGGTTTGTACTTTTTCCCTTGAGTTCCTTGAAAATGTCCCATTGTTGTCCTTCCTTGTATGTTTCTATGAAGAAGTCTGATGCCAAGCTGATTTCCTTTCCATCATAAGGAATTAGTCTTTTCAAATTCAAGGTCCAGAGGATTTGTTTCTTTACCCCCAAAGTCTAACATCTTGGAGCTGAGCGTTCCAGGTCTATTACCCCAGGTACAGTTAGAACACAGGAATTCAGATCTTATTTTATTTCCAGAGAGTGTTATTGTATTATCATTTTAATTTTTTGTTGTCTTTTTCTTTCTTTCTTTCTTTCTTTCTTCAGGGACTCTAATTACATACAAGTTGACACTTCTCTGCCTGCCTTCTCCAGACAAGTTTCTCTTTGGTGTTATTAAATCTCTTTCCTTCATGAATTTGGCATTCTTAGCTGTTTTCATCCCTCCCCTATTATATTGTTCGGTCAAATCTATTCCGCCCTGGGCACCTTGCAATTTGTTTCATTTCTGAGATTGTGTTCTTTCCTATTTCTTTCCTGAATTTAGTAAACACTCATTTTGCATCTACCATTTCTGTTTTGCCCACTTCCTGTCTGAGTTTTCAAATTCATGATTTGAGGTGGGTTGGTTTTGGCTTTTTTTCCTCCTATCTGCAAATACTTGTTTAAGAAACTTTCATTCAAGTCAGGGTGTTCTGCAAACATTTTTGCTCTCCTTTACCACTGGTTTTGGAGGGAATTATATCAGCTGAAAATATTTTGACTCTCATTCCCTGTCTTATCATAGGTTTGTGTAGATGTTGGCTTCCATGTTCTATTTTAAATATCTGATGTTTTTCTCAACCAGGACTTGCAGGTGGTTCTGTGTAGACAAGGGTAAAGTACTTGAGAGGTTCTCTCAGTTTTAGTTCAAGAGTATTCTCTTCTGGGGCACCTGGGTGCCTCAGTGGGTTAAGCCTCTGCCTTCGGCTCGGGTCATGATCCCAGAGTTCTGGGATCAAGCCCCATATTAGGCTCTCTGCTCAGTGAGGAGTCTGCTTCCTCCTCTCTCTCTCTGCCTCTCTGTCTCTCTGCCTACTTGTGATCTCTGCTTCTCAAATAAATAAATAAAAATTTTAAAAAAGTGTCCTCTTCTGTTTCTACAGTAAGGTGAAGTAGTTTTCACAGGTTTCCTTTGTTTCTATAGAACCTTTCATTTCTACCTCTCCCTTCCTTATTTTCCTTCACCATCAACCATCCAGAAGATTCCTCTCTCTCCAAGTCATCTCTCTCCCACAAAAATGACTCCTCATAAGATTGCCACCCTTGGTCTCATAGTCTCAAGCCCCTTTACTAAATGCCCCAATAGACAGGACACTATCCTTCAGTATTACACCACTCAGGACGAAACTCCTATTTTCCAGGGGTGGCTTTGTTTAAGCTCCACCACCATTAGACCTTGCTGCCATCTCCTCTTTTCCTTGTGGTACCCATCTGACTCTGGCCTTAGCAAAGCCTCTGTCACTGGCTCTGTTGGTCTCAAATACTTTTTCTGCATTGCTGGATTATATGTTCCTGTGGTCTTTCTTCTTTAGATCATTAATAGAGTGGATTACACTGACTTATCTTCAGCACCTTGCATTCCTAAGACCACTCATCTTTTTATGTATTGCTGGATTCAATCTGTGAATATCTTCTCAAGGATTTTTGCATTTGTGTTTGTGAGGGATACTGACCTGTAGTTTTCTTTTCCTGTACTATCCACCTGGTTTGGGCATCAGGATTAAATTAGACTCATAAAATTAATTGGAAAGTGTTCCCTTCTATTTTCTGTATATATTTCTGGATTATATGTCAAAAGATTGGTTTAGTTTTTTTCTTTAAACACTTGGTAGAATTTGCCAGTGAAATCTTTTGGGTTTGGGGTTCTCTTTCTCAGATGGTTTTTAACTATAAATTCAGTTTCTTTAATATAGGATTATCTGAGTCATTTATTTCTTCTTGGATGAGTTTTTAGTGGTTCATGACTTTCGAGGATTTAGTTCATTTTATCTAAGTTGTCCATTTATTTTGTAATGTTCATATCATTATTCTCTTATTAGTCTTTTTTTAAGATTTTATTTATTTACTTGACAGACAGAGATCACAAGTAGGCATAGAGGCAGGCAGAGAGAGAGAGAGGAGGAAGCAGGCTCCCCGCTGAGCAGAGTGCCCAATTCGGGACTTGATCCCAGGACCCTGAGATCACGACCCGAGCCGAAGGCAGCGGCTTAACCCACTGAGCCATCCAGGTGCCCCCTTATTAGTCTTTTAATGTGTGTGAGGTCTGTTGCGATCATTCATTTCTCATTCCTGATACTGGTAATAATGTGTCTTCTCTCTTTTTTTCTTAGTCAGTCTGTCTAGGACTTTGTCAATTCTATACATTTTTTTCAAAGAATCAGCTATATTATAAAGATTTTATTAATTATTTGAGAAAGAGAGAGACTGAGAGTATGAGTGGGAGGAGGGGCAGTGGAAGAAGCAGACTCCCTGTGGAGCAGGGAGTCCGATGCAGGACTCGATCCCAGGACCCTGGGGTCATCACCTGAGCCAGATGCAGACAGTTAACTGACTGAGCCACCTGGGGGGCCCCAAAGAATCAGCTTTTTATTTCATTGTTTTTCCCTATTGTTTTCTTATTTTCAATTTCATTTAATTTTGCTTTTGTCATTACTATTTTCTTCCTTCTGCTTGCTTTGGGTTTATATTTCTCTTGTTCTGGTTTCTGAAGGTGAAAGCTTAGATTGTTGATTTGAAATCTTTCCTCTTTCCTAATACAACCACTTAATGCTATCAATTTCCCTGTAAGCATTGTTCAAGCTGCATCTCACAATTTTGGTATGTTTTCCTTTTATTCAGCTCAAAATATTTTCTAATTTCCATAACACTTTCCTTTGACCCATGAGTTATTTAAAAGTGTGTTTTTTAAGTTCAAAGTGTTTAGAGATTTTCCAGTTATTGCTCTGCTATAAATTTCTAGTTTGATTTCACTGTGATCAAATAACATACTTTGTATGATTTCAATTATTTTAAAGTTGTTAAGACTTGTTTTATGACTCAAAATGTGGTCTTCTTTGATGTAGGTTCTTCATACACTTGGAAGAATTTGTTTTCAACTGGTTTTTGACTGAATGGTCTATCACCATCAATTAGTTCCAGCTGGTTTATGGCTCAGCTCATATACATGCTTGCTATTTTCTGTTTACCTGTTTTGTTAATTATTGAGCAAGGAACAGTGAAGTCTCCATTATAACTGTGGAGTTTTCCACTTCTCCATGTATTTTGAAGTCCTGTTATTGAGTGCATACACACTTGGGATTGTTATGCACTCTTGATGAATTGGCCCTTTTATTGTTATGCCATGCATCCCTTTATCCCTAGTAATTTTCTTTGCTTTTTATTCTACTTGTCCAACATTAATATAGTCACTCCAGCTTTCTTTTGATTGGTGTCACATCATGTATCTAAATCTTTTTTAACTGTTTTTTTAGATATAATTCATGTATTATAATGTATCATAAATTCACCTATTCAGTGGTTAGTATATATGTCTTAGTCTTTTAACCTATCTATATCATTGTAGCAATATAATTGTAGGTAGCGTATAGTTGTATCTTGTTTTCTTAAATCCATTTTGACCATTTCCTTGAATTGGTATGTTTAGTCTATTAAGATTTAATGTAATAACAGTTATCTTTGAATTTAGGGCTGTCATTGTATTATTTGTTTTCTGTTTGCTCTCTCTGGTCTTTGTTGCTCTGTCTGCCCTTTCCTTCTCTGTTTGGATCATATAAACATTTTTAGCATTCCATTTTAATTTATCTTGTTGTATTTTTTACTGTATCTCTTTGACAATTTTCTTATGATTGCAACTTACGTACTTAACTTTTCACTGTCTACTCTGAACATATACTTAACTTATATGGAATGTAGAAATATCACCACCATGTAAGTCTCTTTACCCTCCTTTCTTTATATTATAGTTGTCTTATATAATAGATCTACACTGAAAATGTCATCAGAAAAATCAAATTTTTGCTTTTAACCGTCAATCATATTTTAGAGAACTCAAGAGAAAGTGAAGTCATTTACCCAGATATTTACTAATTCTGTTGGTTTGTCCTTTATCTCTGATGTTCCAAGTTTCCTATGGTATACCTCCATTCCATCTAAATAATTTCTTTTAGTATTTATTTTAGAACAGGTGTGCTGACAACAAAGTCTCTTAGATTTTTTTCATCTGAGGATATTTTATTTCACCTTGATTCCTAAAGGATAATTTCAGTGGATACAGAACTCTGGGTTAGTGGTTCTTTTCTTTCAGCATTTCCAAAATGTTATTTCATTTCCTTTTAGCCTTCATGGTTTCTGATAAGATATCAACAGTCATTCAAATATATGTTCTCCTATAAATAAAACACATTTTTCTCTGACTACTTTCCAGATTTTCTTCTTTGTCTTCAGTTTGAAAACATTTGATTACATTTATGATCAAACATTTGTTCTTGGGAGGTGATTTTTTTTTTTTTTTCAAAGAGAAAGAGGGAGAGAGAGCGAGCACAGGCAGACAGAATGGCAGGCAGAGACAGAGGGAGAAGCAGGCTCCCTGCCGAGCAAGGAGCCCCATGTGGGACTTGATTCCAGGACACTGGGACCATGACCTGAGCCGAAAGCAGCCGCTTAACCAACTGAGCCACCCAGGCGTCCTGGGAGGGGATGTTTTTGAGCTGATCCTGTTTGAGGTTTGCTAAGTTTCTTGAACCTATCAATTTGGTAAGTTTTTAGCCATTATTTTTTAATTATTTCCTGAATGCCACTCTTTCTCCACTCCTTCCAGGACTCAAATGACATGAATGTTTGACATTTTAGTATTGTCCCACAGGCCCCTGAGATTCTGTTGAATTTTTTTTTTTAATTTTTTTCTCTCCATTGTTCAGATTGAATAATCTCTACTGATGTATCTTTAAGTTCACTAATACTTTCCTCTGTTGTCTCTATTCTGCTATTGAGCCCATCCAGTTTTTTTTTTTTTTTTAATTTTGGTTGTTTTCTCCAGTTCTATATTTTTTATTTGATTCTTCTTTAAGTCTTCTTGTTTTTATTGAGACTTTCTATTTTTTCATTCATTTCAAGAGTGTTCACACTCACTTCTTATATTTATAGTAGAAGCTTTAAAATCTTGTTCTGTTCATTTCACTATCTATATTTTCTCGGGGTTGACAGAGATTGATTGTCTTTTTGCTGTGAGTTGGGATTTTTCTAGTTCTTCATAACCCAAGTCACTTTAGATTGCATCCTGGACATTTTGAATATCATGTTATGTGACTCTGGGTCTTGTTTAAATACTCAAAAGAATGTCGATTTAAAAAAATATGCATATTAGCAGACAAATGATAGAAGCGAGGTTCAACCACAAGCTTCAACCCACTTTTTGTAGGCTTTGGTTCCAGTAGCAGTTCAATTTTCAAAGCCTTTTGTGGTGCTATTCAAATGTATCCTACATGTGCCACACCAGTCTGAAAACTGGGTGGTGGTCTGCCCCATTGTTCAGTTCTCAAAATCTTTCATATTCTGTTTAGCATCAAATTGATGCATGCACATTTTGGAAGTGACCCCAGAGGTTTACAAAGTTAAAGAATTACTCTCTGGCGCTCTCTCCTCTCCACAATCACTCTAAAACTTCCTAGCTCCCTGGGGCCTCTCCTCCTAGCTCCCAGCCAAAAATCTGGGGCTTTAGCTTCCCAGCTCTGCTATGCCCTTCTTATGACTGCATCCATGTGTGGGATTAGACAGTGGGGGACAAAGGGAGAAAACAGCAATAGGAATTTGCTCAAGCTCTTGTGTTCACAGGTCATTTAACAGAGAGAAGGTTTTCTTTCCCTCAGGATTTTAGGTATCTCCTTGCTGATGCTACCCTCACCATTGCCACTTACCACCACTGCAAGACTGACTAGGCACTGGCATGGGTGAGATGGAAAAAAGAAACAGAGAAACTTCCTTCTTCCTCTGATCCTTAGAAACCCTTTTCCTACTCTTCAGGCCAGAAAGAAAATTCTCTTTGTTCTCTGGAAGCTCTTTTTGCCTGTACATGGTACACACTTCTAGATTGTCCAGGCCAGCCAATTCTGGAAGGAAAAAATGGGAAACTCAACCCAATTCAGTTGTATTTCAAATCCTTATTTCCTTCACCAATGTACTGACTACCATTTACTTTTCAATGGTCTACACATTCTGTCCAGGGATTATAAGTGCATTCAGGAGGAGACAAAGCAGATCGTGTTTACTCCATCTTTCCCAGAACCAACCCTTCATCTATCAGGCTTCACTTTCAATTTGATTTGTCATTTTTAGAAATTCTATGTGGTTTTTTTTTTTTTTTTTCAGATTTTTTTGATCAGTTTTGATACTCTCATTCTTTATTTTAAACAAACCACACATAATTATTTTATATTCTATAACATAATCTCAGTATCTTCAGTCAGTGGTACTGTTGGTCTGATTCAGCAATGTTGTTTTCTGCTGACTCTCATTTCATGTAGCTTATTTTCTCTTCTGCTTAATGGCTTTATTTAGTATGACCTCCTGTTCCTTGGAAGTTTATGTGTGAGAATTCTTTGAAGCCTAGATTTAAACTGTATTTCTCCCGGGAGCATTTGCAATTGCTTCATCAGGCATCTGGGGAATACCTTAAACTGCAGTTTTACTTGGGTTTTTTGTTTTGGGGTTTTGTTTTGTTTTGTTTTGTTTCTTTTGCAAGGGAATGGAGGGGCAATAGGCAGGGTGAATTCTGGCACCACATTCACTTGAAACTAGGCTTGTCCTGGTTTCCTAGAGATTCTCAGGAAAGACCTTTCTTCTGCTCCAACTCCAGTGAAGACAGGCAGAAAAATCTCTGTGGACACTCCCCCCGCCCCCCAGTTAACTAGCCCACTGGGATCCTAGCAATTCTGTGAGGCCGTATCAGGCCCACCTGCCTGGGTATACCCACTGGACAACTTCCATTTCCACTCCACACTACCTGTTGTGGTGCAAGGAGGTCCAGGCTCCTCCCACTTCTTTGGCTGCACCAGAGGCTCAAGGCCTCTCCCTGCTTGGATCCCCAGACCTAACTGGGGGATCCACCCTCTTTTCTCACTTCCCTTATGGCTCCTCTGCCTCCCCAGCTCATGGAATCTTTCTTTAGTTGATTCTTTAGCAAACAGGAAGTGAACAGCAAAGAACGGACTGAAATCCAGATGTTCAGACATCTAAGATAGACACCTCCCAAGCCTGCAGTGACTGCTCACATGGTAGAAAGCATCCTGCCTGTGCAGAACTGCCTGGGAACCCATCAGAACAGAGACTTACCTGCTAGGTTTGGAATACCCGATAAAAGCTAATGGATGCAGTTGAGGCCACCCAGGAAGAGGTCTGCAGTGCATTCCGACTCTCCACGCATGGCTGAGCCCCACTGTGGGCCAGACACCTATCACTGGTTGGCCCATTAGCCAGGGCGCTATGAGAGGTGGGGCTGGGGAAGAGGTGAAGGATAAGGGATAAATACGCATGCCCCCAGCATACTGCCTAGCATCGTCACCCCGCAATGATGCGACTGATACCAGATGCCATGCTCAGAGGTTTCCATGCATTCTCTTATGGAATCTTCACATCACCTCCCAGAGAACAAAAGAGAAATTCTTCCCTCCCATTTTATAGATGGGGAGACTGAGGCTTCAAGAGATTGAGTAACTGGCCCAAGGTGACACAACAAGCAACTGCTGAAGCTGAATTCAAATCAGCTCAAAAGTTGAGCCCCCAACCTCCATACCACATAGCCTCTTCCTACCAGTTCAGTGGGATGATACCCATTTGACAGATGAGGGAAACACCATAAGGAGGAAAGGAACTTCCTTGAGTCCGTGGGAGAACCGTATCTGAGCCCAAAAGTAGAGCTTGGGCTATTTAACGGCAGTGTCCCCATCTACAAGAGGCTTCTAGGCTAACGGGAAGGCAGATCCTGCGTTCTGGCCCTGGGGTGGTGGCCACCAGGGAGCTGTAGTGCCTACAGTGGCCAGCAGAGGGCAGTCTTTCAGGGTGGGCAACCGCAGGGCACGCCAGCCCGGACACTCCTAGGAGTCAGGCAGTGTGCACGACCCAGCACTGGGAAAAACAAAAGTCCACCCCCTGGCCCTGTGGCGGTACCAGGTGTGTCATGTTGAGAGGACACGTCGAGCCAGATTGCCACCTACACCTCATACTTCCTCACCTGCCGCGTGAGTGCCCCAACTCCAACGTGCTTACCTCCGCTCTCTCGAGACCAAGGACCAAAGCCCTGCTGAGTGGGTGGTGGCAAGTGGCTCCACCCTCTGGCCATATTTGGTTGGACCGGAGATGGACACGTGACACAGGCTGGGCCAATCAGCCTCTCTGCTGGCTTCCGGGAGGTGCACATTCTCCCTCCTCACCGCGGTGGACTCTGATGGCGGTCCTCCCAGGCCAGGCCGGTGAGGTGGGGCGGGTGAGGATGCCCCTCTCTGCTCTCTGACCCGGGAGCAGATGGCTTCAGCAGCTGCGCTTCAGGCCTTAAAGACGAGCAAGTCCGCCTGCCTCATACTACACGCAGGGAAACTGAGGCTCAGTGGGAGGTGACAAGGTCAAGGTGAAGGAGGGGAGAGGAAATGGCCCCCTCCACAGCTGGATATGAACAGGAGTCAACAGAATTACCACTGAGAAAGAGGAGTGTGTGGGCGCGCGTGCGCACACACATACACACACACACACAAACACACAGACATGCCTACGTCCGTGCACGCGGCATTCACACCAGCTCTACGCCAGAGAGGGTTTTCCTCACCCTCGCCCACAATGCCCGCCTCTCCACCCCAGGCACGGAGCCCGGGCATGTGGTTGCAGGGGCGGCGCTGCCCACCACACGGTGACTGAGCACGCAGGACTACAGAGGAGACCCTTTCCCAGGAGGGGCAGGACCCTACACACAGGCACCTGGCCAGAGGACACCACCCCCCTCCTCTTTAGTCTTGCCCAACTTTCTTAGAAGTGCTCTACGCTCAAAAATCCTGCCCCTTTGCCTGCCTTCCTCCTTCCCTGTCTCCTTCACCCAGTCAGATCAGCATCGTTCTCTGCGAGTCACTTAACCCTCCGGAGCACCCCTCGCTTTCCCTCACAGATACGTCCTCTGATAAAACTCTTGCACATCTAATCCTGCCCTGGCTTCTGCTTCTCAGAGAAACCAGATTAACTCCAGTCCGCACCCTGCAGCCACACCGCGGCTCCTGAAGTGATGGGACATTCGAGAGTCACACACCAACTGGGACAGTGGCCCAGCAGATGCCTGCTTGTCCTCACCATGCCCAGGACCCACTACCCCCTAACACCCCGCCACAGGGAATTCACCCCTCCTGGGATGCAGGCACCACCTCTCCCTTCAGCCCCTGAAGCTACTCCTCTCTCAGACAATCCCAATTCTGAGACTCTTTCCTCACACAGAGGTGAATGCCTGGAACTGACACAGACTGGAAGGCTAGCAGAAGGAGACAGTTATATATTTGTTCATGGCTGTGTTTTATCAAGCACTTACTATGTGCAGGGCAAAGTGACAACAGAGCATTCCAGAAACTGCACAGGATTTGGAGACACTTGGAAAGCAGGGTCTGAGTTTGAGCTCAGTAACCCACCATCTCTATGTAACCCACCATCTCTGATTCCCTATTTCCTCATCTATAAATGGGTTGTGTGAGAATTTCATGTTACAGTGCACAACACATTGATAATCACAGACTTCTACAAATAACCAAATAACAAATAACAAAGAAGTATTGACTATTAAGGCTACAGTTAAACTACTTCTGACTTTGAAGGAAAGAAAGAGCCAGGCTAATGGGGTCTTTTAATTGGGGGCATGCAGAAACCAGCCTCCACACACAGCTCAGCAGCTGGAACCTATGTCCTGGACAGCCATTTGCACTCTGAAGGTTGGGACCCAATAAGAGTCTGACCTAAGTGGCATGTCTTTCGCCTCTACCACCAGACCTCCTTCCACAAGAGCAGCCGTGTTGACTAAAACTGAGGGCACAAAGGAGGGGGACTCCTCGTGGGAGTCACGGTACTGCAGAGGACAGCCTGGATGCCAGCAGGGAGGGTTCAGTGTCTGAAAGGATGGTTACAAAGCAGACATGGAGCCATTCCCAGGGAGGAGCTAGACAACTGGACATTTTCAACCTGAGTTACCTGGGGAAACTCTCTACATCTGAGGAGACAGTTGTAGACAGAGTTACCAAGATATTCAGGGGAAGGAGAGCTCAGATCCAAGTGGAAAAATCCAGGAAGTCTCCCTGGAGGAGGTAGCATTTGGCAACGTTTGAAAGATGCTGTGGGGGCCAAAGGAGAGGGTAGGACACTCTAGGGAAAAGTACCAGCATAAAGAGAGGCGAGGAGATGGGAAAGGATTGAATAGTTCACCTGAAGTGGGACAGGAAAGAAGGAAAAGTGTCAAAATGAAGCCATAAGGGTGACCAAGAAGGGGCTTTTAGGAGGACCCTAAGTGCCCTGGCCAGGAGTTTGATATTCATGCAGTTTAGCAGAGAGGTAGCAAGATGAGATTTTGAGCAAAGGAGTAATGCAGTCCATGTGTATTAGCAAGATGGGCATCCCAGGTCCACCCCAGGAAGGTCTTGGCAGTCTCTGCCTTTGTTTTAAAGATTTATTTATTTGAGAGAGAGAGAGAGATAATGGGGGAGGTACAGAAGGAGAGAGTAGACCCCCACTGAGTGAGCAGCTCGTTTGCCTTTGTTTTAAGTGGCCCTACCTTTCTGTCTGTGATTTTCTTTTAAAGGTTTTTATTTATTTATTTGACAGAGAGAGAGGGAACACAAGCAGGGGGAGCAGGAGAGGGAAAAGCAGGCTTAGACTCTCAACGACTGAGCTACCCAGGTTCCCCTCTGTCTGTGATTTTATCAGGGACTGAGAGTCAGGAAAACTGTGCCTTCTATATACCCCAAGCCTGACACATCCTCTGTGTACCATTGAATACACAGTCCCACTCTGACACAGGGCCGCACACTCTCCCAGCGCCAGGCAAAAGGCAGAGACTGCTCCCAGGTTGCATGGACAATGATGGGCACCAGAGGGCGCCTATGCCATCCCAGCAAAGAGCCTGCCAGTGGCCTTAAGAACCAGCCTGCCTCATTTTGCATGTGGGGAAACCGAGGCTCACGGAGCCACTCACGGGGGCTGGTGGGGGTGGGCGTCGGAACGTGATCAAGGTGAAAGGAGGAGAGGGTAGCCACCTCAACACCTGAATGTGAACAGATGGCATTTAAACTGCAATTTGCAAGTCAATAGAATGAAGACCTAGAAAGCAGCAGCCCCTGCCCCCACCAGCACAGGCAGATCCACACGCCACTGCTCCAAAAAGGGCTTTCCTCACCAGCTGGCACAACTCCTGCTTGCCGGCATTAGACTCTCACTCTTTTAGAATAAAATACCCATATCTCACGAATCTCTGTATAAACGCATATGCCCCTCTCAAGGTGCTGGATGGCATTCTGGGGCCCGGAAGTGGGGAGGTCTGCACTAGCTACTGAGGTCCCGGCGACAGCCCCAGGGACTCACTGCAGCTAGGAGTGGGAAGGTCCACCTCCTTTTCTTAGGATGTCGCCTTGCTCTTCCCCGCTCCTGGATCACCCCTTCTCTACCTCTCTGGTAATGAGATCCCATTCACCCTTCAACCTTTTATGTAACTCCCGCTGGAAACTTTCCAGTCTCTCTCCACCCTGTTCCCCACAGCTCTCGGGACCCACCCCTGCCAGCCCTCTATCCACCCTGATTCAGATGTCTTAGCCTCTAGTAGCTCCTCAAGGCACGCAGGGGGGTGGGGGGGGGGGTACAGTGAGCCCCTCATTGGCACAACCTGACTTGGAGCCTCCCCCCAGCTGCTGCTAAATGTCTCCCCTCTGCTGCTCTTTGCTGGAGGGGGACACCATGGTCCCAGAGAATTGGGACTGCAATCAGGAGACCTGTGTTCTCAGCCCCATTCCGCCACCAAATGGTGTGCTTAAGTCCCTCTTCATCTCTGAGGTCTTCCTACATTCCTGCCCATGAGAGGAAAAGCCAAACGCCTCTGGGATCCCTTGATCTGAATCTAAGGTTTAACTTCCAAAGGTCCTTCAGAGAAATGTCAGGCCCCCTTCGCAGAAAATGTCTAAGGCTTGGAGTGTGGACCTCCCCCCATAATGGAACTGCCATCTCCCAGTCCTTGGCCTTGTCTTCTTGAAACAGCAGGGAACAGGAGCAGTGTGTGGAAGAGAATTACACACGTGTGTTTGGACCATGAAGCTATGAAGCTGCTATTATAGACAGGGCCTTCGAATTCAGCCCACAAAAGAGGAGACATGTTCCCTCCCAAGAATTACTAATCTTTTGATGCGTAGAAAGCCTTGGAGATGCTACAGAACCAGTCTTAATGGTGGACCTTGAATGATGACAGGCAGGACTCCTCTACTTCCACTTGTCAGCATCTGTCCCTAGGGCTGGCTTGTCCTGGCAGGCCCTGAACCTTCATGCTACTCAAGCCCCCAACTCTTTCTTGAACTGCTAGGGCTCCACCCTCTTGGCAGAAGCCCTGGGTGTCATGGCCACGGTCTTTTAAAAAATAAACACAGGGCAGGCCGTGGCTGAACTCTGACTGGTAACTTGCAGGGGCCCTGGGACTTTCCAGCCTTTGTCTCCAAGGGGCTGTGTTGAGGGGTGGGAGGTGAGGGTAGGACTTCTGGAGACCTACCAGTCGCTAGCCTGAGGGTCTGCATTTGGGAGACCTCCAGGAGATGTGGAGGCGATCAGAGCTCACCTAGTCTTCCAGATGTTTCTAGAGAGGGCAGGATCGCCCACGGCATATGTGGAATGCTGGCCAGGGAGTCAGGAGGTCCAAAGCTGGTTCCCATCCCTGTTATCAGACAAGCTACCCTCCTTTCCTGGGTCACAACTGCCCTCTTGATAGAGAAGGGACTACCATTGCTGCTCCACCAAGCTCCTGGGAATTCCCATGGGCTTTCAGGCTTCTGAGCCTTTGCAGACATCCCTCTCCCCAGGCCAATTTGCCATCCTAACTTTGGTTCTCCCCAGCACACCTTGTTCACTCTGTCTACCCTTGTGCTCAGTAGGTGTGTGGGATGTAGCAGCCTGAGGCCCCCACAAAACTTCCCGGAGCTGGAGAGAGGTTCCTTACAGAGTTATTTGCAGTAGAATGAGGTTAGAATTTAAATGTCCACAATTAGGATAGAGTAATAACAATGATGACCGTGTCTAACAGCCACCGGGAGCTTGCCATGCCTGGGACCACAGTGGACCCTCACGAGGAATTTACAAAGTAGACACACAGTTATCTCCACTTTACAGATGAGGACATGGAGGAAGAGGTTAGCTCGGATATGATACATTCATGGCCTGGCATATTATATGACCATTTACAATTATGATGATGTGCTGAAGTTCAATGTCATTAGGTATGCGAGAATGTTAAAGGGGGTACATGTATGCATATATACATATGTAGATACGTTGAAAACAGAGGGACAAAAATAAAATGTAAACTGAAGAAGAAAGTTGAATGGAAATACACACCAGTGTTCATAGTGGCTTACGCTGGACGAGGGGTTATATCGATTTTCTTCTTCTTTGTACCTCCCTGTAATTTCCCCACTTTTGACAATAAGCAGATGTTCTTTTAAACATGAAATGAGAGGCATCTGGCTGGCTCCGTCAGTAGAGCTTGTGACTCTTCGTCTCAGAGTCGTGAGTTCTAGCCCCACATTGGGTGTAGAAGTTGCTTAAAAATAAAATCTTAAATAAATAAATCATGAGATGAAACAGACAAAATAAATTGTCTGCAAGCAATTTAAAGAGTAGCAATTCTTTTTATGGATGCCTGAGTGGCTTAGTGGGTTAAAGCCTCTGCCTTCAGCTCAGGTCCTGATCCCAGAGTCCTGGGGTGGAGCCCCACATTGGGGCTCTCTCTGCTCAGCAGGGAGCCTGCTTCCCTTCCTCTCTCTGCCTGCCTCTCTGCCTACCTGTGATCTCTGTCAAATAAATAAATAAAATCTTTAAAAAATAAAAAAATTTGGGGGGCACCTGGGTAGCTCAGTGGGTTAAGCTTCTGCCTTCGGCTCAGGTCATGATCTCAGGGTCCTGGGATTGAGCCCCACATCGGGCTCTCTGCTCGGCAGGGAGCCTGCTTCCTCTTCTCTCTCTCAGCCTGCCTCTCTGCCTACTTGTGATCTTTGTCTGTCAAATGAATAAATAAAAATCTTAAAAAAAAAATAAAATAAAAATTGAAAAATAAAAATATAAAAAAATTTTTAAAAGGGGAGGAGAACGCCTGGGTGGCTCAGTTGGTGGGGTGTGGCTGGGATCATGATCCCAGGGTCCTGGGATCCAGTCCTGCATCAGGCTCCCTGCTCAGCGAGGAGTCTGCTTTTCCCTCTGCCCACCACTCCCCCTGCTTGTGCACACTCTCTCTGTCTGACAAATAAATACATAAAATCTTAAAAATAAATAAATAAATAAATAAAGAGTAGCATTCTGATTTGAATTAGAAGAGAAAGCAAGGGATAAAGAAACTTTGATTGTGGAGGGGCTTTTCTAAGCTCCCCTCTGACTTGGTTTCCTGAGCCAAAGGCGGTTTTATCCTTGTAAGATTCATTTATTCACTCATTCATTCACTGATTCCCTCACTCTTCACTTCCTCATCCATCGGGTGCTAGGCATGTGGGGAGATACAGAGTACATTGGGCTCATTTCTGGCCCTTGCTGAGCTCAGACTGGAAGATGCTAAGGGCCTGAGTAGGACAGGGGGCCAGAGGCCCTGAGGCAGAAAGGACAACCCCGGAGGGATTGGTGTAGACAGCATCCAGGACAGGAATGAGGTTCTTGCTTGGGCAGCACACAGTGGTGGGACCCCTTGGGGCCACCCTCTTCGCCGCAGTATCTCCAGCATCCAGTGGCTTGGGAGGAGCGAATGAATGAACAAATAAGACAAATGAGCAATCAGTGGAATACCTGAACCTTTATCACAGACAAGGGATTAACGTCTCCTATTTGTAACAAACTTGGAAAAGTAGAAAAGGGAAACCAACAACCGCCTAGAAAAATGGACTAAAAATATTACCAGGCAATTCACAGGAAAAGAAATGCAAATGGCCCTGAACCATAGGAAAGATGATCCACAGGCTCAAATAAAAGAAATGCAAGTGGAAACTCCTCTTGGAGATACCATTTCCCACCTATCAGATTGGCAGAAATCCAGAAGTCTGGCAACTCGTTCTGCTGGGGAGCCAGAGAGGGAAACTGTCACCTTCCTCCACCGCTGGTAGCAACTTGACATGGTGTCATCCCTTTGCAGGGGCATGTGGCCAAAGCCAGCAGAAATGCGCGTATCTGACCTGGGACTCAGGAATCCCATGACTATAAACCAACTCTGGCAGGTGTCCCAAAAGAAGGGAAGCACAAGGCTTTTTACTGCCATTCTGTTTGTGACAGCCCAAGACAGGAAACGAGGAAAATGTCCATCAGTAGGGGGCTGTGCTTATCAGCACAGTGGAGGAGTCTGGCGTGAGGAAGAACAGGAAAGATCTAGACAGACACCTGCGGGCGAGATTGAGGGCAAGATAGACCATGACCGAAGCAAGGTGGAGGTAAGCATGACAGCGTGTTCTTGTGTTAGCATTCCTGCGAGATGAGGAGGGAGGGATCCGGATTATATATGTACATACACATGCATTATATACGAGGCACACGTGGACACCAATGTAATTTTTAAAAATTTTTTTAGAATTTTAAAATTAAAAAAAAATTTTTTTTAAATTAATACTTAGGCAGAGGGGGCAGTGGGTGAAGGGGACACAAATGAAAATTAGACCTCTGGATATTCTTTGTTGTGTGGCCGACTTTGGAACCAGAAACAAGATGGAAACATTTTATTTTATTTTTTAAAGATTTTTTTTATTTGACAGACAGAGATCATAAGGAGGTGGAGAGTCAGGCAGAGAGAGGGAGAGGAGGAAGTAGACTCCCTACTGAGCAGAGAGCCCAATGTGGGGCTTGATCCCTTGACCTGAGCTGAAGGCAGAGGCTTAATCCACTGAGCCACCCAGGTGCCCCAAGATGGAAACATTTTAAATCAATTCATAAAAGCAGAGAGCAAAATGAAGCCAAGGGATCTATGCATGGACTTAGTGACAGAATCACAAAGAGAAGACCTATTCTGGGTGACTTCCAAGCAAAGTAACTTAAAGACACACACACACACACACAGAGTCACAATGTGTGGACCTAATTGCATCCAGACTCAAACAAACAAGTTGTTAAAAAGAAAAAAAAAAAAAAAAAAAAGGCATTCATGAGGCAGTCAGGGCAATGCAAACACGCACTACTGATTAGATATTTGATGCTGTTAACTGTGATAATGGCCCATGCGTTAGGAGTGATAGGGTTTCGTGGCTTTAAAAAAAAAAAAAAAAAAAGAATCCTTATCTCTTAAGTAATATTGAATGTTTGTGAAAGAAATAAGGTGTCTGTGATGTGCTTCAGATATGGTTTGGTCACTGTTGAGGAGAGGGGAATGAAGCAAGGTCAGGCGTGTCTGCAGGTGCCGGGCAGACTCCCCCCAACAACCTCCCCACACTCCCTGCCAGAGAACAGTGCTCTGAGGGACCTCATCATGCAGGGACCGTGGAGGGGATACAGTCCCTTCCCTGGAGAACCCTCAGTCTAATCTTACTCCAAAGAGCTCTCCGTTGTGGAAACCCAGACTCATTCTTGTGGTTCTTAAGCATGCCCCCCCCCCCCCCCCAGTTTGTGGGTCCTCTCTAACATCGGCATTTCGTAAAGATGAAGTCACAGAAGGCATCTGTTGTTCTAACGATTGCCAAGTATGTGGAGCAAGAAGAGCCAAGGTGAGTCCAGACTTGTGAGGGGAAGGCCCAGATGGGGCAACTGAGGGAAGTTTTGGGTTAAAAAGGGGAAAAAACACTTCTGAAGGAAAACTTTCCCCATGACCCAGCGGGGTGAGTCAATGTCATTGATAGGCTGTAGGGGGCGCTAGAAGAACGTAAGCATCCGTGGGCCGAGCAACAGCGCAATTCAAGCCTTGGGGAAGATTCCAGAAGTTCTGAAAGTCTCCCCAGGGGCACGTATGGCATTTCATCTGTGAAAGCCAAATGGTAGTCACACCTGCCTCTCGTGGTTATTAGAAAGATCAAGCGGGATCACACAGATGAAATGGTACAAAGGAGTTAGGGGCAGAAAGATGCCTGAAGCCAGGACAGCCAAATGGTATTGGGTCATGAGACCTGTTTCTGTTCTAAGCCAGATCTTACAATGTAGTAGAAAGAGCACCTGGACTCAGAACTCTGGCTTCGATTCTGTCTGCACTACCGTAGAGCTGTGTGGCCTTGGGTGGGTCACTACACCTCTCTGAGTATACGGTTTTCACATCCGCAAAATGGGCATAAGCACCTCACTCAGCTGCTGAAGATTAAACTAGTTGGTGTGTCTGGTGCCCACTGAGCAAAGGCCATGGGAGGGCTGGGTGAAAGAAAGTATACTGAACAGGAAGGTGAGCTGGCCTCCTGGTTCCGTGGTGAGGAGGCTGCCAGGAGCTCCAGGCTTTAGGAGGCTCTGAGGCAGCAAGGTGACTGCAGAATTGGGCCTCAGCCCTGGCAGCAGGGATGTGGGGGGAAGAGATGTTCAAAAACCATAGCGGCCCCCCAGCACCAACGCTGCACATTTGACCTTAGACTCAAGGCCCGGTTGTGCTTAGCTACAAACTGGGGGACACTAGTCAAGGGTCTTTACTTCTCTGTACCTGGCCTTACTCTTCTGTAATGTGGGGGATAGTATGCGAGCCTCACAGGGCTCAATGTGTGTGTGGAGATGGGTCAGAAGTTAGCATGTCCCCAACAGCCTCTGCCTGAGTCCAGCTTTGCCCCCCAGATCCCCCATTCCGGGGACTTTGGGGGTGCCGAATCTGAGAGTAGGGAGAAAGGTAGAAACTCTGTATAGTGAGAGGGTTCCTTTCTCCAGGCCAGGGAGGCGAAGGGACCTAACCAAAGTCACCTAGTGAATTGGAAGCAGAGCCAGGCTGCTTCCTGGAGGAGGTGGCATTCTGGAAAGCAAACATAGGTGCTTACTAGGGTTTCACTGTCTGATTCTGTATCCTTGTACCTCATCCTGTGACTTTACCTTATCTTCAGCCAGAGCACCCACATTTCCTGGGTTCCCAGGGAGTGGTATCTTTAATGACCTAGGGAGCCTTTATGCCAGACACTGGACACTCCTGTCATTAAGGGACCCGAAAGAGGGGAGGCTTTGGACAGCTGTAAGGTCTGGGGAGAAGGCAGGCGCTTCCAACGAAAGGTCAATGCCAGTGTCCCAAGACCCCAGCCTGAGGAACTTCTTGCTAAGAAGAGTACGCAGAAAGGAGGGTGAAAGAGAAGGAGCCTCAGAAGACACCACCTAGGGGAGGAAAAACTAGAATGCTTTAGGAGAAATCATCCTAAGTTTGGGAAGCCAACTGCTAGCAATGGGTACCCAGTGGGGTCAGGGACCCCCTCTCTCTTAAAAGAGCTTCTTGAAGTCTTTGGGCCAATTCCTGGCGGCTGCTGCTTCAAAATATCTTTCAGTGGCACTGACATATTTATGGGTGAAGTAATGTAATATCTTGGATTTGGTTTGTAATAATCCATTTGCCAGGAGGGGGTAAAAGGTTTCCATGAAACCAAAGTGGCCATGGGCTAATGATGGTGGAAGATAGGGAAAGGGACACAGGCATTCCTTGCATTGTTCTCTTTACTTTTGTACACATTTGATGATTTCCATAACAAAAAGTCTCTATGTCCAGAACCAGCTCTTTCTCTCCAACTTGACACTCACTGCCTTGGTCCCCTGGCCCAGATGTGAGTGACAACCTCACCACAGGTCAGCCTGCTTTAGCCCTGTTCCTCTGGCCTATTCTCAACACGGCCGCCAGAGGGAGCCCGCCGCACCATGCCAAGTCTCATGGCTCAGACCCTCCAGTGTGGCCCCATCTCACTCCGGAGTACCCCAAATCCGCACTCCATCTCACCTATGTTAACTCCCGAGATCCTCTCCAGCCACACTGGCCTCTCCTCAGCCTCCCACAGTCTTCACCATGACCCTTAAGGCCCTATGTGCTGGGAGTAATGGGGGAAGGTCTGATATGACCAGACCTCTACCACTGCTAAGTTCAAACATTATAATATTGCATGGGACGGAATTGTACTTCATACAGTGTATGTGTTGTCTATCTGAAATTGAAGGACTGGACATCCTGTTTGATATCTGGCAACCCCATCCCTAACAGTCTATGAGCTCCTACAAAAGAACCGTATCATGCTCTTAACATCCTCAATGCCCAAGCACCCCCTCCTAGCAGACAGTCACAAAAAAAGTACCCTCTGGGCTGATGCAGCCCCTTGCCCAGATGCAAGGATTTCAGGTCCACTCGCTTCAGTGGTAAGGTGTCCTTCTGTAGTGCACAACCTGCCCAACCATTCATGGCGCCCCCACCTGAGGCCCAAGAAGCAGGTGATTCCAGAATGACAGAGGCTGAACCCGCCCTGCCTGCTTTTCCTCTCACCAGCAGTGGGCAGGGACTGGGAGGGAATGACCATGCCAGAGCCTAGATTGGCAGCCCCCTCTGGGTGCTTTTGGCTTTGGGCCCATCTGGGATGGTCTGAATCCTTGCAGTACCCTGTGGGGGTGGGTAGAGGGGCCCCATGCCAGGCGCCAGCTGCCCCCATGGCCTGAGGGTGCCCACTTGAACCATTCCAAGTAAACATTTGACCAGCCCAGCCCCGGCCATCGTCCCACGCCAACACTTGGCCCTTGTTCCTGGACAGGCCCCTCTGTGTCCCGTCCTTTGTGGCTGACATTTCAGCTGGGCCCTGGAGGGGCTGGGGTGACCCTGTGCCCCATCCTCATTCTGTAGACAGGCCCTAGGGAGGTGGTCCCTCTGAGGCAGGCACTCAGCTGGGGAGTCCCAGCAGACGAGCTGTCGCCAGGCTAGGCCAGCCACCCCCTTGAACACCCCACGTGGGCTGCCGAGCTGTGGAGCCCACAGGTCTGACTGCAGAGCCATGGGGCCGCCGGCTGACTCGGCTGCTTTGTTCCAGGCCTGGAGTGGTCTGAGCACAGCGGAGGACTGTGGCTCCTTCTTTGCTGAGAAGCCGCAGATAACGCAGGCGACAGGGCCTGATAAAGCGTCTGTCAGAGGCTTCCTCCCAGACAGGCCCTGCTGTTCCCGCCAGCCCCAAGGGCCCCTATAGCCCAAGTCTGTCTCCAGAGGTCAGCACCCCTCTGGGGTCTCAGCCTTCCCTGCCAGAGGCTGAGGAACAGGCTGGCAGACCCCTCCCCACTCATATCTTCACTCCCACTCTCCAAAGTTCCTAAGGCTTCTGGGCCCAAGAGTAGAATAAACTACTCCTCTGATTTATTCCCATGAAGAGAATGTCAAGGAATGTGACTCTCTCAGTGGAATTCCAGACCATGGCTCCTGGGGATTTAGCGGGGATGGGAGTTGTGGGATCTGGAATCTCTTCTTGGAGCCCCTCAGATGACATCCTGAGTCATCTCTTTCATGTGATGACTGTGATAGGTTCTATGACGGGGATGAGGGACACGGGAATAAAGACATGGTCCATGACCACAGGAGCTTCCAGAAAGAGGGGACAGGAAGATTGACCCCACCCTGACCTAACCTGGGCCTGGAGCAGGAGGTGTATAAGGGAGTACCTAGCCAGCCTTGGGAGTGTTGGGGTCAGTGCCCGAGGGCTGGAGAACTGAGACCGAGGCACCTATAAGCACGAAGTCTCTAGCCCGATGGAAGCCTCAGCCTGGGAAAGCTCCAGGCTGGCTGCTGGAGGAGTTGGAAGACACCTTTGCCAAGGCCCATCAAATAGGATTTCAGAAGCCAGGCCTCACAAGTCCTGAGCGCAGCTCAGGCGAGCAAGTGTGGGCTTCGGGTACTGCTGGGAAAGATGTCCCCCCGGACAATGACAGCCTTGCTCCCCAGAACTACATGGGGACACCGGGCTCCCAGCTGAAGCATCGGGAGAGTGTGGGAGGCAGGGTTGGGGCTGCCTGCCATTTGAAGGCCCACCTCAATAAGGCCCTTATGCTCGGCAGACAGTGGGACCCAGAGACCCCTGGCCTCTACCGCCACCCTGCTGTATGACCCAAGGCAAGGTGCTGGCCCTCTCTGAGGGCCTCCTGGGGACAGAAGCCCCAAGAGAGAGTTCCAGTTCAGAGCCACTGTGCCTCTAGGGAGAAGGCCTGGGCTGCCTTCCTTCCCCAAGGAGGGGGATTGGAGTCCTGGGGAGAGTGGGGACCCCACACAATTTCCCAGATAGGCTTCTGGCTCATAAAGGAAGGGCTTGAGTTCTCAGGCATGGGGTGTCAAGAGAGGCCTCCCACCCTTCCTGGCTGTCCAGCCAATTCCCTTGGAACCTCAGCAACCACACAGGCTCGGCCTCAGCGCTCCTTCCTGACATGTCCCCAGGATTGACGCTTCCTTCCCCAGCACTCTCGCCTGCCATTTGCCTCCTACCAGAGGACGTCCACCTTCGAGCAATACTGTTACGGGGGGCACCTGGCGCCAGGGCCCAGAGGTGCACGACAGACGGACCTCCTGCCCTCAAGGAGCCCACCCTCTGTGGCCAAAGGCAGACTGTACCCAATGAGGCCAACGCAGAGAGAACCGCAAGTGAGTAGTAAGGGCGTGAAGAGACAGCACAGGCTCTGAGAGAGGGGGGACATCTGGCCGGCCACGGGAGGTCTTTCTGAGGCGGTGACATTGACACTGACACCTAAAGGCAGGTGAGAAGGGAGACCAGATCAGTACCAGTGCCGGTCCTGGGCTGGGACACAGTCACCTCTCCCTCAGGCCTCCCCACCTCACACGCAGGAGCCCCCAGGAGGCCTCAAACCAAGATGACGCAGGCTGAGAACAGGGACAGGCTGTGGTGTATCTGCGCAAAGCTGAAGGAGGAATGGCACAAAGGCAAGGCAGGCGGGACCTGGATTGTGGCTCCGAGCTGGGTGGGGCCGAGGTGATGGGGTTCACAGCACCTGGCAGAGAAGCCCACTCTCCATGCCAAGTTGATAATAAAAGTACTCCCCCGTTAATGCTATAGATATGCTTCCTTCCTCTTCAGAGCAGGAGGCAACACAGACATCCTGGCTTTTGTTCAGGAGGGGCCCTGCCTCGTGAGCGTGAGGGGGGAGCTCGGCTGGTGGCCCAGGCAGCCCAGGCCTTCAGCCTCCCATCCTTCCCTCTGCTTGCCTGGCTCCGCGGCAGACTTCCTGTGTGACCTTGGGGAAGTCACAGCCCTCTCTGGGCTTGGCACTGTAACTTAGGAGCAGGGAGCAAGTTGTAGAGTTGTCTCCAGCCAGTTGGTCCTGGGGGGCTTTTGGATGTGGGTGAATGAGAGCTACAGGGGGCTGGGGCTTGCCACTCCATATCCATCCCCAAGGTCCTGGGGCCCTTCGCCAGGCACTCTCCCCCACCTCAGAGGGAGGGGCTTGTTCTTAACACTATCTCATAGGCTGCCAGCCTGGAAAGCAGACCCACAGCTAGTTGCCACATTCAATAATGATGAAGACTATAAAGATTATAAAAGCTATCATCATGAAGCAAAGTACCAGAAGAAAAAAAAAAGGCAAAACGTGAAAAGAAAAGGAATTGCATTCCATCTTTCAGTTGTTCCCCCCACGGAAGCCTGGTCCACGACAGGACAGACAAGGCAGGGGCCTGGGGGACAGATGGCGTTCCTTGTCCCTCAGAGAACACTGGGAAGTAGGGAATGTTCCCCAGGGTCTGAGACAGACATGCTACATTCTTCCTCTCGTTCACCCTTCGCCAGCTCTCTGAGCGATACCGAAATAGAACATAGAGCACCACACACACCGACCTTCAATTGTTCATGGAACTCAAGTTCAATGAACTTTTCCATACATGTAAGCCTGCGTGACACCAACCAGATCATGACAGAAGACATTTTCAACATGCCGGAAGTTTCCTTCAGGCCCCCTCGCAATCAGCAGCCCCCCTGGGGGACGGCCCCCGACACACACACACCACAAATTAGCTCTGGCCGTGGTTGAACTTATGAATGGAACACCATGTACCTGTCCTTTATGCCTGGCTTCTTTCACTCATCCCATCCCACAACAATACCATACCTTGTCCAGCCACTCTTCTGCTGAGGGACATTGGCATTGATCCCCTTTGGGACTACTGTGACCAACCCCTAGGAATCCTTAGTGCCTTTTGGACCCATGAGCATTTGTTTCCCTCGGTTATGGACCTAGGAGTGTGGCTGCTGGGTCAGAGAGTGGGCGAACACTTCCCCTCACAGCTATTTAGATAGTCAGTAGTGCGGTCCCATTTTACAGATACAGAGATAGAGGTTCAGAGAGTTGAAGCAGCTTATCCAAGCTCACGGAATTACTAAGTAGTGAGGCCTGGTCTGGAATCCAGAGAGATTTTCCTGACTCCAGATTCTTTTCAGGAGAGGTCAGCTTTCTTGCTGATCTCTTTCATCCTACTTTCTAGAACAGGTAAAGCAGGTGTGAGGGTGGAGGAAGTCAAATAAAAAGGGAAGGAAAGGGGTGACTCTGATGGCCTGCTCTGCGATGGGCTCCACGGGATGTCTAGGCTGCCCCGGAAAGACACAGTGCCACTCCAAGGAGACCCAGAAGAAGGGGCGGGGTGGGGTTGGGGGGAACTCTGGAACCACAAAGGCATGCACAGTCCATCCCCTGGGCTCTCCAGGCTCATTTCCTCCTCCTCCCTCCCCATCCCTCCAGCCACATTGTCCTCCTTATCTTCCCTGACAATGCCAAGCAAGTCCTGCTTCTCAGCCTTTCTGCCGGAGCTCCCACTGTCAGAACACCTCTTGCTCCAGACATCCACAGGGCACGGCCCCCACCCCACTTGGTTGCGGTCTCTGCCCATCACCCACTGGAGGAGAGCACCGCCATCACATGCTGTCCCCTTACTTTTCAAACTCTGTCTTCACTCCGTCTGACCTAATATCCTGTGTATCTTCGTGGTTTTTTTTGTTTTGTTTTGTTTGCCTAACCTCCATCACAGAATGTGAGCTCCAGAGAGCCAGGCCTCACCACCTTGCTTTCTGCTCCACCTTCAACATGCAGAGCAGGCCTGGCGCCTGAGAGGCTCTGTGGGAATACTTGTTGAATGAATGAGTGAACGAATGGGCAAATGAATGAGTGAATGAATGAATGAATGAATGAACAGCAGCCCCTTGGAGCAGCTACTGGCAAAAATTGCAGGCGGAGAGGATATTGTGTTTGCAGTCGCAGAGGCCGATGTTCAAGTTCTGAGATAAGGCTCCCAACAGGGCATTGGTCTAGAGTCCTTGAGTGGGGTGAGGCAGTGCAAGTCTGACCATGGTGGCCTCCAGGCCCGGCCACAGCTCAGCCATCACAGCAGGTTCTCATGGGACCCAGACAAACAGGGGCCACAACAAGCATCCTGGCACCTTCCAGGCTGCCCTGTCAGCATAAGGGGAATTTTTCTATTCTTGAGTGAGGAGGAGGAGATAATGGCCACGGATTTCCCCAAATGCCTTTTTCCTTGAGGGCTCAGAGATCTTTAAAGCAGGTGGGGCTGGGAGGAATACGTGGGATCCAGAAAGGTCCCAGCTCCCCCATCCCTACCTACCCTTGCTTAGAACACATTCTTCATTCCCCACTGCTACCCGCTGGCCTGGGAAGCCTTTGCCAATTCACATTATGGCTCTGGGCCTCGGTTGCTTCCTACTACAAAATCGGTGGAAGTTGGCCATAAAGTAAATGAAGTAATAGCCCTGGATCAGAGGTCTGCTGCCATGAATTCTCATGTACTGGGACTGCTGTGTGTCTTTGGCAAAGTCCTGCCCTCTCTGGGCTTCAGATGCCCCATGTGTCAAATGAGGGAGTGTGGCAGAACTATCTCTGGGGACTGAAATCCCCGCTCAGGCATGAGCGAAGGGACTGAGCTCCTGTCCTTTTCCCCAGGAAGAGCAAGTTCATGGAGGGAGGCAGAGAGATGGAACTGAGGGAAGAAGAGGAAAATATGACCTATGAACTTGGCCAAGATTACAGCTTTGCCCTGACCTGCACTTGCTGGATATTTCCTCTCTGGACCTCACTGAGTGCCTGGCTGAGGCATGGACAGTCCAGGCAGGTGGGTGAGGAGCTGTGTTCTATTGCTTCCCTTTATCGAAACAGGGCTCTGAGTTCCAGAAGGTTACCTACATCAGACCGCTTCCTAGGAACCATCTCCCAGAGTTTGTCCAAGCTGCTCACTGCTCTATCACTTGTCTCCCCATTACACAAGACGGGGCCAAGGTAAGTCCACTTTTCACTCCAAGTCACAAAGAGAACCCAATTTTCAGATGAAGAAACTGAGGTCTTCCCAGGGATCCCACAGACCATTCACTTGGCCACGCATCCTGGGCTTACAAACGTCAAGTGTCACTTCATTGAAGCCTCACACAGCTCTATAAGGAACATGCCATTATTGCAACAATGACCACTCAGGAAGATCAGGTGACTCGTGCAAGGTCACACAGCCAGTGGGTAACAGGGTCAGAATTAAAACCCATGTCTGGAGGCACCTGGGTGGCTCAGTGGGTTGGGCCTCTGCCTTTGGCTTGAGTCATGATCTTGGGTCCTGGGATCAAGCCTTGCGTAGGGCTCTCTGCTCGGTGGGCGGCCTGCTTTCCCCCCCTCTCTCTGCCTGCCTCTCTGCCTACTTGTGATCTCTGTCAAATAAATAAATTTTTTTTAAAAATCTTTGAAACCCAGGTCTGTCGAACTGGAGAGAGGGTCTTCAGGCTTCCTTCCTGTGGACTGGTGGAGGAAAGGAGCAATCTTGTGTCCAGGAGCCCAGGAGCCTGATAATCTATTTCCACAGACAAGGGATGGGGAGGGGGAGCCAGGCCTCTGCACCTGTTTGCTTAAAACAAAAAGGCTATGCCTAGAAAATGGCCTTGCTCACTGCCACACCTCACTCAGGTCTCATGTCAAAGGGCATTTCTCCCTGCAGACCTTTCTTCTAGGACCACTGATTCTAAAATAGAACCCATCCCCCACAATACCTTTTCCCTTTAGACCCTAACACCAATCACCTTCTGAAGCACTCTTGTCCGGTGTAAGATTTTACTGTCTTATTTATCACCATCACCCCAAGGCCTCACACAGTACCTGGCACACAGTAGTTGTGCCATCAATATTTGCTGATGGAAGGCATGCATGACTGAGTGCCTTTTTCCCCAATAAGTGGAAGAAAATGGAGCATCTATTATCTGCTGGGCAAGGAGGAGAGGGCAGACCCATGCACCTCTCATTTCTTCCATAGCTTTTGTTAACCCATTTCATGGATGGAGGAACTGGGGCTCCCTCCAGCATCAAAGACCCATGGAGAGTGAGTGGCCCATGAAGCAGTCCGTTGGGATTAAGGCCTTCGACCCCTTGGCGGTCTGGCTCCAGGCCCAGTGCTCTTTCTAAGAGTCGGGGGGGGGGGGGCAGAAAAGAGACGCCAAAGGCCCCCAGAGCCCTAACAGGGGGCTGTCGCTGCGCGGCCACCAGGCTCTGGCCTCGAGCCTCGCAAGCCACACCCTGGGCCGAGCGGCTCCGAATTCCTCCCGCCCCGCCCCTGCCCCCGCCCCGGCCTGGCACCGCCCCCCACCCCCACCCCCGCACCCTCTACTCCGACCCCCACCCCCACTCGCCCCTTAGCAGGGCAGGAGAACCGGCCACCGGTCGCTCGTGGGCACCCCCCCCGAACCCCCGAGGTGCCCCCAGCCCCCGGCCCGCCCGCCCCGAGCCCCCAGACTCGGGGCGCCCGCAGGCCCCGCGGGTCAGCGGGAACCGGCAATTTCCCGGCCGCCCGCCCCGCCGCCCGCTCTGTACTTAGCCTGATGACGGGTTCCCGCGGCCCTAATGGCGGGGCGGGCGGCGGGTTCAGGGCGGGCGAAGCCGGCCCAGCCGGTCCCGTGCTCGGCTCTCAGGCGGCCGCCGGGCCTGTGTCATCCACCAGGAATTTCTGTTTTCCCCTCCGCGGGGCTGGAAGAAAAAACAATAATTAGGTCACTGGGCAGGCGGCAGAGAGGGTGTGGGACAGGCCAGTGGCGCCCTGTTGGGCAGGGAAAGGGTCTGGGAGGATGATGGGGAAAGAGAGGCCCCCACAGTGGCCCCTGTCCCCTTCCTGCCCTCCCCAGGATGCCAGATGATGGAAGTAAAGGCATTCCTGACCTTTGCCAGTGTTCACTCGTGGGTCGGTTCTTGGGAGGCATTTACTGGGGCACCTCTGGGCACCTAATTCTGTTCCAGGTGCTGGGGTCTGAGCACTGAATAAGAGAAGGAAGGACTTGGTGGAAAATCCAACCAACGGCCTACAGTGATAGACAGTGGGAGGCCTGCTGGATAGCACAAATGAGTTTTAGGGAAATGTGCCTGCCAGACATGTTGGGGGTGGGGGGCGCCGGGGGCAGTTTAGGGAGCATCTCCTCCAGGAAGTGGCACCTGCACAGAGCCCTGTTAGAAGAGTAAGGATTGGCCAGGACAAGTGGAGGGGGAGGCAGGAAAGGTATTGGAGGTGGAAGGAACAAACAGCATGTGCAAAGGCTCAGAGGCAGGATGGTGCATGTTATGGGACTGAATGTACAGTAGAGAAGCATCACATGAACATTTCATTTTGAATGTGCTTTCACGGACATGCATTTTTGGCCCAGTGAGGCTCCTGGACACAAAGCAGCTACTTTGGTACCCCACTGAAGATAGTGCCACATGTTTCTACACTGGAGGAAAATTATTTTGGACTTCCTGAGAGGTGCTAGGTCTAGGTACTGTAGCTTTGGGCAGGTTAAAAGATTTTCAACAGTCATTTGGGTTTAGCACATTGCTTACCTTTCCCTCTGACCTTAGGACAGCTCCCTGGGGAAGATGGGAGTCAGAGCAACCCTATCCCGCTGTGTTGTCTCAAGCATGAGTGATGAGACTGGGGAGGTGGGCATAGAGGGTTCTTATGAGTCATGGTAGGGAATTTAGACTTTATCTTAAGGGAAATGGGGAACAATGGTGTAAAGCAGGGTGGGTGGGGACAGGATCAGATTTCTGAACATTAATAGCCGATAATAACCACCATTATTGATTTGCTCCCATTATGTTATGTGCCAGCATAGGGCTAACGAAGTGTTTTACACACAGTATCTCACTAAGCTTGATGACAATCTGGTGAAACTGTTTCTTAGTCTTATTTTATAGAAGAGGAAATAGCCGGGGAGGTCATTTGCCCCAGGCCGCCTGCCAGTGGAGGGCAGAACCAGAACTGAAACTTGCTAGACTATGTTCTGGGAGCTGTGGTGAGAAAGACAGAGGCTTTGTCCTGATCCTCAAGGAGCTTGTTGTCTGCTGGAGAACATGGGAGCATGATGTATGGGTCAGAGCCGTGTCAGAGTGCAGTTTACATCTCTCTCCCATGATGACCCAGGAGTAGATTGTCCAGGACAGGAACAGTGGTCCTACTCCGGGAGGGTGTCCAGGTACCCAGGCCCCAGGCCCCTCCTACCTGGCTGTCTGCTGTCCTGATGTGTCCAGGTTGGCTCCTGGTACTATAGCCACATCCTGGGCACGGGGAAAGGGAGGGAAGGAGCACGCCCTTTCTCCTTAAGAACCTCACTTCTACATCTGCATCTCTGCTGGCGCCTGCTGCTGTCTCTGTATCCAAATCCATATCCCCATAAAAAACTATATCCATAGATCCGCCAATATCCACTTCAGAAAGCATCAGCTCTTACAGATAGAAGCTTTAGTGCCAAAAAAGACAAAGCACAATGAAAGATAAAACCACCCCTAGTGGTGAAGCATAGAAACAGAAAACATCACAATGAAGATAACCATTTCGTTTCCTATTGACATCCTTGCATTACATGCAAATCTTGCATATAATACTCGATTTACCTAGACAATGTAAAATAGTTTTCATATGGTTATAATAAAAGGATTCTTGTTTTCAAAAATGTTTTCTTATACATTGGGGTGTGTCATTTCTACCTGTGGGTTTTACGGATCAACAAAGACGGAAGCTTGCTTGGCGAATCGTTCCAAAGATGAACGAGACAGGCCACCTTTCAGCCACACCCCGCTCCCTCGGAGGAGATGGAGCCTAGACAGGCACTTGGGGACTCTGCAAATGGCCCTGGGTCCAAGCTCTGGGGCACCATCTGGAGAGCAGTTTGGCAGACAGTCTAGAACACTGGTTCTCAAAGTGTGGTCCTCCACCACCGACACTGGCACCACATGGAACTTGTCAGAAATACAGAATCCCAGGCCCCACCCAGGCCTACAGAATCAGAAACTTGGAGGGAGGGCCCAGCTCTCTGTGTTTTCACAAGCCCTCCAGAAGATTCTGATACAAGCTGAAGTTTGAGAAGCCTAGCCGAGGGCCTCGTATACTGAACAGAGAGTAGATGAGGCTCTGTGACTTTAGGCAAGTGAAGTCTCGCCCCCCACCTCCGGGCCTCTGAGTCTTCAGGAGTAAATGGGCAAGGTTGGCCCTGGGAGCTCAAGGTGAGCTGGATGGTTCTTGAGGTGCTTCCCAGCTAGGACAGTCCATGATCTCCCCAGGCTGACTGCTGGGAGTGGGGCCTGGGCCTTGAGGCAGGGAATGGAGCTTTCTTCTTAGGGAGAGGCTCTCAGTGCAGAGCGTTCTGGTGACAGGAAGTGCAAGTGGAGTCATGATAGTCTCCCCTGAGTGTCCTGGCCTTCAGTAAGGCCCCCGGGGGCACCATGCAGTCTTGCCCATACACGGGCTCTCTATAAGCTGAGGAGCAGAATGGGGGTTCTCAGGGCACCTCTGAGTTTGGATCTGAATCTGGTGAGTGTTCTAGAATGTTCTGTTGTCCATCTTTCTGCCATGGTCCAAGCCCCCCAAATCTGGCAGTCTCAGGTCCTGACTAGAGTGGAGATAGTGGGGCACTAAATTTGTCATGTCCCACCCCATGGGAGAGCACCTTTGCCCATCTTGTCCTGGCTTCTCCATGTGGGACATCTGAAAACAGTCAGACCGTGCCCCCCGGCAGGATCTGAGGATGAACTCCCTCTCTTGACCCCAAGATCATTCAAGCTTCTGTAGGGTCTGAACCCAGGCTCAAGGTCTCAGGCCCCAAACTTAGATGGCAAAGGTGCTCTCCTAAAGGACATGTACCCCTGAGTCCTGAGGAAATCAGGCTGAGAATCATTGAAGTCTGTCTTTTGATTCCAGTTCCATGGGATTCTATCTGAACAGGACTTGGTGGAGAGAGGGGAGAAAGGCAGCCTGCTGTGTGGTATAGAAAGATCCTGGGGTACCTAGGTAGCTCAGGCAGTTAAGTGTCTGCCTTCAGCTCATGTTGTGATCTCCAGGCCTGAGATTGAGCCTGAGCCGGGCTCCCTGCTCAGCAGGGAGTCTGCTTCTCTCTCCTTCTGCCCCTCCCCACCGCTCATCCTCCCTCTCTCTCTCTCTCTCTCTCTCAAGTAAATAAATAAAATCTTCTAAAAAAAAGATCCCAAGGGGCGCCTGGGTGGCTCAGTAGGTTAAACCCTCTGCCTTCGGCTCAGGTCATGGTCCCAGGGTCCTGGGATCGAGTCCTGCATCGGGCTCTCTGCTCTGCGGGGAGCCTGCTTCCTCCTCTCTCTCTCTCTCTGCCTGCCTCTCTGCCCTCTTGTTATCTCTGTCTGTCAAAATAAAAAAAAAAAAAAAAAAATTAAAGAAAAAAAAGATCCCGAGCTCTAACTCAGGACCTTGGGTTCCAACTGTAGCTTTGCAACTAATATTCTGTATGACTTTAAACAAGTCAATCTCCCCCGGGCCTCAGTTTCCTCATCTGGCCATTAGAGTCATAACATCTACCTGAGTTTGAAGCTCCAGAAGAAGGAGACATTTAAATACCTTGTCAAGTCCAAGGTAGGATGCCCCTATTTTCCAAGGGGGTCGTGGCTGGAGAAGCTGGACTTGGACTACATCCTCCAGCCATATGACCTTGGGCAAGTCACAGAACCTCCTGGGTCTCACTTCCCATGTCTATGAAATGGGCTGGTTCCCCAGGGGTGCAGGGGAAAGGATGATGGGAATGGGCCAGGCACGCTGCAAGCACTGGCTTCACGTGCGCTGTATTTGCTCGTTGGCAGGATCTCGTGCCTCACGGGTTGCCAGACTGCAAAGCCTGCTCCTTCACTGATTTTGCCGGCCTCTCGGGCTGCTGGCCTTCCGCTCAGGTCCTTGTCCTCTGGGCCTCTCTGCTGGGCAGCTCACAACGTGGAAGCTGGCTTCATTCAGAGAGAGCAGAAGGATGCCCCGAATGAAAGCCATGGTCTTTTTTGTAACCTAATATCAGCAGCGACATTCCATCACTTTTGCTGCATTCTGTTTGCTGGAGGCAGTCACGAAGCCTAGCCCATACCAATGGAGAGGGGAGGACACAAGGACCTGGACCCCAGGAGGCAGAGCCACACTCAGCAAAGTCCTCCGGAGGGAGGGAGCTCCAAATGGAGGGCGATCCTGGGAGAGGTCAGAGAGCTGAGCTGCCTTGCTTGAGGGATTCCTGAGACAGGGTCCCCAGTGTCTGCACACCCTGATTTTTATCTTCCCTGCAGGGCCTGTCTGATGGGGAGGGGGGTGGTATTTGTAGCCAGCAGGAGTTGCATTCCAGGGCTGGGTACTTAACATTCCAGAAGAGCGCTCAGCTAATTATTGCCTTGCCCGTCCCAGGCCTGGACCACCCGGCTCCCCTCTCACCAGCTCCCATGGCTTGGCCAGAAGACTCTAGTGGCTTTGTTCTTGGGTCATCCTGAAAGGCCCAGAGATGGGCTGGATTTGCACAGGGTCACATGGCAATGAGTCAGTGGCAACGTCAGGCCTGGAGCCCAGAGCCTTTTTCCCCCGTGGCTTGTGGACGAGGGGCAAAGGCAGCAGGAGCCTTGGGGTTGAGCCTTTGGAGGGGAAGGTGGACTAAAGCAGGCCTTGGGCAAAGGGCTACTTCTCTGAGCCTCCATTTCCTTCCCTGTAAAAAGGGGGATTTTCCCAAGATCCTATAACATGTGACAAAGAGTGTCTCCTTGACCAAACTTCAGACAGGCTCCTCGGAGCCTCTTTCTCGACTAGGCCTCCACCTTGGGCCTTGTCTTTGGCCCACTCAGCCCAGTGTTAGCAAGAATCCCTCTACCCTGGATATCTGAACATCCTTTCCTGCCTTCAGCAAGAATCCTGGTAAGTTGGTTTAGGAAGAAGCCCCACACCCTTGATGTCAGCTCTTAGTGATGTTCCAGCCACTGCCCCCTTATTCTACTTGTTGCCAGAAATCCCAGCTGTCCTTGCTATGTCCAGAGTGGAGCCCAAACTCTCTCCCTGTTGTGATGGTCTCTTTACCTATCTCAATATTTCTGAATATAATCTTCCTTACGCACTGTTTTAACCATTTCAGCCAGTGTCAAAAATAATTTTCTTTAACACGTGCTTCTTGTTACACATATTCTAGTCCTTTCCCCTTGCAAAGGGGTTCCAGGAGGCACAGCATTCCCACCGCTCCTTGGGTAGTGAAAGGAGAGTGTAGGCTTGAAGTAGGCAGTCCTTTGTCCCAACACCAGGAGAAAGCAAAGGGCTTGGGCAGCAGGAGGCCTTGGGTCTGAGAAAGGCCAGCAGAGCCAAAATTTTCTAGATGCCCTTCCCACCTTCTACTCTGATGGTTGGGCCCACTCAGCTCTAAGGACTTCATGGCAAACACTGAGGGCCGAGGCAGCAAGAGGGCATGAGGGAGGCCTCTGACAGGGGGTCAACAGAACACAGGGGCAGAGTAAGAATTAAGGGGGACCATGAAAGCCAAACAGGACTTAGCATGTGGAAGTGGAGGCAGGGCATCTCCCGCAAGGATGCAAGTCTGGCAGAGGTGCGCCAGTGGGTGGCATGAGTTGCTGCAGGCTCAGAGGATGGGACATCATGGAAGCGGGAGACTCCCATGGCGCTGAGGATTCTGGGAAGCTGCTGCGCCCCTCCATTGCCAGGGGCTCAGTGTCAGGAACCTTCAGCAAGAGCCACAGGCAGGCCACCCAGGCTTCTCCACCTAAGAGGATGCTCCCCTGCTTCTCCCCTCTTCTCTTAGCACCCAATTCCTGGGGCTTCCTCAACCTCCCCTGAAGAGTGGGAGCTCTATCAGAAATCGTAAAATTTGTTCAGAAGTTCACATACACACGTCACAAATGTGAAACTTCATACCCCCTCCCTGTCTCCCCAGCCCCGCTCCCTGAGGCAGCCTTTGCTAGTATCTTCTTTATACTTTTTTGTTCTTACACAAATAGTAGCTTTCCACATTCAGTGATACACTTTGCTTCTTTCATGTACTGTTCTGTCTCAGATTGTTCCATACTGATCTATGTCATTCTTCTGGCACCTACACAGCATTCTAGTCTATCTATATATCAACATGTATTTAGTCTCCAAAATGGTAGCAAATCCATGTCAACAAACATGTGTAGAGTGTCTCAGGGCTCAGGCACTCAAGACGTCCTAGGGATACCCCATCCGTGCACATTGGAGCTCCCAGGCTCACGGAGGCAACAGGATGACGGAGGCATCCCAGACTAGAGTAACAGCAAAACGGTCATTCCGAGAAAGGGTGCTTCTTCATTAAGCTGGGAGAGAGGGAGGTCTCTGAACACATCCCTGGGCTTTCTTTGAAGGGTAATCGGGACTTAGGTAGTAAGACAGGGAAGGATGGCATTCTAGGGATCCCAAGGGAAGTGTGGGAGCAAATTGCAAGAAAGAGGACAGCCTGTGGCATATCTGTGTGACAAATGAGGACCCAGGGCCTATGGATGGAGGTGGGATGAGGCCTTTTAGAGCATGAGTCTGGGGGAAGCCTTGAATTTTAGGAGAAGGCCACGGTCGGACCTGTTATCCTTGAAGATCCTTCTCTGGGGTCACCTCCTCTGGAAAAGGGGCCTCAGGGGAGAGATTGGTAAGAAAAGGGGCCTTTTTGGGAGGAGGCAGGGCAGAGGCAGTTCTAGGCTGGATGGAGCCGTGGCTTGTGATTATTAAGATCTGCCGTGTGCATTTACTTTAGTTCATTTAACTTAATTTATTTTAATTTTTGCTACATTTATTTTATCTCTGAGCCGTCGGAGAATTAAGTTGCCAACGTCATGGTATTTTCCCCCAAGTATTTCAGCAACTATTTCTTTTTAAGATTTTATTCAATTTAAGAGAGTGAGAGAGAGAAAGTGAGGAGTGGGGAGAGCATCAGAGAGAGAGGGACAGGCAGGCTCCCAGGTGAGCAGGGAGCCCAACGCGGGGCTCGATCCCAGGACCCTGCATATCATGACCAGAGCCGAAGACAGACACTTCACCGACTGAGCCTCTCAGGAGCCCCCCAGCAACTATTTCTTAAGAAGGAGGCCATCTTCCTACACAATCCCTGCAGAGTGATGACACTCAGGACATTTAACATTTTCATACTTTTATCTGATGTACTGTCCATAGGCAAATGTGCCCCATTGTCTCAATAATGTTCATTATAGCTTCCCTGTCCCACCCAGAATCCAATGCTTCTCAAGTGGATTCGCCCCATGACAGGTTCTATGAAATCTGATTCCTGGGTGGGGCCAGGCAGGATTTCCCATGCAGTGCCTGCAGCATGTCAAGGTCACCTGCACTTCCTTTTTGCAAATAAATAACCTGAAGCTCAGAGGGGTGCAGGCACACACTTGTGCACATGTGTGCACATGCATAGCTAGAATGAAGGAGGGCTAGGATGCTAACCCCATTCTGACTTTTTTTTTACTTTTTCAAAACGAATTATATATTTATTTGAGAAAGAGGACAAGTGAGTTGGCAGGCGGGGCAGAGGAAGAGAATCATCAGGCTGACTCCATGCTGAGAGGGGAGCCCGATGTGGGGCTCGATCCCAGGACCCGGAGATCATGACCAGAGTGGACACCAAGAGTCGGATGCTTAACTGATTGAGCTATCCGGGCGCCCGCCCCCCATTCTGACTCCTGAACGCTGCTCTGTGCTGCCCCTCCACAGTAATACATAATCATTATAGAAAAATTAGAAAACACAGAAAAGCTGAAAGGAAAAAAAAAATAAACCCACTAGGATGCCATTACCTGGATATCACTTTTGTTAACTTTTCCGTAAGTATCTTTCTAGATGTTTGCCCATGTGAATACACACCTATAAATACATATTTATTTTTTACAAAAACGGGATCCCCTTGTTGTCCAAGTTGCTCTTTTCACTTAACACAATACAGCCTCGGGGCGCCTGGGTGGCTCAGTGGGTTAAAGCCTCTGCCTTCGGCTCAGTTCATGGTCCCAGGGTCCTGGGATCGAGCCCCGCATCGGGCTCTCTGCTCTGCGGGGAGCCTGCTTCCCCCCCTTCTCTCTCTGCCTACTTGTGATCTGTCAAATAAATAAATAAAAATCTTGAAACACACACACACACACACACAAAATACAGCCTCAGAGAGGAAGGCACAGGGCCATGTTTGTCCCCTGTCCTCCCTGTCCCTGCTGCCTCAAGCCTGCCCCAGCAGAGTCAGAAACTCAACATGCTCTTAAAGTTCCAAAGGAGAAGACTGAGGTAAGCGGGCGTGTCGGGAGGTGGCTCCCAGGCCTCTTGACTTCAGGGACCCTAAGAGGTTGTAGGTGGAAGGTCCAGAACCAGTGCCAAGACCACCACCTCTCTGTCTCCACGGCTGGCAGCCCCACGTACAGGGCAGCCTGGGTATCTCTCCTCCTATGGGTGTCCCTCCAATCACCAAAGCTTGCAACTCAACCTTTTTTATGCTTTTAGCATCTCCTAGACATCATGGGGCAAAACAAAGCCAAGCAATTGCCTGGTGACGTGGGCAGGACCCCCCACAAGGCAGGGAGAGACCCAAGCTCTGGTCTTGGCCCTGCCAGTGATCACAGAGCAACCTGGGAGTGGACAAATTCCTCTGCTTTCCTCATTCATTCAGTCCACAGTCTGCTCTGCACACCCGGCCAGGCCCAGGCTGGCTGCTGGGGATTCAAGGTGGTGCCAGGATGAAAATCAGGGGGAGGGGCATTCTGAACTAGAGTCAGAGAAGGGCCCGGGTGTGGGGGCCTGAGCCACGTACAATTAAAGGACTGTAAGACCAAGAATACTAAATTATGAATGGAGACTTGGTTACAGAGACTTTGAAGTAAGGAGCCCTGAGGCTGATTTCTTTAGCTTCCGGGTAAATTTACCTCCGGCAGGAGGGTCTCCAGAGAGTGGACCTTCCCCAGAGGCCTCTGGGCACCAGCTTCTCCCCCCCACTGCCAGACTAATGATCACTCTCCTGGGCCTCTAGTTGGGACAACGGTGCTCTGGACTTTAACGAGAATGTCTTTAGTATATATCCCCCTCTGTTTGCTGTTGTGTTTGGGACATATTCAACCCATCTTTCGGATTCCTTCTGACTTCACCAGAAAGGGCTGCCCGTCAGCATGCAAACCTCTTCTACTGTCTATTGAGAGAATTACACGGTTTCCCTGGACTGTCTGTCAGTATAATGGGCCCTGTTGGTGGATTCCCAATATTGGCCATCCTTGCATTCCTGAAACAAGCTCCTATCGGATTATGAAGAATTCTTTTCATTTATTGTCATGATAGATTAGGCTTTGGCTAATATTTTATTTAGAATTCTTATATCTACATTCACAATGAAACCAGTCTTAAGTTTTCTTTAAGCTGTCCAGTCTGTAGACTGCTAGGCAACTGTTAACAAGAATGACTCAAACCTCTGTTCATTTGGAAGAACATCCGCAATCTATTTAGTGGAAAAACAAATTGTATACGTCATGCAGTATGACTCCATTTCTTCTGAAAACTGTACATTCATAGAATTCAAATGAGTGAACTTTAGAAGATTTTCAAAGGGCCGGGACAGCTTGTCTCTGTCTCTGGGGAGCCTACCAGTCTGCACACAGCTAGGCCTGGACCTGAGAGTCTTCCCAGAGCCTCCTGGAGATGCTAAGGCCCCTGCTATCTCTCTTGGGACCCATATCTACCCATGACCCAGCCCGTGTTGGGTCTTCTTTCTATATCTGACCCTCTAAAGTCAACTGCCCATTTCTGGGGAGGAGGGGAGCCAAGCCTATCCCAGGTGTCAGCTTTGTCCTTCATGGCCGTTCAGTGGACTCCTGGGTCCTAAGATGGGACCATGGCAATGTGAATGTGGGGAAGAACAGAGGAAAGGTCACGGCCACCTGGGTCCTGAAAGGTCTCCCAGAGGGGCTGGCTTAGGCTTGGGGTCTGGGGGTGGACCATTGCTGCCCCAGACCGTCCAGCCCCATGACTCGCAGGCAGGCCTCAGAGCTGTGACAGAATATGGTATCAGCCTCCTCTACTAGCCAGCCCAGTCTAGGGGTTGGTTTGGGCTGGGCTCTGCCTGGGCTCCCCCAGGAGTCCACCTCCAGCACAGTACTGAAAACTTAAAGCCCAACCAGTGGGCTCTTTCTCAAGATGCACAATCTTACTGAATAGATCAGAGTCGGATAAACCCAGAGATTCACAGGCTGAGCGGGAGGCTTAGCAGAACTCCCAGGCCAGTGAGTGACGTTCAAAAGCAGGGAGGGGTAAGTGCATAGGAAGAGGTCTACTGGCCTCTAGAATCAGCCAGCCCAGACTCAAGTTCCTGTCAGCTGTGTGCCTCTAGGCAAGTCACCTAGCCTCTCTGGGCCTCAGTATTCTCATCTCTTGCTGGAAACAAGGCCTGCCTCACAGTCCTCATAAGGAGCTAACAAAATCATGCAGGTGAAGCCGCGGGCTCAGGGACTGGCAGTCGCATAAAATAGATTTCACTGTGCTCCTCCTTGTATCAGGTGGGATTATTTTCATTGCAAGAGAAACTCACCTACGCTACGCTCACCTACGCTAACTACAGCAAGAAAAAGAAAATGTTGCGGGAAGGAGCCGGGAAGTTCCTGATGGGAGCCAGCAACATCTCTTAGAATCCCAGCGCAGGACCCAGCGGGCCTCAGGAATGGGTGCTATCAGGGCACAGAGTCCCATGGGTGCCCAGCCAGGCCCCCTCCCTCCTACCTTGCCACCAGGTGCTGGCTCTGTCTGCAACTCGGGTCAGCAGTGGAAAACAGCTCCCAGCCTGTCGTGGCCTCCAGATGTGAAGACAGTGGGCCGTTCCTGAAGTCTTTAGGTTCTGATTCCAAATTCTCTGTAGAAGGCACCGACTGGCTCAGCGTGGGTCAGGTGCTCACCACCTGGGGAGAATCAATGTGGCAAATTCTGCTGGAAACGTGTGGTTAATGAGGGTGTGGAGCAGTTCCAGCAAAGGAACCACACTAAGCCAAAAAAAAAAAAAATCAGATGTCTCTTGTATGTTCCAGATTTTACCCACCAAGTCAGACCCTGACCCTCCCACCACACCTTCCATCAAAGAAGCAAAGCAGAGGGCCACTTCCTCTAGGCTGGCCGATGCCCTCGGTCTATGGGACACATACCCTCCCTCCCCACTAACTAACACAGAGCAGACACTGTGACTGGGAATCCAGATCACAAAGCCTCCAAGTTGTCATTCTGCTTTGTAGTAGAGGGTATAAAAGCACTCTGTTTGAATCGGGTGGGTACATGCGTCCCAGCCGGGCATAGGCTGCAGGCCCGGAAGCTGCCACCCTGAGCCCCTTCGCACCCTGCTTGCCTGCCAACTCCCCACACACGGGTCAGTAAGGAGTCCTACCTGAGTGTTCACCCTCGGCTGTCCCGCTTGCCCAGCCACCTCTGCCCATATCCCAGGCCCATGGAATCCGGGCCCGGCTTGAGTCTGCATCCAGAACTCTGACCAAGGGGACTGGAGAGGCTGGGAGGTGAGGAAGGGGTGCGCAGGTGGCCAGGAGCAGAGGCCTGGGAAGCCCAGGTGCCAGCGCAGGCCGGGGATGGAGCCCTGTGGAAGACTCCACGGGACGTGTGTGTGGGCACAGCACTGAGTTCCTGCCAAGGCCTTTCCCATCCACCATCCAGAACCTTCATTATGCCCTTGAGAAGTGGATCACCGCTTGACAGATGGGGAAACTGAGGTTTCAAGTCGCCCAGCCTGTCCAAGGCAGAACCAGAGTTTCCACACCTACACCTTTTGCCACTGAGTCTCTTGCTCTTCTGCCTCCGAGCCTCGAGCCTGGGCTGTGCTTCCTCCCACCCGCACCAAGACACCGTCCTCTGTGACTCCTTCTTCTCCAAGAGCAGCGACTCCATGGTACCAACCTGCTAAGACCCGCATATGTGATGTCATCTGTAGGGACCAGGGCTCTCGTCCTCAGGCCTCAGACACCCAGAACCAGCAGGACGGCTCTCCTCGATGACACCCCTCCCCCCCCCCCGCCAAGTGCCCACCCAGCTGCCTCTCAGCCTTTGTTTACAGCCTTCCCCTGGCCTGGGGGCCCTCTCGGCCATCTGTTCTGTCTGTCCAGCCCTGGGTCAGAGGCCTGGGGAGGGCTATGGCCCTTCTCTCTGCAGCCTCTCCACTCAGCAGCTCCGTCTCCTCAGTGTGCATGAGATCCTAAGGGCATCTTAGTTTCTCCCAGGAAGCATCACTGGGAGGGAGCCTCTGGAGTAGCAGGAGAGCTGGGAACGGGTGTATTTGCCCGGCGGGGGTGGCAGTAATAGTGGTGGCAGTAATAGTCATCATAAAACAATAGATAATAGGGGCGCCTGAGTGGCTCAGTGGGTTAAGCCACTGCCTTCGGCTCAGGTCATGATCTCAGGGTCCTGAGATAGAGTCCCACATCGGGCTCTCAGCTCAGTGGGGAGCCTGCTTCCCTCTCCCTCTCTGCCTGCCTCTCTAACTACTTGTGATCTCTGTCAAATAAATAAATAAAACCTTTAAAAAAAATAGATAATATTTTTTGAGGGCTTACAATGAGTCAGGCACTATTTCAGAGGAGTCTGTGTATATCACCTCATTTAATTCTCATAGGAACTTGATGAGATCGGCACAAACATTAAACTCATTTTACAGACGTGGACTGAGGCACAGAGAGGTTGCATAACTTGCCCAAGGTTTCACAGTTAGAAATGGGAAGAGCTGGGACTTAAATCCTGGGAGTCTGACTGACCCCAGAGTTCAACCTCATAGACTGTCATTCGTGTCATAGGAGCTTCATTAGCCTGTCATAGGCAACACCTTCAAAATGGGATGCAAGGAAACCACACGACTCCCCTCCCTCCCCTTCCCTAGCAAGAATACAACAGGAGAAAAGCCCTTGCCAGTTGACTGGGAACCATGGGAATAGAGCTCAGGGCTCTCAAAAAGGTGAGAAGTCCCAGAGAGTCCCAGAAACTAGGCACCTGCCAGCCCACCCATCTCAGTCACCTCTGCCGCCTAACGAAAATACCCCACAACTCAAGCGCTTGACAGCACCGCTCTCTAGTCCCACTCTCGGTTCTGCAGGTGGGCTGCGTGGAGTCCTGGCTCCACGCGGGATCGGCGTGGCTGCGTTCAGCCAGGAGCTCGGCTGGCCCCCATTATCCAAGGGGCTTCCCTCATGCCCCTGGGCTGGAGTTCCTCCGCTCTCCTTCCGCGCAGTTCCTGGTCCCTGTCCTGTCTGCCCGAGTTTCTTCCCATGGCAGCCGACTTCCAAAAAAGAGAGAGAAATCAGAAGGCCCTAGGCCATTTAAGCTTACTCCTGGAATAGGCATAGAGTCACTTCTACCATATTCTCTTCCTCAAGGAAAGTCACGTGGCGGAGGAGATGGGCAAAAGGGGAAATACGCGAGCGCTCCACGAAGCCCTTACTTGCACGGGCTTGGCTAAAGTCCCATCAGCCACAGCAAATCACAGGGCAGAGTCCAGAGCCAAGGACTACAGAACATTCTACCCCGGTAGGAGAGCACTGTAGATTTCCTGAGCAAAGCACGGGGATACGGTGTGGGGTGGGTGAACAATTTTGGGGCTATAGGTATAATCAATCTTCCAACTCTAACTGGCTGATTTATCTTCACTGGACTAAAAACTCTGTCCCGAGTTGGTTGGAGGTGATGAACTAGGAAACTCAGCCATTCCAGCTCTATGACCTTGAGAAAAACATCTGCCTTTCACTAAGGTCTCGGTTCATTTGAGAAAAGGGGGAAAGGGGAGCCGCCTCCCTCCTACAGCACAGAAAAGGGGGAACAATTGAGATCTTGGTTCCTCCCGGTTTCCTCATCTGTAAAATGGAGATGACAAGGGCCTCCAGGACACAGCAAGGAGCCAGTCAGTCAACATCAAGGACTTAGGTCACTGCCAGATACCCAGCAAGTACTGACCTTTGGGAGGAGGTGGTCTTGTTAGGCACTCCCTCACCACCCCGTCCCTTTCCTTCCTGGCGCCTGTTGCAGGTGCATTTGTACTGATGTGTGCAACTCACTGGCAAAAGTCTTTGTCCCTCATGTAAAGTAAAAGCTTCATGAGGGCAGGCTCTCTGTACTCAGCATGTATACTCAGAATTGTAGAGCTCTATTCTCAGCTCTATACTCAGGCATTATTTTAAAAGTCTGTATATATGACCTCATTTAATCCTCGTAGGAACTCGATGAGATCGGTACAAGCCTTAATGAGCATCCCCATTGCCAGACACAGAGAGGGTGCTCGTGGGGTATTTGCAGAATGACTGGACGCATGAACACATGGACAAATGAGAGGGAGGGTGAAGGGGGGCTTGGATGGAGACCCATTGGAGGGTTTGGCGAGACTAGAGAAGGCTTTATTATGTCTATTTCAAGATCTGCTACCAAGCCCAATGTCTCTCCTTCCACAAATCTTAAACTTATAGGGAACCTGCCCTCCCCACTTCTAGATCCCACGCCTAGAAATACAGCCTTCAGGGGCGCCTGGGTGGCTCAGTGGGTTAAACCTCTACCTTCGGCTCAGGTCATGATCTCAGGGTCCTGGGATCGAGCCCCACGTCCAGCTCTCTGCTCAGCGGGGAGCCTGCTTCCCTTTCTTCCTCTGCCTGCTTCTCTGCCTACTTGTGATCTATCTCTCTGTCAAATAAATAAATAAATAATATATTTAAAAAAAAAAATATATATATATATACCCTTCTTCTAGGAGTTGATCTTTGGGGGCAATAACTCACTCTGCATTCCCATCCCTTGATGCCCCGAGCCTGAGGTCTCTCCCCACACCTGTAGGAAGGATCACATGAACAAACCAGATCACTCTCCCTACCCACCATAACACTCCTCCCCACTTAGGGAGCTAACAGGACTGGTGTCCCCATTTCACAGAGGAGGAAACTGAGGTTGTTGAGTGACCAAGCAAGTCAGTTCTACACCCTACAGAAATAGCCAAGTACCCGGGCGAGTGGGCGCTGAGCAGAAGCTTAGGGAACCATTGCCCTGCCTGAGCCTTCACTCCTGGAGAGAAAGCAGCTCAGACCGGAAGGGCTGACACAGATGGTCTCAGCCCCCGGTTCCTGCCCCAGAGAGTCATGACAGGGCTGAGCACAAGCAGTTCCAAAGACAGCACCCCCCCCGCCCTGCCCAAGCCATCACTCAAGCCCAGAGATGCTCACAGAGCCAGCCAATTGACCAACTTGGCCAGGACCATGGCCACTCCCGGGGGTGTCTCGCTTACTTCTGCCGACCGCAGTTCTGATGGGCAGTTATAATGGTCTTGGATTATTTAGAAACAGGAAAGGAGGATTTAATCCATGTCATTTGGGAGTAACACTGACTTGCCTCTCTATGCACATCAGAGAGGCCCCATCCCCAAGGTGAGGCTCATTATTTCTTTTCTTCAGATTTATTTATTTGTTTGAGAAAGAGAGAGCGAGCATGAGCTGGCTCACTGAGGAATGGGGGGCAGAATAAGAGGGAGAGAGAGTCCCGAGCAGACTCTGTGCCGAGTGCCCAGCCCGTCGCAGGGTTCGATCTCACAACCCTGAGATCATGCCCTAAGCCTGAACCAAGAATCGGTCAGTTGACGGAATGTACCACCCAGGCGCCCCTGAGGCTCATTATTTTCACTGGGAAAATGGCCATTTGAGGCTGGAGATAATAAGTCATTGGCCCAAAGTCACCCAAGGGGGCAAGTAATAGAAGCTGGGGTGTCTCACAAGGCAGTGACTTTGGAATCCTTCCCTGCCCATTTGTGCAAACTCATTTGCTTGGTCTGCCCTGGGGAGGAAGAGGGAGAGACAGTCGTTCTCTTTCGATGGAAGTTTTCTATTTTAACGATGAGTCTGGCAAACATAAGACCTTTCGGTATATGCGTTCTCAAGACCGGGATGGCGAGAGTTGGAATGGCTCCTCGGTGGATGTCCAGGTCTCACAGGACCTCAAGTTCCTCTCTGGAGGCCCCTGGCCTCTGCCGCCAACCCCGGAGATTAGGGAGCCGAGCACCTCCAAGATCAGGCCTCCATTCTGGCTAAGCATGCTGGGTTCACCCTCCCTGGGGCTCCCAGACCCTGTCCTCCATGGGGAGGCAAAACTGTTCCCCACAGAGCCAGCGGCCTCCAGCTTGTCTCTCCTTGTCTGAGGCCAGTCGTCTCTCTCCTCCCAGGGAGATCAGATGTGCCCGCGTAATGGGGCTGTGGTTTCCACTCCAGGCTCCAAAGCCAAACTCCACAGAGTCTCAAATATCCCACAGGCCTCCGAGGAGGAAGGCCGCTGAGCGTGTCCGGGGAAAGGGCTGCATCTGGTCCGCGTTAACCAGTAGCTGCCACTGCCTCGAACCCTGTCGAGGAGCGGGGCCGGATGTGGGGAGACCACGAGGGAGGACCTGGCGGGACAGAGCGCCGCTCCCCGCTAGCCTCCCCCCAGCCATCCCAGCCCTTGCCTGAGGAACCCCAAAGCTCAGTAGGTCCTTCGTGACATTCAGGCCAGATGTCCCACTTCTTAGGGTGAAAGCTGAAGGCTGAGGGGGCACTCGAAGTCTGGCAGATCCAGGGCAGGGCCCTCTCCCAGAAGGGGGACCCTGAGCCTCCTCGTCTGTCGCTCCCACGGCCTAGAGAGGCAGGCGGCTGTTGGCGGCCCGCCCAGGAGGAAGCAGAAGCTGGCATTAGGGGTTCACAGGACTTCAACATGAGGTGGGAAAAACCCCCGTGCTGTAAGAAGTGATTCACAGAAGGCATGAGGCTCCCAAGCAACCAACAGAACAAAGGTTTCTCCACACAGGTGCCTTTTGACCTGCCCACCCCAGGCCCACCTTCACAGGCCGGTTGGACCCACACTGCCTGAGCTCCTGGCCGGACCTGGTCCTCCCTCCCACCAAGCCCGGGTGTGCCCTGGTGGGTTCTCACAATGGCCTCATTTCATAGAGGAGGGAACCAGGGGATCCCCTCTCTGAGCCCTGGGGATGCTAGACTGGGATGGGGGGAGTCTGGCTGGTCCCTCCAATTGTTTCTCTCTACTTCTGAGCCTGAGCCAGGGCATGTGGGGTCACCATCCCAGGATGTGCTGGCTCTGCTCCCCGGTGCTCCCAGACCTTCTTCGTCTTGGGGCTCCACCCAGGGTCCGCCGGGCAAGGGGCAGACAGCACAATGGTCACAACCTAATCTTGTTTATGTGCTTGTTCTTTGGCCCTGAAGAAGCCTTCAGAACAAAGTTTTATAGAAACAAGAAAGGGCTGTGTTTGGGGAGCTCAGTGTGTTCCCACCTCCCCAACCACACCCCAGCAGCCTAATGATCTGACTTTGTTTAAGAACAAGAAGCTTAAATAATGCCGGAAAAAAGGTAAACAATGCTCTCTGTTCATCTGCACTGACAGGCAAAAAAGAAAGAATGTGAGAGAGAGAGAGAGGAAGGGCTCCTGGGTGGCTCAGTAAGTTAAGCCTCTGCCTTTGGCTCAGGTCATGATCTCAGGGTCTTGGGATCAAGACCTGCATCAGGCTCTCTGCTCAGCGGGGAGCCTGCTTCCCTTCCTCTCTCTCTCTCTGCCTGCCTTTCTGCCTACTTGTGATGTCTCTCTGTCAAATAAATAAAATAAAAAATCTTTAAAAAAAAAAAAGAAAGAAAGTGACATCCTCAGGACACACAGCCCAGTCTAACATTAATTCTCTAAACCTTGGGCTATATATTTTTTATTTTTCCCCATTATGCTTCTGAAGCAAAATTAGAAATATCGAGAAAATTGGAAAATTAAAGTGCCAGTATGCCTACCCTCATACTGCAAACACCCGCACACACGCGCACATATATTTACACACAATTCAGTACATTCACTTTTTTAACTCCACGAAAGACCAATAGACCTGCATTGAAATCCCCGCTCTGGGCAAGTCACCTCAGCCCTCCGCAGCCCTGTTTTCTCATCTGAAAAAGCAGGCAACGGGGGGCTATGATGAAGAGAACAGGAGAGGGGGTGTGGGGGGCATCTGACCCCAGGGAGCATGCAGCTCCATGACGGCTGCTGGTACCAAGACTACTGAGCTGGGCATCACCCCCCTCAGGTCCCCTGCGAGAGCCAGGACACCCAGAGGGCCCCCATACCCATGTTCGTTCTGCAGCCACATAGAGAGTGTATGCTGTAGGCCGGGCCGTGCACTAGGTGACAAGGGCACAGAAATGAATGTGACAGGTCTTGCCCTCAGTCCAGAGCTCAGTCCAGGAGAGGGAGCAGATATCCCCATCAGCAAGTGAGAACACGGGTGATGACAGACACACAGATGGGTGCTGTGGGACTCCGCAAGGAAGGTGATGCAGAGAGAGACTCTAGAGAGGGAAGAGGGTGATTGTGTAGAACTGACACATGGGAGGGTGCTTCAAGCAGAGAAAACAGCATGTGCAAAGGCCCAGAGGCCCCAAAGACCATGGCCCAGCATGGGATTAGCAAGTCCCTGACTCTAGCTAAGACATCAGATGTTGATGAGAAACACAGCTCATAGGTCTGAGTCTTGGATGACATGGGGAGAGGTTTAGGGTTTATCCTTACACCAACAAGAAGGCTTTTAGTGTCCAGGGGCAGAAAACCCTGATGCAACCAGCGTTGCAAAAAGGAGATGTAAGAGCTCATGGGTCCAGGAGATGAGAGGAATGGCATCTGGGTTTAGATAATTCAAGCAGCTCAAACACCTCTTCCAGGACCCCATTAATTCCCGCCTCTGCTCTGCCATCTTCCATGTGTCACAGTGTTCTGAGATGTGTCTCCTCATGGACCTAAGGTGGCTTCCTTAGTTCCAACATCACATGCAGACACCACAGTGTCTAGCAGTGCTCCTTGGCACTCCCCCACCAGACCTCACCTCTCTCAGTCAATCAAGAACTCCTTCAAGAATTCCCCTAGCTTCCCTCCACTTACAGGAGGACCAGAACATCCCATCCTCTCCCTCACCCAATTTCTATGATGGGCTGAGATGAGCACCTCCTCTGGGAACCTCCAATTGTGGGATATGGAAGACAGAGGAACAGCATTCCTGCTCTGCCATCAAGGGAGACAGACCTCCAGGAGTGGGTGCAGAAGAGGCATCTACAGTGTCTAGTAAAATCCCAAAAGCACTGATGCCTCTGTTTCCTCTACTATAAAATGGAAGTAACAGTTTCTGCCTCAAAGGGTTACTTTTGAGAACAAAATGTATGTCCTGTGTATGTGTATGTCCTGGAAAGCCCTTGCAGGACTGCCAAACACATATTCATCTGTCATCACTATCAGTCGTCACTAAATTATCCTCCTCCCTAATCCAAACTCTCATTCTCTGAGTTCGGCTAGGTCCCAGATAGAAACGTGTAGTATGACAAGTGTTGTGGGGAGGGGGGTCCCTTCCTCCCTCTCCGGGCCTCAGTCTGCTCATCTTCACAAGATGACTGGGCCAAGTAACCTCTGCACCCTGACCTTTTCAGCCATGACCCTTTCTGGGATCCATGAGCCCCACCAGACTGCTATCACCGGTTCTGGAACCCACCCTGCTTCTGCTTGCTCCACCTGTGTTCTCAGTTTAGAAAGGATGCCCATGTTTTGGAGGCTACCTCAAATGTCCAGGGTCAAAAACCCTTCCCACCCTGCACCACTGGACTTAGCTGAGCCTCCCTCCCTGCCAGGAGCTGGGGACACCTGCTCCCCAAGGTGGGAAGTGTGTTGCATCTCCTGGTAGGAGCCCGGGAGGGGAGCCTGTGTTTGAGGTCTGTGTCTCCCAGTGACCAGCAGGAGCTGGTACACAGCAGGACCGTGTTCCTGCCGTCTTACTAACACCATGCATGAGCAGGGAGTATTTATTGAGGCCTTACCTTGAGCTGAGAAAGGCTTTAATCATCACCTTCCATGGAATGTCTTATTTCATCCTTATAACATCCTACCTATCAGGTAGTTACTATGATCATCCCCACTCTACAGATGAAGAACCTGGGGCTCAGAGAGATTAAGTGCCTGGCCCAAGGTCACACAGCGGGTGCGTGAAAGAGCCAGAATCACACCCCAGGCTCCCTGTCGGCCTCCCGAGGCCCTGCTCCCTGAATAATAACTTGGTCTCTTAGGAAATGGAACCTATCTCCCAGATGTTACCCAGATGTTGCTCTTTTCCATTTGTTAAGGTTGGTTCTGTGGTCCGGTATGTGGTCTACCTTGGTGAAGGTTCCAGGTGAACTTGAGAAGAATATGCATTCTGCCATTGTTGGGTGATGTTTTCTATAAACTGAATCCAGTCGATTGATGGCGCTATTTCGTCCAACTATGTCCTTACTGATGGTCTTCCCATGGGATGCGTCCATTACTGACAGAGGCGTGTGAATCCCCAAACAGAACAGCGGCTTGTCTATTTCTCCTGGCGGTTCTCTCAGTGCTTGGCCTCATGTGCTTTGATGTTCTCTTTTGAGGTGCATGTGCATTAAGGGTTATTTTATCTCCTTAAAGAATTCCCATCCCTTTGTCATGATGCACTGCCCATTTTATCCCTGATCGATTTCCTTATCTTGAAGTCGGCTTAGTCAAATTACCACTGCTGCTCCAACTCTGATTAGCGGAGCTACCACTGCTTTCCTTTTCACGTATCTGTGTCTCTAGTTTTAAAGTGGGCTTCGTCCAACTCTTGGTTTCAGCTCAGATTATGAGCCCAAAACCTGCGTTGGGCTCTGCACTCAGCGGGGAGTCTGCTTGAAACTCTCTCTCCCTCTCCCTCTGCCTCTTGCCCATGCTCACTTGCTCTCAATCTCTCTCTCTCTCTCAAATAAATCATCTTTAATAAATAAATAATAAAGTGGGCTTCCTCTAGACAACAGATAGTTGAGTTTTGTTTTTTTAAATCCCTCTGATAGTCTGTTGTTGTTGTTTAAGGTTTTACTTATTTATTTGACAGAGATCACAAGCACGGAGAGAGGCAGGCAGAGAGAGAGGAAGGGAAGCAGGCTCCCCGCTGAGCAGAGAGCCTGATGTGGGGCTCGATTTCAGGACCCCAGGATCATGACCTGAGCTGAAGGCAGAGGCTTTAACCCACTGAGCCACCCAGGCACCCCTCTGTTTTTGTTTTTGTTTTTTTTTAAGATTTTTTAAATTTATTTGTCAAAGAGAGAGGGAGGGAGAGAGAGCAAGCACAGGCAGACAGAATGGCAGGCAGAGACAGAGGGAGAAGAAGGCTCCCTGCCGAGCAAGGAGCCCGATGTGGGACTCGATCCGAGGACACTGGGATCATGACCTGAGCTGAAGGCAGCTGCTTAACCAACTGAGCCACCCAGGTGTCCCTCTGTTTTTAATTGGTATATTTAAACCACTCATATTTAAGGTGACACTAATGTAGTTGGATTATTACCGACCACATTTCTAACTATTTTGTTTGTCGCACTTGTTTCTTTTCTTAATCTCCCTGTATCATTTCTGCTTTCTCTGGTTTTCTGTGATTTCGTTTTCTCCCCCTTCCTAGTATATCAATTAAATTTCTTTAAAAACTTTTTTTAGTTGTTGCCCTAGTGTTTGCAACATACCTTTACAACCTTTATAATAAATCTAAATTTACTTTTAATAGCATGATACTGCTTCACGGTATCTAATACCAATATGCTCCAGTCCCTCCCTCCCATTCCTTGTAACTTTGCTGGAATTCATTTCACTTATCCAAAGGAAACAATCACCCAATATATTTTTTTTTGCTACTGTTTTTGCTTTGAACAGCTATCCATTAGATCCATTAAAAATAAGAAAAATGAGGGGCACCTTGGTGGCTCAGCAGGTTAAGCATCCCACTCTTGGTTTTTGGACCAGGTCATGATCTCAGGGTCCTGGGATCCAGCCCCACATCAGGCTCCCTGCTCAGAGGGCAGTCAGCTTCTCCCTCTCCCTCTGCTGCTCCCCTACTTGTGCTCTCTCTCTGTCAAATAAATAAATAAAATCTTAAAATTAAAAAAATAAAAGAATAAGAAAAATAAGGGACTCAGTAGGTTAAGCATTCGACTCTTGGTTTTTGGCTCAGATAATGATCTTGGGGTCATGAGACTGAGCCCTGAGTCAAGCTCTGTGCTTACTGGGGAGTCTGCTTAAGGCTCTCTTCTCCTCCCTCTCCCTCCACCTCTGCCTCTCCCTTCACCCCGACTCTCTCTAAATAAATAAATAAATAAATAAAATCTTTAAAATAAAAGAATAAGAAAAATAAAAGATTTTATTTGATCTTCATTATCCCTTCTCTGATACTCTCCATTCTCTGTGTAGATCCAAGTTTTCGACCTACATATTTTCCTTCTCTCCAATGAATCCTTTTAACATTGCTTGGAAGGCAGACCTACTGGTGACAGATCCCCTTAGTTTTGGTGACAGGTTATTCCTATGATGCACAGGTTACACCTGTTATAATTGTCCCCCGGTCCTCAGATATTGTTTCTTTTCTTCTTTTTTTTTCCTCCCCATTGTTTTTTCTCTTTGCATTTCCATTTGGGAAGTTTCTATTGACATATCTTCATGCTCACTGATTCTTTCCTTGGCCATGTCCACTCTGCTCATGGGTCCATCAAAGACATTCTTCCTTTCTGTTAGTGTTTCTGATTTTCACATTCCCTTTTGATTCTTTCTTAAAGTTTCCATCTCTCTGCTTGCATTACCCATGTGTTCTTGTATGTTATTTCCTTTTTCCACTGGAATATTAATCATAGTTCTTTTAAACCTCCTGTTTAATTCCAAAAATCTTTATGATCTCTGAGTCTGATTCCATTACTTCCTTCAACTCTCCAGAGTAATTTTCCTTGCCTTTTAGCACACCTTATAATTTTTTGTGGAAAGCTAGACATGGTATATCAGGTTATAGGAACCGAGGTGATTTTAGCATGAGGCTTTATGCTAATTTGACTAGGAGCTGGGCTATGTTTAAGGTTTGCTGTAGCCCTAGGTATCAGAGGTTCCAGTGTCCTAGAATTTTCTTGTTTGCTTCCTGCCCTGTTGTCTTTAGGTTTCCCTAAGAACTTCTTCTGAAAGAGAATCTGGGTCTTGCAGCTCTTTTTGTTATAATTCACTGTTAGTACACTGAGGACTTGCTGTGTTGGTGGTAAATGTTGGAGAGGCAAAGTGTTCTGTACTCTTTATCATTAAATCTCAGGGGTTTTTTGTTTTGTTTTGTTTTTAATTGGCCTGAGTCCCTAGGCTTGACCTTCAGAACATATCTTAGCCCTTTTGTCTTCCCCTTAAATGACAAGGGAAGGCTAGAAAGGGCTGGGATTTCTAATTGTCCTTCCCCCAATCAGACAAGGCTCCGGGAAAGCAGTTTCTTCTGAAGGGTAGGTCTTTGTTATGGAAAAACCTCTGGGCATATTTCAAAGTGTTTATTTCTTCTGCCCAAAACAGAAGGGGTTTTTCTCTGATCTTCACCATGGGAACTGGGTAGGGCTCCTGGGGGTAAAGCCCATGAAAGTATAGGCGTGCCTAGGAGTGGGCCAAGTTTGTAACTTTCAACCCAGTCCGTACAGAGCTGCCAGCAGGTCATCCAAATTACCATTTAATAGCAACAACACAATAACACATAAGTAAAGAGAATGGGAGGAAACTTTCAGCGATGATGGGGATGTTTATGGCATAAATGGTGCTGATGGTTTCATGGATGCATACTCAGGTGCAAACTCATTATATACACTAAATACGTACAGCTTTCTGTATGTCCATCACACCTCAAAAATGTGTTTTTAAAATTATCATTGGCCGAGGGAGGATAAAAAATTTACCACTTCAGTGTGCCTAAGAACTGCTCTGGTGGCTTCTGCTTCAGGTAAGCTGATCGTGGTTGATTCTCCGTGTTAACCCATCTCTCCAGGTTTCCAAGGGGCAGTTTGCCCACTTATCCTCATTCTCTAAAGCAGCTCAAAGCTTTTGACCTGTAATTCATTCAGCTTTCCATTGTTGTGAGGATGAGAGTGACAATTTCCAAGCTCTTCATATATCAGAGCTGAAACCAGAGGTATCTTCCCCTCCCTTGCTGGCAATTTAATACATCCGCCAAACACCTGCCATCCAATCATGGGACAGGGGACAGGCAGACTGTGCTGGCAGAGTGAATCCAGGAGCAGCTCAACCCACTACAGGGCCATTCAGTACACTTGCCCTGCTTCCGCAAGGAGGCACCACCGTGGGGAAACTGAGGCCCCAGGGTAAGAGCCATGAACCATGTCCCCTGGCCCCATCGGCCTTCCCACTCCTCTGCCAGTTCTAGTCTTCTGGATCCCCTTACCTCCTCGAGGGACCAGACGGGGCTGCAGTGGAGGTAGAAGGATGGGGTCATGGGAAGTAGGTGTGAGGCAGGTCTGGCTGGCTGGTCTGAACCGCCAAGTACAAGCTCCACCTTTCACTGACTGACCTTGGGCTGCTCATTGCACTTCTAGGGTCTCCAGCCTCTGCGAGCTCAGAAAGGAACAAGACTTTCCAACTGCGGCGAGGAGGGAAACGCCTGGCACCAAGCCTGGCACATCACAGGTATCCTACACACACATTTCCTTCTGTCCCCACACGAGCCCCTGTCACTTCCAGGATCCAAGCCAGGCACCCTGCCTTGGCACTGAGTATGCCTCCACCAGCAAACCCTTTCTTCCACCCCACCCCCGAGCCCAAGGGCCACGCAGACCAGGGAACAAAGGAAGGCTGAAAGCAAAGACACTGTGTTAATGCAGTCGTGTCCCAAGCACTGCTCTAAGTCCTTTATGTGTATCTACTGATTTAATCTGCACACACACTAAATGTATCATCTAGGAAATATTGTTACTCTTATTTTATAGAAAAAGAAAGTTGGGGCACCAGGAAGTCTACAGCAAGACTCGCCATCAGTAAGTGGCAGAGCCTAGGTTTGAACCCAGGAAGAAAGGGTAGAGGACGTGAAGATCCCTGACCTTGGGAGGAGGATACTTGGCAGAGGCAGAGTCCTTCCCACTATCCTGGTTGGGCTGCAGGTTTTAAGGACTCCCCACAGCACCCTCAGGCTCTAGTGTTTACTGAAGGGATGTTGGTGTTAAGGGGGCCCCAAAGGAGCTGGGCTGAGGCTGGTGTGGATCCCAGATCCTGTCCTCCGGTCCCCCTCTGTGGCAGGCTGGGGTTTGGGGACATGCCTCTGCGCCTCACCCGGGGCTTCTCCCAAGCTTGAAGATGTGCAGAAGACCCGCTCAGCTTGTTAAAATGCAGAGTCAGATTTAGTGGGTTTGGGTTGGGGCTCAGGACTCTGAAAGGCTAACAGGCTCCTGGGGGAAGTTGCTGCTGCTGGTCGAGAGGCCACCCTTGGATGGCGAACAAGATTTTGGGAAGCCCCACTTCTCCGCAGCACACTTTCCTCCTGGGCCTTCTCGTTCCTCTCACTCCACCTGCCTGGTTCCCTCTGTATTCCTCATTCTGGAGTGTGAGCTCTCCCCACAGCCACCTCTGAGATGGCAGGGCAGCCTCTGAGGGGCCTTTAGGAAAAGCGACCCAGCTACACAGGGAAAGGTCTGCTGTGTAAAGCAGTTACCCAGCACGGGCCAAGTCCGTGCATCAGGCCCAGCGCCTCCCATCACCCCTAGATCCCCAAACACTGGCTTCTGGCTCCAAAGCAGCCCTGGGGTCACCTGTAAACTGGAGAAATGATCACAGAACCTGCCCTCACCAGGCAGGGAATGAAATGGGTTCACACGTGCAAAGCAGTTAGGCAGGGATCTGGCACCCAGTAAGCATTACCTCTTAATTTTTTTTTTTTTAAATTTCATTTGACAGAGAGAGAGAGATCACAAGTAGGCAGAGAGAGAGAAGGGGAAGCAGGCTCCCCACCAAGCAGAGAGACCGATGTGGGACTTGATCCCAGGACCCTGAGATCATGACCTGAGCTGAAGGCAGCGGCTTAACCCACTGAGCCACCCAGGCGCCCGTACCTCTTAATTTTTTGAATGAATATCTGGCAGGTGTGGATTTGAAGGTAACTTACAGATCAGGAAGCACAGTAGACCAGAAGCCGGCCCGTGCATCAGAATGACCTGCAGGATTTGGTAAAACCGCACCCCCGGAGCTTCTGACTTAGTAGGGCTGTGGAGGGGCCCGGGAATCTGCATTTCCAAACAGTTCCCCTAGGGAATGCTGCTGCTGCTGGTCCAGGGACCCATGTTAAGATCCCATCTGACCTGGGACAACTCCTGCCTGATGAGGAAGCCTGGAAGCCGGAGATGGCAGGCAAGGCCGTGTCACCCCAGGAGGCAGGAGCCTTCCCACCTGCCTGGGCTCCAGGGATACCAGCGAGGGGCTCTTCTGAGCCCCGAGGGTCCTGAGCAGGCCTCTCCTCCAAGCCTGCCCCCTCCTGTCTGGCCCAGCACCCCCGCCCTCAGAAGGCCCCTCCACCCACCTTTGTTTGCATTCCTGGAGCCTGTGTCAGCCTGGGCAGTGGGCATGTCTATGCGGGCAGCCCTGTGCTCCAGGCCTCCTGGGCCGGGGCCGCAGTGGCCACGCAGGGCTCACTTAGCAGGCCCCGTGACTCACGCTTCCTCCTGGATTCCGGGAAATGCTTTCCCACTGCTGCTGCTGCTGCTGCCGCCGCCTTTCTCTTATTAAATGAGAACTTCTCTGCAGACTTCCATGGTAAACTTGGGATGGGAAGACAGCAGGAAAAGATGGACAAATCCATTCCCGAGGGGGGGCCCCAAGAATTCCCATCCCCCCCCCCACACACACACTCCCACCCTCTTGCCAGCCCTGGCCTGAGCCCCCACCCCACCATGGAGCTTCGGTCCAGCCAGGCCAGCCCCAAAATGCTTGCTTTTATTAAAAAGGAATGGCCTCACAAAGGCACGACTGTAGGAAAGGTTGTAATTTGCCCAAATAAAACTTAATTTGATCCATGAAATAGCTGTGGTTTATTGTGTAATAGATGTGCTATGTGTTTCAGTTTAATAGAAGCCAATATAATAGGAGGCCAGCTGGGGCCTCCAGAGTCCGGCCTCTTTCCCACCACGCACAGTAGGGCCACAGAGCCCGCCCGGATGGCAGGAGCCTCCATCAGGAGAGGATGGAGGAGGCCTGCCCACGGACTCCTGGCCCAGACCAGGGAGGCCCATGGGAAAAAGAGCCCAGTGTTTGGGGGGGGGGGGGGAGGAAAGAAATGAAAACCACCCTTTTTCCAAAGCAAGGCTGTGAGTGTGAGAGTCTGAGGAAGGGGCTGGGGTGCTGAGTCACTTTCCTGTCCCCTGCTGGAGTGGGAGGGCCCCCACCAGTTGCTGTGGGAGAAAGGAAAATGGTATGTCACCTGGAATGTGCTTGGGGGCCGTCCCTCTGAGAAAGCCTTCAGGGACAGTTCCCGGGGCCATGGTCCGGAGACTGCCTTGGCCTCCAGAGCCTCTGCGGGTAGCTGCCTGTCCCCAAGCTCAGCATGATGGCAGCAGAGGCTGGGGGAAAGAGCCAGGGCTGGAGGGCCCACTTGGGTCTGGGGAGACTCCCAGAAAGCATCTAGTCAGCACCCCCTGACCCCAGCCCGACCTGGTTGTCCAGACTGATGCCCAGAGAGCCTACGTGAGCTTTAGGCCGTCAAAGAGCCAGGAAGCCGCTAAGCTGGCTCTCATCCCAGGAATCCTTAGGACCTACAGGTGTGGGTCAGGGATAGGGATAGGCAAGGTGGGCTTCCAGCCCCCCAGGGGCGGGGACCCACTGACGGAGGCCAGTAGAAGAGAAAGTGGGCAGGAGAAGCGGAACCTCACCTTTGCCAGTGTCTCCCGGGAGCCTAGGGCACTCCTGCGTATCTCATTTAACCCTCATGACCCTGTTCAGTAGGTATTAGTAGCTGGGGTGGGGCTTGTCCAAAATCAGTTACCCCTGGACCTTCTAAGGCCTCCTGTGGGTGGAGACAGAGTCCCACGAGGAACCCCGCCCCTTCCCTAGTCTCTTCCGGCTCTGGGGGCTCTGATCCCAGTTGCTCCTGACTCATTCTCCCCATAAAGCTTCTGTTAAAAAGGCCTTTATTTGGCTCTATGTGATCTTGGACACACCTCTGAGCCCCAGTTTTCTCATTTGTAAAATGCCAATAATTACACGTACCGCACAGAGGCCGTCCTGGGAATTAAATCAGATACCATATAAAAGCGTCAGGCTTGGCATTCAGTAGGTATCCACTAAGTCCACCTGTTTCAAACAACTCGCTCGGAGAACAACATGTGCCAGGTGTGTTCTCAACATAGGTTGGGGAGAGAGAACTGTCTCGATTTGAATTCTTTTTTTCTTTAATTTTTTTTATTTAAATATTTTATTTATTTGACAGAGAGAGAGGGAGAGAGAGATCACAAGTAGGCAGAGAGGCAGGCAGAGAGAGGGGGAAGCAGGCTCCCTGCTGAGCAAAGAGCCCGATGCGGGGCTCGATCCTAGGACCCCGAGATCATGACCTGAGCCAAAGGCAGAGGCTTAACCCACTGAGCCACCCAGGTGCCCCTGGATTTGAATCCTAACGCTGCCGTTTGCTTGCCTGGTATCCAGACAGCTCATTTCACCTGAGTCTCAGTTTCATCACCCAGAAAATGGGCAGAACACTACCTCCTTCACAAGGACAGTGGAATAATTTAATGGGATAATACATGGCACATAATAGGTACTCAATAAATGATAGTTGCTTTATTATTTCTTATCATCATTTCTCTCTTTTAAACGCTCTTCCGTAGCCTGACCTCCAGTGTGTACGACCGGTATGTCCCACACAGCACAGCCCCATCATCTTGTATGTGCTGTCCCTGCAGTCCCCCATGGAGGGCTTAGTCTATCTGTGATCTGGGGTGTCTGTGCAGAGGCTCAGAGAATCCTCTGCATCCCAAGAGCCCCTCAAAACAAATCACACGTGAATCCTACAACTTAACGAGTGGAAAGCAGTTACCTGGAGGCATCAGGAGGACGTGGTCTTCTGTTCTTCCGGGAACATGTCACCTTGTTGCCAAGCCTGCTATTGGGCTGACCCCGGTGGGTCTGCGGGCCATCTGGAAGTCTGGAAGTCTCACTAGGGGTCTCACTAGTCAGGGTGTAGCCCTGAGAGCCAAATGAAGCTGAGATGCACCCCATCACCTCCCAAGGACAAGGGGCATCCTTCTCTCCTCCCCTCCCACCCCTGCCCTGCCCACCCCCACCGTGGCCTACTGGGCCAAGGGAGGGCAGGAAGCCCCGTTAGAAAGTCATGCTGTGGGGCGCCTGGGTGGCTCAGTGGTTAAGCCGCTGCCTTCGGCTCAGGTCATGATCTCAGGGTCCTGGGATTGAGTCCCGCATCGGGCTCTCTGCTCAGCAGGGAGCCTGCTTCCTCCTCTCTCTCTCTCTGCCTGCCTCTCTGCCTGCTTGTGATTTCTCTCTGTCAAATAAATAAATAAAATCTTAAAAAAAAAAAAAAAAAAAAAAAAAGAAAGTCATGCTGTGGCTCAGTCATCAAAAGCCATGACGAGGGTCTTACACAGCATGGGAGTCCTCCAGAACTGTGGCTTTGCTCAAGGTCCAGCAGACGTACGTGTGTGTGTGTGTGTGTGTGTGTGTATACACATGTGTGTCCATTTTTTCCACTGTGTTTTGCAGAATTCCCTTAGTCTCAGTACCTTGCAGGGTGGGCCACAAGGGTTAAGGGAGGCTAAGGGTTAAGTCAAGCGTGTAAATGCACTACTGGATGACAGAAATGTGATGCTTCACTCATTATCCTTTCACACAGTCAGATTTCAATGAAGCAGAACACTGGCAGTTACAAATGTTTTATTTAGATTCAATGCCCAATCCCTTTTGGTGCCACGTTTATTCTGGAGACTCTGTTTTTATAATTATATAATTTGTAATAAAGTTTAACATGATCTAATAAAGCTCATCCATGCTCACTGCAGAAGATTTGAAAAATGTGAGAAAGTAGGGGTGCCTGGGTGGCTCAGCTGTTAAGCGCCTGCCTTCAGCTCAGGTCATGATCCCACCGTCCTGGGATCGAGCCCCACATCCGGCTGCCTGTTCAGCCAGGCTCCTGCTTCTCCCTCTTCCACTCCCCCTGCTTGTGCTCCTTCTCTCTGTGTCAAATAAATAAATAAAATCTTAAAAAAAAAAAAAAGAGGTAAATTAAGTATCATATTATCTGTATGTAGGTTTAGCACCTGCTTTTTTTTCCCATCTGGTCTTATTACATGATAACTTTTCCGAGTGATTAAAAATAATTCTAAAACATGATATTTTTCTTCATGAAAAAAAACACACACTTCTGGTAAATAGTCCAGAAAAAGACAAAGTGCAAGGAAAACAAACCCAGTTGCATCTTGGTATCCCTCCCAGCCTCCCAGGTGCAAAAGCCATTAACACTTAAGCACAATTTTATTTGTTTGTTTGTTTGTTTGTTTTAAGACTTATTTACTTACTTATGTGAGAGAGAGAGACCTCGAAAGGGCACTAGGGGAGGAGAGAAAGAATCAGCAAGGTTCCCTGCTGAGCAGGGAGCCTGACCTGGGGCTTGAGCCCAGGACCCTGAAGACTGTGATCTGAGCTGAAACTAAGATGCTCAAATGACTGAGCCACCCAGGAACCCCGCTTAAGCACGAGTTTTAAAGGCTGTGTAATATTTTGTCATACAGGTGTACCATCATTTCTGTAATTCTCTGTTATTGGCTATTTAGACCATTTTGGAGTTTTTGCTATTATTAAAAAAAAAAAAAAAAAAAAAAAAAAGACTATTTCTCAGAAAGAACCCCAGAGGCAGAATTGTTGGGACAAAGGGCATAAACATCTTTAAGGCTTTGAGCTGTACTGAGAAACTGATTTCCTGAACATCGCCCCCTATAGAAAGACATTTATCCTGTTCAGCTCACTTGATCTCAGCCCCATGGAGCACTATTTTTCTACATATAAATAGTTGAGTAAAGCAGTAAGTGAAAAACACCATCTCCCTATTTCAACAGAATCTTGTGTTTTCTAACGAGGTTCCACATACTCTTACTTACTTTAAAACATAAACCTAAACTAAGCCACTTACATTTTTCCTTTTGTTAATATCCTTTTCAGGTCCACTGCCTATGTTTTTTCTATTGAGGTTTTTAGAGTTACTTTCTTTTTGATTTGCAAGTGCTCTTTACATATTTGTTTTTATTTTAATTCCCTCTAGGGCGTATTTGGATGCACAGAAGTTCCCAATTTTAAGCAAGCAGATACATACATCTTTCCCGGGATCATTTCTTCCATTACCGCTGTGCTTAGCGAGGCCCTTCCCAGCTAGAGATCAAAATCATTAACATTTTATTCTAGTTATTTCATGGTTTCATTGTTTTCACATTTTGCAGTCTCATCCATCTGGAATTTGTTCTGCTCTATAGCTCGAGGTGAAGATGTAGCTCTTTGCTGGTGTCCCCTCCCCCCACCATCTCCCCCAGCCCCTAGCACTGCTCATCCTTCCCTAACACCAGGGGACCTGGGGAAGTGCAACAGCCCCAGGCATTCCACCTTCACCATCAGAAGATACTTGTTTGCACCATATCCTCCACTTACAACCACCGTACCCCAGGCTCTCTGCCCAGAAATCAACATGACACAGTTACCGCCCTCAAGCAGCTCCCCAGCCAGCCCAGCAAAAGACAATCGTGATAACATTCATAACATTCGAGGATGCAAAGGCAGGCAACAAACAGGTAACCCAAAGGGGTCTGAGTGGCTGAGGCGGAGTGGGGCAGGGGGAGGAGACAATCCTCACCATATGCCATTTTGTTTCACGTGCACGTCTCCTGGTAAATACATGAAATCTGCCTAAGGATTACTTCTTTTATTATTTTAATTCTTATTTTTTAAAAGATTGTTTATTTATTTATTTATTTGACAGAGAGAGAGAGAGAGAGAGAGAGAGAGGGAACACAGGCGGGGGAGTGGGAGAGGGAGAAGCAGGCTTCCTGCCGAGCAGGGAGCCCGATGTGGAGCCTGATGCCCAGAAATCAACATGACACAGTTACCGCCCTCAAGCAGCTCCCCGATGTAGAGCCCGATGTGGGGCTCGATCCCAGCACCCGGGGATCATGACCCGAGCTGAAGGCAGACGCCTAATGACTGAGCCACGCAGGAGCCCCAGGATTACTTCTTTTAATGAACAGAAAGGAGTTTGACAATCAAGGCAAGGAAGTGGGTGAAGGGCATCTGGGAAGAGTGAACAGCATAGGCAGAAGCTTGGAGTCACAAATCATTTCAGCCATTTAGGGCACCTTCTTATTTAGGGAACAGGTTCCGCTGAGAGGGGCTGGGGGGCTGCAGGCCAAGGAGGGCCTTATATGTGCTGTAAGGAGCTTGGGACTTCCATGGGCAGCCTACAGAGAGCTTTATGCAGGGGAAGGACTTGGTCAGGGCTGCTTTCTAAGAAGACCCCTCTGGCTGAGGCCTAGAGGGGAGCAAAAAGAACTCCCAGATGGACCCATTATGAGCCCCATTATGGGGTTAAAGCAACATCACGGAAAGGTTATGATGCCAAGAGCCATGTGGTCTGGGGTTGTCCTTCTCAGCCCCTCCTGGAAGAGAAAACCAGCCTGTGGGCAACTGGAATCCCACCCACAAGGGAGGACTGTGGGCCCCCTCTGCCCCTACCCCAATCTCAGAGAGCATGGCTGTCTGTCAAGCGTATAAAAAACCAAGGAGCCGAAAGGCAACCAGACTCTGAATCCAGGGCAGTCTCACTCCAAACCCTGGCTCAGTCCCTTACCTCCCATGAGACCTGAGGCAAATGACTCCTCAGAGCCTCATCTGTCCGTACCTGTGAAACGGGATACACAGATACATTAAAAGGGTTAGTGCGTGTTCAGTGTGAGTATCCCATTAGATAATGTATGTGAGCTTCCCATACGTGGGAGGGGCTCAGGGCTGTGTAAGTACAATCCCACTGCTCTACAGCGGTGGAGGGGGGATGTTTTAAAAGGAGAGTCTAGAAAAGGCACCATGTACCTCAGAGGACTGCTCAGGATTTCAGGCACAGGAAGGAAGGTGGCATCACAGCTGACAACAGCTCATAAGGGAATCCCGGCCCAGACCCCATGTCTGATTGGCCCCTTCTGCTTCCTTTCCATCCCAGGCCCTCCACCAAGCCCTTCATTCTCTCCTCCTGAGCCATGTCTCAGACCACATCAATGTGCACCCCTGTACCTCTAGTTTTCCAAAGCACTTTCAGCTCCTGAGTTCATGGGTTCTTTGCAACCTGTCTGGGGTCTCAGACCCATTTCACAGATGAAGAAACTGAGGCCAGCCTCCCCATATGGGGAGGTGGTATTAGGAAGCCCACTAGCTACTCCATGCTCCCCCAGCTTGCTAAGCCTCTCATCCATGGTGTCCAGAACTAGGGGCCAGGCTGAGGGGCATGAAATTCTATGACCAGTGTCCACGAGTCAAAGAAGAACCCCAGCACCTTGAAGGAGGGAAAACTAGCAAGGTGCAACCTGGAACACATGGACACAAGAGGCAGGCAGACCTGGTTACAACCTGCACTACCACTTGGCTGTGTGACCCTCGGCAACGGCTTCACGTCTCTGAGCTTTTGCTTCTCATCGGTAAAGCAGGCATCATCCCACAGATGCTGAAGCATTGTGGTGAGTGTGAAAGGGGAGCATGGATGGTGTATTCGTTATTTATTGCTGTGTAACAAATTACCTTGATTTTAGGGAGACTACCTCCCAGGACTAGTCAGCCCTGTGTGTCCTGTCTGTCAACACCAGGTGGCAGGTGGCATCCACCAGCCCCACCGGATGCTGGCACCGTGGTGTGGGTGGGCTGGCGCAGACATCTGGGGTGCCAGAGTTAGGACTCTTTTACACTGTTTCTCTTAACATCGTGGTTGGGGAGGAAGGTTCAGAAAACCTTCTGCTATCAAGTCAGAGTCAGAGCTGACTGTTGGGGGATGGCTGACCCAGCAGTCAGGAAACAGAAGGTGCCAGCATGAGTGTGGGAGGGCTGCAGGGGCCCGGTCCATTAGGTTGGGGGATCCCAACATACAAGACGCTCCCTTCCCAGGGGCTGGGGCTCGTGCCCTTCCCTCCACGGCCAGTATTTCTTTTTGAGTGCCTACATACCTTTCCTTTTTTGTGTTATTTTAAGATTTATTTATTTATTTGAGAGAGAGAGTGAGAGAGAGACCTTGAGCGAGTGCGAGGAGGAGGGGCAGAGGGAGAGAGAGAAAATATAGCAGACTCCTCACTGAATATGGAGCCCAGCGTGGGGCCTGATCTCATGACCCTGACATCGAGGGTTGGATACCAAGAGTCAGAACCAAGGGTCAGATACCTGACTAACTGAGCCACCCAGGCGCCCCTGCACTTCACCTTTTTTCCAAGCACACCTATTTGTACCCAGACCTTTCTCTCCGAAGGACCAGGTACAAGAGTGATGGGACATTTTTATAAAATTTAACCAGAATTCTGTTTGAATCCTCCTTTGGCCAGACTGCCAAGCATAGGTGGTGTTAAGGAGGCTGGCTATTGGGGAGATGTAAGTAGCAGCGTGTCCAGGAATGCTTAGGGCAGGATGGCACCTTCTCAAACTGGGTCTCTGTAACCCCACACCCTTCTCACCCTGGTCATTCCCCAGGACATGGCCCCACAGAGGAGCCCTTTCTGGGGACAGCCACAATCAGTGACCAACCTGCCTTCATCAGGAGTTTGGACCAAGAGGAATGTGAGGGAAACGGAGTGGGGAACTTTGACTCACCAAGACCATCCCTGGGAATGGGAGGGAGCCGGAAAGGTCACCGTACACCTTGACGGTCAGGCTTCTGTGGAGTGCCTTCTGGGATAAAAGGCACACCATTGTCACCTTGCACATGGCCCAGAGAGCTGAAAGCATGACACGATTCGTTTCAAGAGCCATAATATTGAGGCTCAAACTGGCTGGTTGAGCAGACTGGAAGGCCACCACCATTACCTGGAAAAGGGTTAACAGCAAGGAGGTACCCGCCCATAGTCAGAAGACGGGGTCAAAGTTTCGGGGCAGTGACTCTGCCTGAAGCAGGCAGGGACCACACCCACGGCGAGACAGCCAGGTCAGCCTTTGGCCAGGGTTACAAGCATGGTGTACAGCGTAGATGCTCAGAGTCCCTTACTTGCACGGGTCTCTGAGGGTAAAAGTCTGACCACATCTGGTAGGATGAGAGGTTCAGGTAGCCATGGGGGGCCGTCTGGGCCAAGGCAGCCATGCAGTCGGTCTCAATAGAAACAGGCCCCTTCCCCGTGGGCGTCTGCAGGAATGACCCACGCTGTTCCATCAACAGCGTCAACAACCTCTTCCCAGTCTGTGACCCTGCAGAGGTGCGTCTTCAATCTACCAGCCTCTAGTTTTCCAAGTGGTAGATGAAATAGCCAGGTCATGGGCTTGCCCTAAGGACAGGAAAAAGACGTGGAGCTTCATGGAGGGTTGGCTGGAGCTGTGAGAATCATCTTGACTTCTGTCCCTGGGGAAGGGTGACAGTGCCCATTTCCGGTTCTGGAGAGCTGGCACCAAGGTCAAACAGCCACAGCAGTTAGTGGGCACCATCAGCACAAACCTGACCTCTGAGCCTTGGGTTTCCTCTCAGAATTTGTCTTGGGCTAATTTTCCCAAGAAGGTCAACATTCCCTTACAGCAGCAGGACCCACTGATGGACCTTTCCTTGTCTCTGACTGGATCTGAAGTTAGCACAGTGGACTGCAAGAGGGGCCGGGTCATCCTTCTTCTTAGACGGTGTGATGAGCCCACACCCTTGTCTTCAAGGGAACCAGCCTAAGTTCTAAGAACACCTTGGGTTTCTGCCAGCAGCAGTCATGAATTTCCCTCCTGTCCCCTGGTGTGAGTGCCCATCCGAAACTGCTATCCTAAAGGAGCAGAGGTCCTAGTTGTAGCTGTTTGCACGGGGAGAAAGTGAGACTGGGCACAGACTGGTGAGGAGATCCCACCACCCAGAGGAGAGTCAGCCACAACCAGGGCACGATTTGGGCCACCTCTTCCCAGTGCTCAGCCTGCGACCGCCTCCCCAGGTTCTCCTCATCCAAAGGCAGCAAAACAGAGGGTCACTGATTGCCCACTTGGCCATACAATTCAGGCAACGTATTTGGTGCTGATTTTCATGGACTCCTCCCAAAATCCCATTAACTGTCTTGGGATGCCCTCATCTTTCCTCTTCCAGCGCCCCATCCTCATCACTGTCAAGGACTGCGACGATCTCAGATTTTGCCCTATTTGCAACACAACAAGTCTGCTTGCCCCCTTTCCCGCTTGCTGGTGGAGGACTGCAGATTCCTGAGTTGGAGACTCCAGGTCTCTATTACAGCACAGCTAGCAGCATGAGCCTGCCACTTGCCTTGGTTTCCTTGTGCAAAGAGGGAAGGTGAGCCCTGCACAGTTGGTGGGGTCCTTTAGAGGGGAGGAACCCTGAGCTTCGGGAACCCAAAACTCTTACAACAGTGGGTAGTCAACATGCCCACCCTCGGCACAAAGGGTCACCTTCTAAGGCTGTGGGCTGCAGTGCCTCTTTGAAGAGATCATCTAGAACAAAGGCAGTCAGTGCCTTTGCTTGAAAGATTTCCAGAGAGACCCGTGGAGAACTGGCTCCCGACACTCCATGCTTTTTCATTTGGTCCCGACGTGATAGAGGATATCCTCACCATTTCACCTATGAGAAGGCCAGTGCCTGAAGACATACACGTCTTGGGCACGTGAAATGCCCAAGTTCACGGAGACTGGGAAATGATGGAGGCAGGAGTCAAACCTTGGTTCGCAGGCCTTCACTCCTCTCCAAAGCTGGTCCTCCATCCTCCACAGCAGCAGCAGCTTTGGCATGAGGCTTGGGGAGAAAAGTGGCAAAATTTCTGTGTTTAAAGATGGTCTTCAGGGGCACCTGGGTGGCTCAGTGGGTTAAAGCCTCTGCCTTCAGCTCAAGTCATGATCCCAGGGTCATGGGATCAAGCCCCACATCGGGGGGGCGGGGGTCTCTGCTCAGCAGGGAGCCTGCTTCCTCCTCTCTCTCTGCCTGCCTCTCTGCCTACTTGTGATCCGCGGTCTGTCAAATAAATAAATAAAATCTTTAAAAAAAAAAAAAAAAAGATGGTCTTCAGTGGCTCTGTGGATTTTAGGGTCCCAAAAATCTCCTCTCCACCCCCCAACCCTGGCAAATTCAAGAGCAGACACACTTCAAAGGCCTGTGGCTTCTTCTGGTCCCTTGGGAGCCCACCCCCAAGGCCTAGAAACTGTCCCAGAAGATGTCTAATGACACTGCCTGCTTGGGCGAGAGCCAGGCCAGCCAGAGCCCTCCCCTCGCAGAGCACCTCTGGGACTCTCCAGGCTTGGACCCAGACAGAATGGGATCCCAGCTATGTGAACTGACAATCCCTCAACTTAAAGCCCTCAAGCTGCTGCTTCTTCCCTGCAAACCATGGCGGGGACACCCTTTAGCATGGTGAGGACGTGGCAGAGATCCTGACCGTGGTCCCAGATGAGGCCGAGTGGCCCCGGGGGTCAGACCTCAGCCCCCTGGAGCCCCAGAGCCAGGAGAGCCCAGGAGCCAGCCGAGGCCTGTCACCAAGGCAGACCCGGCGCCACTTGGCTTTCTGGAGATCTGATGTGGTTTTTGACATTCATTGACATTATATTTGGGGCAGCACAAAGCAGAGGATTCATAAAGAGTCAAAATTGCTGCGTCAGGGCCAAGAATGGAACCATCCTTACTCCTCCAGTAGAGGAGGCTAGGAACCAGCAGTGGGTGGGGTCACCATTTCCAAAGGGTCTACTTTCTATACAGAAAACTCCAAAATGGGGTGCCTGGGTCTCTCAGTCATTTAGGCATCCAACTCCTGATTTCGGCTCAGGTCCTGAACTTTAGGGTCCTGAGCTCAGGGTCACGAGACTGACCCCTGCTTCTGGCGCTGCACTCAGCAAGAAGTCTGCTTGTCCCTCCCTCCCCCTCTGCCCCTCCCCCATTCCTGCACAAGCGCACATGCGCGCGTGGGCTCTCTCTCAAATAAAGAAGAAGATAAAAGATTAAAAAAGAAAACACCAAAATGCTGCCCATCTTAGACCAATTTTTTAAAAAGATTTTATTTATTTATTTGAGAGAGAGAAAGTGGGAGTACACGCAGGGAAGGGCAGAGAGACAGCACTCAAGCGGATTCCGCCCTGAGCACAGAGTGGCTGTGGGGCTGGACCCCATCACCTCCAGATCATGACCTAAGCCAAAGCCAAGAGTCAGATGCTTAACCACCTGAGCCACCCAGGTGCCCCTCATCTTAGAGAATTTAAGGAACTCAGCCAACACTGAATGACCTACGGAAGAGACTTTTTCTCTCCTCTACAAAAGATCATACATGAATATGTTTTTGTTAAAACAGTAAGGAAAATGCCTTTAGGGCTGCGTGCGCGCCTGCAGTGTCCTTTGTGTGTGTTTTTTTTCACATTCCTACAGCTACGTTTTGTTCATTGCTCGATGATGAGGAATAGAAAGCGAAACTATTAAAAATAAACATTTCCAATTTGCTGGTTCAAACAAAACTGACCAAAAGAGGGGAAAAAAAAAAAAAGCTGGCAACAAACATGATATTGGGGTGCCTGGGTGGTTCAGTGGGTTAAGCCTCTGCCTTCCGCTCAGGTCATGATCTCAGGGTCCTGGGATAGAGTCCTGCATCGGGCTCTCCGCTCAGCAGGGAGCCTGCTTAGCCCCCTCTCTCTGCCTGCTTCTCTACCTTCTTGTGATCTCTCTCTCTCTGTCAAATAAATAAATAAAATCTTTAAAAAAAAAGATACTCAAAGAATTCAACAAATGCTAGTTGTTACAGTCAGGCCCTGTTCTAACTGCTTCACACATAGAAACTAATTTAATTTAATCTTCCTAACCACCCTGTGAGGTGAGTATTATTTTTATGTCCATTCTAACAAAGGAGGAAACAGAGGCTCAGAGATTTTAAGTGACTTGCCCCAGGTCGCTCAGTGGGAGGCATAGCTGGGCCTGAAGCCTGGGGAGTTACCTTCAAAGCCTGCATTCTTAGCAGCTGTGGAAAATCAAGTTGCATTCTGTTACCCTCAGGGCTAGGGGGTAGGAACACCAGCTTTGGAGCCAGAGAGATCAAAGTAGGAATTGGAGCTCTGAAACTTACTAGCTGTTTAACCTTGGGCAACTTACTTAACTTCTCTGAGCCTCATCTATAAAACAGGGATAAGGATTAGATGAGATGATGGCAAAGTGGGTAGTACAGAGCACATCCCTCAGTAAATGATAACATTATTATTCCTATTGCCAAACAAAGTAAATATTCTGTTACCAGCAACTGTTCCAGAACCTCTCAGGAGGTCCAGTCTGAAAGTCGGCTCCATCTGCCCCTCTTGAGTCCTAAGATTTTGCGGTGTGCAGCAGGAAACCATCTAGTTTGGACCTTTTGTTTTCAAGGGGAAACTGAGGCCCAAAGAGAACACAAGCCCCCTCACAGCATCACTCAGCCAGGTCTCCCCCAGTCTGGGGAGGTCACATTAAAAACCATTTACCACCTCTGCTTGGCCCATAGGCTCCCTGTTGTACAGCTGGGAATTCTAGGCATTTTATCTATATTCCACCAGCCTCCCTGGGAGCTGCTTTGCACACAGTCAGCCAGCAAGGCTGTGGTCAGCCTGGGCTGGATAGCCCCTTCCCCAGCACCTGCAGCAGACCCCCCCAACCAGGCCAAGGTGACACACAGCTTCCTTTGGGTCATACAACTGCCAGAAGTCAGCCAAAGCCTCAAAATCTCAGGGTGTGGAATTTTATTTTTTTTTAAAGATTTTAATTTATTTATTTGACAGACAGAGATCACAAGTAGGCAGAGAGGCAGGCAGAGAGAGAGGAGGAAGCAGGCTCCCTGCCGAGCAGAGAGCCCGACGCAGGGCTCGATCCCAGGACCCTGGGATCATGACCTGAGCTGAAGGCAGAGGCTTTAACCCACTGAGCCACCCAGGCACCCCCAGGGTGCAGAATTTTAAAAACTTAGTCTTCATTGGCCTTTTATTAAAAAGCATAGGAAATGCAGCGATGAGCAGGCACTCAGTGTTCTGGAACTTAGACTTAACACATGATTAAAGTGGCAAATTTTATGTTCTGCTCATTCTACCACAGTAACATAAAAATGAGCAGGGGCAGGGGGTGCTCCTAGAGGGTTCAGTCATTAGGCGTCTGCCTTCGGCTCGGGTTGTGATCCCAGGGTCCTGGAATCGAGCCCCACATCAGGCTCCCTGCTCGGCGAGAAGCCTGCTTCTCCCTCTCCCACTCCCCCAGCTTGTGTTCCCTCTCTCGCTGTCTCTGTCAAATAAATAAATAAATCTTAAAAAAAATTTTTTAAAAAAAAGCATGGGGGAGATGAAAACATTCTAGAAGTGGACGGTGGTGATCGCTGTACGACAATGCAAATGTACTTAATGCCACTGAACTGGATACTTAAGAATGGTTTAACTAGGCAATTTTATGCTGTATCTACTTTACCACAAATAAAACCAAACAGAACCAAAAATGATCTGTTCCTCTACCCTTCTTGCCTCTCAACTGCTTTGCTCAGGCCAATGTTGGCTTTACAGAAACCTTTGCAGCACCTCAAAGAGGCCAGGTCTGGAAGGAGCTCCAAGTCAAGGGCTTGGCCCCCACTGGCCACTGTCTTGGCTGTGTGACCCCGTTTAGCACACTGTCCATCTCTGGACCTTAGTTCTGTGACAGTGATGGAACCAGAGCCACTCTCAGGGCCTTTCCAGCTTGGACGTTCTTTGAGTCTGTATTCTAAGGCATCAAAAGAATACCCCCGAAACTGGGAATTCTTGCTACCACACCCCTGAGAGGGCAGAATAAGACTGCAGGACATGAGCCCCCAGAACCTGGAACCTGAGGATAAGTGACGGTTCTCAGGGGTCTATAAGCAGGCAGCTGGGGTTGTTGTGGAAACACAGGAGAATAAACAACACACACCCCTCTAGATGCCCACTTGGTCCTTTAGAATTTATCAAACATGCCCCATCCATTACCTCTGTGACTCTTTTATTCCACAAACATCCAGGGAGTCCATCCTCTGTGCCTGGCACGGGGCTGACCCAGGGCCATGTTGACAAATGGAACACGAGAGCTCTCTGGCATCCAGGAGATCCCCTGGAAAGAGAAAAGGGGCAGCAGTGTGGCCAGAGCTCAGACTGGGCAGGCAGGGTCCGGGTCAGGAGGAGGGCACGGCTTGGGCACAGCTTGGGCAAAGGCCCAGGGAGAGAGGTCTGGAGTGGGCTGTCTGAAAGGGGCTGGCCGGGTAGGGATAGGGCGGGGCCAGATTCCCTTGGGGTGAGGGTCTTCCAGGCCACTTTAGGAGGGGATTCTCCATCCCGAGAATATAGGGACGTTACCATCCTGAGGAGGAAGGTTACCCCCAGATTTAGCAATGCAGCATCACTCCGTGTGGAGAGTAGGTTGGAAGAGGCAGGAGAAGGGCAGGAGGCCCAGTGACGAGGCCGCAGCAGTGTCTGGGGGAACCACTGGTGTCCCCCCGCCCCCGAGAGACTACCCAGTGGATCGCGGATGTCCTTTCTCTCTGGGGAATCAGAAGTTCACACGGATGGGGTGGCTGCCCGATGCCAACAGCAAGTTAAGGCACCTGGATTTGAGTCCTTAATACTTGCTCTGTCCCCAGCCAAGCTTTCCGGACCAACCTGGACTACCTTCCGGGCTCCAGATGATTCTAATGAGTCTAATTTGTAAGTGTACTTGCTGAGACCTTAATACACGCCCGTGCTGAGCGCGTAACAAGCATTGGTTCATCTGTCCTCCCAGCAGGCAGCTAGGAGGTGCGCAGTCTCATTAGTATTCATATGGGGAAACCGAGGCACAAAAACGTTTAAGTAACTTACCTCAGATCTGGTAACTGGTAAGCAGCTGAATCAGGGTTGGGACAAGGCAGCGGTGGGCACTAAGCCCCCTGAACTGTGCGAGTAGGGGGTGGGGGCAGGGAGCTTCCAAGACAGGGGTAGGAGGTCAGGAGGGGAGTTCTCCGAGGGGAACAGAGGCTTGTGCACACCCTCCAGAGCACTGTAGGAATCTGCGCGCGCACACACAGGAAGCAGCCTGACCTGGAGTCCAGAGACCGGAGGTTTCAGCTCCTTTCTGCCCTGACCTTGCTGTGTGACCTTAGGCTAATTGCACACACCCTTCTCTGGGCCTTGGGTTTTGTCACCTGAAGCATGAATCAAGACCTCTAGGCCCACCCCTCCCCTTTCCTAGTTGTTTCTTTCATTTCTAGATCAACCTCTTCTACCCCCCACTCCCAGGCAGTAAGGCAACGGAGGGACTGGAGGGACTGGAGAGGGGGCAGTGGAAGGAGTCTCTGGTCTCTAAAAGCCTAGGAATAGCAGGAAATCCCTCCCTCCCCTCTTCCAGGCCTGAGCTTGGGTTTGAGCCCCACCCACCTCGCTTCCCAGGGCCTGCCGGGACCAGGCTCCCACCACACTCTCCAGAGACCCGGCCTTGTTTAGAAAGTGTCTCCTTTGGAGCCTGAGTCACTGGATCCCTGGGTGGTCTGGGGGAAACCACAGAGTTACTGCAAGTACCTTACCATGACTGGGAGAGCAGGGAGAGGGGCGGATCCTGCTGCCCCTCTGTGACCTCGGCCACTAGGCTTCTTGTGTCTCTTGTGTCTGGGACTCCCCACCTGTAAACTCAGGGGCTGGAAGGGGAGTCTCAGACACACCCCCCGCCCCGACACTCACGGCTGCCCAAGGACCTCAGGGAGGTCCTCAGCCTCGGGACAGGGCAAGCCTGGGAGCACAAGAGCTGTGAGGTCAATGGCCCGGGGCCCAGGAACTCAGCAATCTCCTCTGGTAGACTGTCCCTGAGGGACAGGCCTGCTCCCGCCCAGCCGAGGATAACCAGCACCCAGGAGGGGCCTGAAGCTGGCCTCTGACACAGAGGACTTGTTCCTTCCCCCAGGGATAGGGGGGAAATGACAGCATTCATGTAAGCATCAGTTTCTCCATCTGAAAAGGGGGCATGCCTGAGACCATGCGGGCAGAGATGCTCCTGGAGACCAGTTCCTAGCGTGTAGAAAGGGCTCACCAACAAGGCCTATTACTAGTTATTGCCTAGAAGAAAGAAAAGGAAGAAGAAAACGAAGAAAAACCCAGTGACTCCTTGCCCAGCCTCACATCGAACAGCTCGGTTCGGCTCAGTGCCCGAAAGGAGGACCAAGGCCTGACAATATAGGAGAGCAGAATGGGGCCTGTGTCCTCAGGCACAGGCCTGAGGGTGGCAGCTGGGAGTGAAAGAATCTGGCCTGGCAGGGGAACCCGGAGGTGGTTTTCCTTGAACAGTATGGTCCTTAAGGCATCATTCTAGAATCAATGTCATCTGGCTGCATGGGCACCCTGAGAACCTGGAACGTGGCAAAAGGAAGGCACTATATGGTCTGCACAGAGTATACCTTGTGGTGGGAAGCAGGCAATCGGGGTCATATCCGAACTTCCACAATTAAGGGATTGAGGTAAGCACATCCCTGCTCTGGGTCTCAGTTTCCTCATCTATGAAATGGGTGCAAGTGTCAATCCCTGTCTCTCTTGTTCCCCGATAAAGGCGGATTGTGATCATTACTTGTGGAAGTAATCCAGGCATCATGGGGTGACAGACAGGCTGCTTCTTCTGAGAACAAAGAATCCCTCTCAAGAGACTGGTGTTGGTGAGCCCTATGCACAGGGGGGAGCTTGGGTGGGTGCTGGGCTCAGCCCACTCATTCCTGCCCACATCCCAGCCCTCCTGCTGGAAAGCCCCTACAGAGAGCTTTCTAAAGGCCCTCACAGGACACCTGGGTGGCTCAGTCAGTTAAGCATCTGCCTTCAGCTCAGGTCATGATCCTAAGGTCCTGGCATCAAGTCCTGCGTTGGGCTTTTTGCTCAGCTGGGAGCCTGCTTCTCCCTCTCTTGCTGCTCCCCCTACTTGTGCTCTCTTGCTGACAAATAAATAAATAAAAATCTTAAAAAAAAAAACACAAAGGCCCGCACAGATCACCTCCCTGGCCCACTCAGAAACCAGGCACCCACTCCCCGCACCTGTCACCCAGCACCTCATCCTGACATCTAAGGGCCTGCTTCCCTTCCCGGCTCCGACCCTGTGTTACTAACAGCTGACATATGCTGACGATGGACCAGGAACGGTGCGATGTCCTTATTTCTCCCAATTCAAACCTACTTCTCAGGCAGGAGCAGTTTTATCCCCATCTTATACCCCCTTACGGTAACACTGAGGCATGTAGAGAACTCTCCAGAGTCGGTCTAGTGGCAAACACGGGATTTAAACCTGGCTCCAGAGCAGGAGTGTCTGGAGACACTTGTCCCCACCTCCTAGCTGTTGCACAGAAGATGTGGTAGCCATGATCCCGCCTCCTAACAGTCACAGTCTCGGGCAGTCCCTCCCTCATCGTCCGCGAGAACGGTTCAAGCGGTAACAGAATGTGGCGAAGGGATGCGTGCCACTTTCGAGCCAAGGTGATAAAGGATGGCAGCTTCACTCTCATTTGGGTCGTCTGCTCTGGGGGAAGCCATGTCATGAGTAGGCCGGTGGAGAGGCCTGTGTGGTGAGGGATTGAGGCCTCCAGCCAACAGCCACGTGAGCGAGCTTGGAAGCGGGTCGTCCAGCTCCAGGCAAGCCTCAGATGACTACAGCCCTGGCGGACAGCTTGACTACAGCCTCACGAGACCCTGGACCAGAACCGCCCAGCTGAGCGCCTCCTGCATTCCTGAACACAGAGACTGTGAGAGATAAGAAATGTTAGTTTCAGGCTGCTACAATTTAAGATAATTTATTACGCAGCAATAGATAATACACATGACTTCTCTGAGCACTTAATATGCTAATGTAAATCTCCAAGAAAGAAGATATACAATGTAACATTCCCCTTAGTTATCTGGCCAAAGAAGCCTTCTTCTTCTTCTTTTTTTTTTTTTTTTTTTTTTTTTTTGAGTTTTCTCAAGAGAGAAAACTCATTTAATATGGCTCTGGTCCTACAATTAAATGTGACTTCTAACCCTGATCTGTTACGAGCTAGTCCTTTGCTCTTTCAGAATCTCCACTTTTCCCTTTTATAGAGTAGAAACAACCAACCTGCCTTTGCATAAATCATAAATACAACCCCATATGGCCCTAGTTCTGAGCTCTTTGGTGAGTGGTGGGAGAGTGGCTTGTCTAGGTCTTAAAAAGACCCTCACCCTGGGGCTCAGGTGGGTTTTTGAAGGCAGCAGGTGGGCCTGAGGCCCATTATCTTTTTCTTCCTCGGGCCATTACCCCAGAGTGGTGAAAATAAGCGTCTTCTTCCAGCTTGTGCACAATGCAGAGATGGGAGACACGGACCTGTGCCTCCCCCATCAGACTGGGAGAACCTCTCCTGCCATATACACCCGCCCCATCCAGAGGATTCAATGTAGCCATGGGCGGGAGGGAGCACCAGAACCTTCTCTGGCCTCAACAGTAAACATATGCCCTTCCTCCCTTCTCAATTTATCCCCTCTACTCTTTCTCTGGTAAAAGACTGAGATCAAGTTTCAGGATGCTGGATGGGTCAGAGACCCACAGGAGCCCGGCACATCCCTCTTTGTTAAAAAGAAGACATAAAAAAAAAAAAATCATAATGCGAATACTTTATTATCAATGAGTGACTGGTATTAGCTTTTTGTCTGGGCATTAATATTGGGAGAAACCATACACCAAACCCAGGCTTTTCCACCTAGCTCTGCTGTATCGTTTTCTTAAAAACAAAAACAAAAACAAAACAAAACGAAACAAAACCACAAACACACAACAAAACGAAAACCAAAGAATAATAATAAAGGAGGAAGGAGGAGAAGAAAGAAAATATATTTGTATTGAAAGAATTAGAAGCCAAAGTGCGTCTTTCTTGTTTTGTCCATATACACACATTGCACCATACATAAATAATTACATTGTAAAAATGACTCCATAATTACAAGTATAATATATATTTCCATATAATATATAAAACTTTATATTAAATCTAGGTAGATGATATTTGGGGGGGAGGGGTGTCGTCCGTGGCGGGGGGGCTGTGTCTCTGGGCGGTGGGGCGCGGGGTGGGGGTGGGGCGCGGGCCGCCGCTATCTGTGGCTGTTGAGGAGGACCTCGAGCCAGCACGGACAGGAGGTGATGAACTGCCGCGAGTAGCAGGGCCCCCAGCCCTTCGCGAAGCTGATGCGGACGCTGTTGGGGTCGTAGGGCCCGTCGGCGGCGTCGGGCTCGGGCCCGTGCTGGAGCAGGCCTGAGCGCTCGAAGTCGAACACCTTGATGGAGTAGCCGGGCGGCACCTTGCGCACGACAAGGGCGCGGCCGCCGGGCGCGTCGAGCGTGGGCGAGTTGACGAAGATGGGGTGCTCCGCGCGGTTGTAGGCCCACACGCCGTCGGGCTCCTTGCTGAGCAGGATGCCGAAGCCAATCTTGCTGCGCGTGCGCCGCACCGACTCGCTGCGCGGCTCCAGGTTGAGCTGGCCCAGGCAGAAGCCGCTGCCCTGAGGTAGGTCGTAGAAGATGCTCACGGCCTGCTCGTACACCGCGTAGAGGCGGCCCACGCGGGTCCGGTGCTCCCAGTAGGCCACGCTGCACCAGTGGCTCGGCTTGGCGGCATCCGGAGACATGCTGGCGTCTGCGGGGCAAGCACAGGGCATGGGGGAGAGGGGGTAAGTGGGCGGCAGGGGGGGGGGGCACAGGGGCTCCCTTTCCCCTGGCCAGGCGGCTTGGCTTTTCCATATAAAGTACGGTGGGGTTTCCAGCGCTCAGCACACCTGAGGGCAGCGCTGCCCTGAACTGTAACTCGTGGGAGAACAGACCCCTAACACACCCACCGAGGGGAGCACCCGAGTTTAGGAGCCCACGGAGAAGGCAAGTCACCCGCTGTGTGCTCCGGCTCCGGGTACGCAGACAGGAACTGCACCCGGCTCCTGCCCGTAGAATTTTCCAAGCTCAAGTTAGCAGGAGAGGGATAACCGCCCCCCCTTCCCCCCACACACACGCCCAAAGGAAGGGCTGCACACTGTACTTCTGGCTACACCTGACTCACTGGGTCCTCCCATCACTCTGGGTCGAGGCCACCTTCTCCTCATTTTATACAAGAGGATCCAAGACCTGGCAGACACCACCAGCAGCCTGCCAAAGGCCACACAGGGCCTGAGCCCTGCCTGCCCAAGCCTCAACCTGAACAGAATGGGATTAAGTTATTGGGGGGCATACATCACCACTCGAAAGGGGACTCGGGCACAGGAAGACATGGTAGGGTGGGGGAGTTGGCCCCCAGAACCCCTTCCCAGTTTTGAGCAAGACTTGAGCAAGATGCCTAGTTTCCCAGTCTCTCTTGGCACAAAGTACAGATTTTCACCCCAACTGCAGCCCCTTCCGCCACATGGGAAAGCTGAGGGTCTCTGAATGTTAAAGCAAAGTTGCTTTTGTTAAAGCAATTGTTCAACTGCTTTGATTGTTACATTGTTAAAGCCGGGGCTCCAGAGATCACCAGCTCTCAAAAGGTGTGTGCTGCCCCTCTCTGGCCCTCGGTTTCCCCAGCAAAGGGACAGCAAAGGGGTGGCCCGGATGACTGGAATCCCTTTCCCCTCCAGCTTGAGGCACATGTGCATGTCCAGATGAACAATTTTCTGACACCAGACCGAAGGTCTGTCCTGTGTGGGCAGCTTCTCAGATTCTAAAGCTTTCACATATCTGGCCCTTCCTTTGAGGTCAGCTCTGAGAAGCAGGTGGGCTACCCCATGAGGGGACATGTTCCCATACAGCCCTTGGATGGGGCTCATACTCAGAGGGAGAGGTTCCCCCGAGACTATCATGGGAGCACAGCAAGGCACTCTATGGTGTAGCTTCTCCAAGATCGAAGTCCAACCAAACCCCAGGAAGAAAACACAGCTAACAATCTCATTCAGGAGCCTGGGCAAGGTCAACTGTCTGCCTTCAGCCCAGCCCCGCCTAAGAAGCCCCAGAGCAGCGGGGTGACAGGGCCCCTCAGATCTTCCTAGGCCCTGGCAGGCCCGCCTAGCCACCTAGCAGGAAACTGTCTCCTCGAAGGGCTTCCTGTAGGCTGCCAGCTCTGCTGAGGCCTGGGACTGGGCAGAGCCCCAAAGGGCGTGCCCCTCACCCTTGGCCCGGCGTCGAGGTCCCAGACACAGGTCCCCAGGCCACTCCCCGAGAATGTGTTACTTTGCCTCATAGTCCCCTCCAGGCTCCTCCTGGTTCTGGCCAGTGGGGGGATGGAGGAGGGGAGGAAAGACCCAGGTCCTTGCCCTCAGCTGACTTGCCCTTGGCCAGCAGGTAGAGAAACAACTTTGGCGTGGGGTGGGCGACCAGGCTGCTGGCAACTAGGCCAGTGCCAGCAGGTGGGCAGCCAGGTACGCTGCAAGCCACGGCCCCTCTCTCCATCCATCCATCATCCGGTACAGCTCTGGAAGTTTCCAAGAGGAAGCAAAGCAGTGCCATCCCAGCCTGGCCGTGAAACCCCAGGACCAGTCTTCTCATGAGCCATGAGAGTTCCTTTAGTGCACTAGAAACAGAGAGGTAGGGGAGCAAACATCTGTGCCTGGAGAATGTTGGGGGACAGGAGAAGCAACGTATGTCCCCTTCCTCCCAACAGCCTTGGATCACTTCTGTTACCAGCCCCTTTCACAGGTGAGAAAACTGAGGCCCAGGGAGGTGCCATGAGCTGATGGAGGGTATACACGAGGGAGTGCCAGGCCACACTCTGGAGTGGTGGGGGGCTCTCCTCCACACTCTGGGTAGACTCCCCGCTGAAGCCCCCGCACTGAGCAAATCCTCTCCTTCCCCAAGCCTCAGTGTTGCTGTGTGTAACCAGACTGCTGTCATGGTCTGAATCCTAGAGGTGCTCACCCACTACCAGGTGAGTCATACCCCCCCAACCCGCAAAGAAAGGCCTTCGCTCCCCAAGAATGCACTGCAGCTTCACTGAGGCTTACTACTGTCCCAGCTCTACAGATAAGGCTCAGAGGGCCACCCAGTCATAAAGTGGCAGCTCTGCCCCAGGGTGGAGTCCCTCCATCATAAAAGGCAAAGAAGCACTTTGGCAATCTGGGGGAGGGGCAGGAAAGGGAGGAGGGGGGTTGAGAGTAATGGAACTGAAGGCCTTTGAGGGGGATACTTCCTGACCCTCTCCTCTTAGCTCCTCCTACCCAGGCCAAGCCAAATGCCCCTCATCATCTACCTCCACGTCATCAGTACCCATGTCCCAGCCTTGCTCCAGCATTCCTCATGGGAATTGGATCCTGTGCTTGGAAGATGAACCCCAGAGCTATCCTAGGCCTCTAGGGCCCAGCCTGCCCCAACTGTCTGGCTCAGAGACACTGCCTGGGCCAGGCCTCACCTCCCGCAGCCTCTATGGTTAAGCAGACTGGGTAACACTTCATCACACCTGGGCTCCTGGCCAAGTCTTCCAAATTCCAGAAGATAGACTGCTGCCTCTGAGAAGCCCTCTCTGATCTCCCCCTCCCATGCACCTGCGGCCTTCAATGCAGTCACTCCTGATGCCTGAGCAGGTGCCTGTGCTGTTGGTCAGTGCCCCTGGCTGGTCTAGACTTTCCAGGAGGAAGGGGTGTGCCTCAATCCTCTTTACCTCTGTCCCAAGACTGCATGTATCCCCAGGGTGCTCTTAGAACATGCTAAAAGGGAAGGAGGAAGGAAATAAAATTCATCCTAAGGATCAGCCCAGTGCTCTCACCCCCAGCTCCCATTGGATCCTGCCCAGCAGGTAGGGCCGGGGCTCTCGGACCCCGAGGGACAGTGGGCAAGGATTTAGGTCTGAAGTCTCCCAGAAACAAACCAGCAAGTGAGCCCATCACCATGCTGAGGGTCTCCCTGTCCCCACCCAGCTTTTAGGGTCTTGGGGCCCCAGAGGTTAAGGGACCCACTGATGTCATCTTGTCCAGGGAGCCCCAACACTTTGGGCTTTTGCAAACCAATACATTGTTCAACAGAGGGACTGTGAATGTACTGGGTTACTACTGTTTTATTTTGTCATGTACAGACTTCTTGAAAACCCCAAGACTGTCAACTACTACTAGCACAAAAGAAAGTATAATTTGATACTAATGAAACAGGTAGGACCTAAATCAGAAATGTAAAAGTTAACATGATTAGATATAAGAAATGTTCTCATCTCTTTCACTGTGAACCAGTGAAGATGCAGTGCAGAGACTGGCCTGTGGGAACCACTAATTGAATCCAATGTCCTTGTGCCCCACGGATGGCACCCCAGGGGTCCAGTGGGACTCACCCAAGCACACACAAGAGCCAGATAGCAGCACTGGGACCAGAACTTGGGACCCTAGAACTCTAATTTAATGCCTGTCACAGGAGCCAAAGGGTTTCAGAGTGAAACAGACCTAAGGCTCTTGCCACTGACTGGACGTGAGGCCATGGACCAGCCACTGAAGTGTCCCTAAGCCTCAGTCTGCCCATTTGTAAAACGGACTTATTCCTGACCCAGAAATCTTTGGGTTTTCTGGAAACTCCAGCAGCAGATCAATCAGGTGCAGAAAGAAGTAGCTGTCTCTTTACTGGTTCCAGTGCTGGCCCTAACCCTTCACAGGCTGGGGCCCCTTAGGGGTTTCGGGGGTCACAACCCAGGGTCACAACCATGGGAGGTTATGATAGGATAGTGGATGGCAGTGCCCCTCACTAACTGTACAGCACTGTACTGATGGAAAGAGTAAGTTTCTAGCTTGGAGCCTGAGGTTAAAGAGGGGGGCTCATTAGCACAGGAATAACGAATGGAGCAAGGCATGGCTGAATGTCTAGAACCAAGTCAAGGGCCACTGTGGCTGTTTACTTACACACACACACGGATTCGGGTCTCATGAACTGTGGTGGACACAAAGCTGACCAGCTCTCTGCGAGTGAGAAGGCCAGCCCCCCAAATTCTGCCCTCCCCACAGTGGCAGAGCCCCACTCTGTGGCTCTGCTCTTCGTCCTCGGCCCAGCTGCCGCTCGGGCGCAAGGGGACAGTCTTCTGCAGAAGATCTTTTTCTCCTTGTGGCTTCAAGGCTGTGGTCCCGCCATCAACCTAATTAGGAACCAGCTCCTTAATTGCAAATAAATACCAGGGAGTCAGAGCCGAGTGAACAACATCAAAGATGACCGCGCTCTGACCGAAACTCCTGCTCACTACCCCCTGCTCGGGGCCTGGCCTAGTTCCCAGCCAGACTCTGGGTCCTGTGGCTGGGAGGGCTCTGGGCTGGGGGTGGGAGGAGAGAAGAGGCGCGGTCTGGCGCTGTGTATGGGGTGGACCTGGCAGAGCGGCCCCAGGCTGGGGGGTCAGGAATCCTGCCTCGGGGCCTGCACCGGGCAGTCCCTCTTCCTTTCCCTGGCCTCTGGCTTCCCATCTGAATAATGGGCTCAAGATTTCTGCGATTTAGTGAATGTTCACAGCAGCTCTACTTGGAATCACCTGAACTTGGCAGACAGCTCAGATGTCCATCAACGGGAGAATGGATATTAGGGACTGAGTATTTGTGAACCCCCGAAATTCAGATACTGAAATCCTAAGCCCCAGTGTGATTGCCTTTGAAGGCAGGGCCTTTGGAGGGTGATTTGGTCATGAGGGTAGAACCCTCCTGAATGGGATTAATGCTCTTAGAAGAGAGACCCAGAAGAGTTCCCTCACCCCTTCTGCCCTCCTGAGGATACAGCGAGAACACGGCCACCTATGAACCAGGAGTTGGGCCCTCACTAGACACCAACACTTGTCAGCACCTTGATCTTGGACTCCCCAGCCTCAGGAATGGTAAGAAATAAATAAGTGTTTTTTAAGCCACCCAGGCTACAGCATTGTTGTTACAGCAGCCCAAACAGACTAAGATCATGGAAACACAGAACTAAGGGACATCCATAGGACGGAATCCAACTCACCAATAAAAAGGCACGAACTAGTGAAACCCACAACAACGCGGGTGAATCTCCAATATGTTGTGCTAAGTGAAAGAAGCCAGATACAGAAGATAGGCTGTTGGTTTCTATTTATATAACATTCTTGAGCAGACAAAACGAACCTACGGTGATGGAAATCAGAACAGGGATTACCTCTGGGGAGCGGGAATGACTGGGAGGGGGTGTGAAAGAACGTTCTGGAATGATGGTCATGTTTGACATCTGGATTGGTACCATGGCAACTGGGGTGTACACGTACATGTACATCCACAGGCACCACCTATACTCGGAAGAGTGGTGCATTTAAGTGTAGCTATGATGCCTTGAAAGCAGGAGTATGTGCTGCTAGGGCAGCTCCCTATGGCTGCCCTGGAATGGCCTCAGCAGGGCTCTGCGGTGGCCCAGGGGACAGCCCCTGTGTTTCCAGACAAGGCACCGGTGACCCAACCTCCCCGTGGTGCCCACATTCCTGCCACCAGAGGGTGGTGGACACCTGTGGTGGGCAGGAGGAGACTGGCCCACAAGAGGCACTCTCCCCTGTGCCCAAGCCAACCCCTCTGATGGCTGGCATTCCTTCCTCTCCGCCTCCCATGTAATTGGGGCGGGGGGGTGGGCACCAAGGGAGCTGACTGCAGCCTGGGGGAGGCGGGAAGAGCTCAAATCCCAAGAAAAGCCTTTAGCTTCTTCGAATCAGCAGTTTTCTGTCAAAACAAGGGGCAGGAACGTTCCTGCGGGCTCCCCCGTGGGCTGCACGCTCCAAAAGTCTGAGCATACGCAATGCAGCTTGTTTTCCTCGTGATCACCCCCCTTTCAGTTTGGCCAAACTGCCTCGGACCCGGCCATCCTGTGAACGGATGTACCCAGGTTCAAGTCTCTGTTTCCTCAGGCTCTAAGAGAGTGAGATGGGAAGGCTCAGAGCATTGGCAGGCTGGAACCCTGAGTCCTCCTGGTCTCCAGGGGCTTGGCGGGTTAGCCCATACGCCTCAGTGTTCAAAGCGTTTGCTGCTGCCTCCCAGCCGTCTGGGGCCACAACTCCCAGGGGTTGGACAGAAAGAGATGACACAGCCACACTTCACATGAGCAGAGAGAGCTAGGGCAGACAGACCCCGACCCCACCGAGGGCTGGGAAGGGAGACTCAGAGGCCCAGAGAGGTGAAGTGACATGCCCAAGGTCACCCAGAAAGCTGGCAGCAGAGCCTGGAGAGGAGCCCCCAGAGGGCTGGCTTTTCCAGTCCCCTTTTCACAGGCCGCACTGGGGCCTCCTGCCCTCCGGGAAAGCTCCTTTCTTCTGTCCCTTGTCATGCCTGTGGCTTCAAGTTCCCTTCCAGCCGGCAGCTTTTTCATCTGCGGCTCCCAGGCCTGGGAGTAATTATGTGGCCCTGGATCTGGTTAACCTAACACCCCTTTAAAAGCCCTGTTTGCCCATTAGATAAGTAGTTTTTGTAATCAAACGTAAGGGGGGAAAAGGAGTTTCCACTTAACCTTCCTTTGTCATTTTAAGCTGCAGAAATGGCTTTGGGTTTTGCAGCAAGTTCAGAGATGCAGCATTCATTAGAGGCTCTTTTTCTACTTCTTTTTTTTTTCCTTTGTTAAGGGAGGGGGAGACCATTCCTTTATCCATTGGGCTCTGGCAGTAAAAGCAGAGAAGGAATGCGCACGGGGCCATGTCATGTTAATGGTCAACAGCTCAGAACGAGTCTCTCCGCTGAACTCTTTCCAAAAGCAGGGCCCAGCTGACAGGAGTTTCCTCTTATTCGCTCCCACTCGCCCCTCCCCACCCCCCACCTCAGCTCCAGCACCTTTGGCTCCTAGAGGAAGCCAGGCTTCCAAGAGGAAGTTCCTAATCGGTCATTACATCACGGGCGGTCTGGCCACCGCTGCTGCCTGCCCAGGGTCCACCTCAGGGGCTCTCTCAATCTCCGGGGCCGAGGACGGCGCTGGCTACCCCCGCACCCCCCCCCACCCCCTGCAGCCAGTAGGCCAGCCAGCTGCTCTGCTTGGGGATTCCCCCCGCCCACCCCCAAGACAGGGATGAGATGGGAATGCCAAGGAGGAATGACAGCAGGAGAGGAGGGAGGCCAGGAATCACACAGGCCGTGTGGCCCAAAAGGACCACTTTGCAGAGGATAAAACTAAGGCCAGAAGACGTAAAGCGACTTGCCAAGGCACATTGGAAATTCACCACTAGGCCAGGACCCACTGGGGGTCTCCTGCGCAGGGCTAGACTTAAGAACGTGGTTTCAGGAGCAATGAGTGCTTCCTGCATGTGAATTTCAGTTCTGCCACTCACCAGCTGTGACATCTTGGGTACACGACTTCACCTCCCCGGACCTCAGTTTCCTAATCTGTGAAATGGGGATGCAATCATCGCTTACCTCAGTCAGGCTGCTGGGATTCACTTCAAGGGCACCAAATTAATGCCTGGTTCGCAACAGGCACTCCGTAAGTAACAGCTGTCCCTATTCTTACTAACATTATTAACCACTGTCAATCTTATCTTTCTATATTATTTGTATACATTATTTAACAGACTGAGTCGGCTCTTTGGTTCATAAAGGTTTTCGCATTAGGTAATAATATCTACAGAGATAAGACATGCCAATGGAGTTGAGAAGTAAGGGGAAACAGCAGTAGTAATAAAATAAACCAGCCAATAATACTAATAATACTATATATCAGCCACCATTTAATGAACCGTTGCCAGATGCCAGGCAGAATACGAAGCACTTTAAATGCACTATCTCAACATCTGGCGAGTCACTTTTACACTTCCACCAGCCCTCTCAGTCACTCCCATTTTAAGATGAAGGAACCGAGGCCCGAAGGTCAGGTAACGTGTCCACAGCCCCCAGCTAGGAAGCTGCAACATCTGAGCTCGACTACCTGGGCTTTGAGACAGGGGACTCTGCGCTACCCCGGTGGTTGCAACCTGGAGGAGAGCAGGGTAATGCCACTATCAGGGACCACCCAGCCAGGTCCACTCCGAGCTGGCAGGGGAAGGTTCTATAAAGACTCGACCTAAAAAGGGGTCCTTGGGGGTGCCTGGATGGTTCAGTCAGGGAAGCGTTGGACTTCAACTCAGGTCATGGCTCCCTGCTCAGTGGGGAGTCTGCATGTCCCTCTCCCTCTCCCTCTGCCTGCCACTCCCCCACTAGTCATGTGCACTCTCCTCCTCTCTCTAATAAATAAAATCTTTTTTTTTTTTTTTATATTTTATTTATTTATTTGACAGAGAGAGAGAGATCACAAGTAGATGGAGAGGCAGGCAGAGAGAGAGAGAGAAGCAGGCTCCCTGCTGAGCAGAGAACCCAATGCGGGACTCGATCCCAGGACCCTGAGATCATGACCTGAGCCGAAGGCAGTGGCTTAACCCACTGAGCCACCCAGGTGCCCCTAAATAAAATCTTTTTAAAAAAGGGGGGAATCCTTGGATGTGGCACTGTGGTGGGCTACCACCCCACCACGTGCTGCCCACCTTACCATTACCAGGAGGGCAGTGCGGTTTTCGGAGAGCATACAGCATACGGCACAACGGCTACCAACGGCCCCCTACAGAGTCCCGCAAACATACATACTTTCTTAGTGTTTCAGTTTTCACACACCCCCTCTACCCTTCGAAAACCCGATGAGCGTTTTCTAGATGCTACAGTGCAGAACAGTGGTTTTGGGGAAGGGATACTAACCCCAGCGGAGTCCTGGGGTGGGGGTGGGGGGCAGGCATGCAGGCTCTTTATCCATGCTCTCTCTAGAAGCTGCCAATTCCATCCAAGAGATGGAATCATCCCCTTCTCCAAGGACAGAACCCGGGTTGGTGGGGCCACAGGGCAATGCGGGGTGGGAGTCCTGAGGGGTGGCCTCACACCCTCTGCTGGGTCCTTCATGCTGCCTCATCGGCTCCTTCTGCTCTTCAGGGTGGTCCGCAGAGCCTCCACCCTGGATGGGGTTGGGGGCGGTGTGCTAGGATAGTCTGTGGCAGACACAGGCCATAACCGGCCTTCTCTAGGGAAAGGCCTGTGGGGCCCTGCAGGAAGGCCTTTCTTCCAGCCTCCGCGCCCTGTCCCTGGCCTGCTTGACCTCGCATCTCTGGTGGAACAAAGTGGCAGCCTGGGCCGCGGTGGGGAAGGTTTCCACTCCTTTTTCCTGTGCTGTATTCAAACAAGTTCTGAAAAGCAAACTCCTGGGGCACCCTTGACAGAAAACAAGTTCCCAGCCGGGCCCTAACACACATGCCTGCTCCGTGTCCCCCTGCAACCCCACCCCACTTTCTCCAGGACCTACTGCTTCAGGGAGACCCACCAGGGGGGCAACACTGGGGCCCTGCTGCCATCAGCGTCCATCTCGCTCTGCTGCCCCGGTGAGATTGTTTCAGGCTCCCTGTACCAAGGCTTCTCTCCCTGTGTCTCTGTGCCCTATGGTCCAAGCTCCCTTCTTACAACACTCTGCGGGAGGCTACAGCCTCCCACGGCCACCCCGGAGGCTGCCATGAGCCTGGAGGACCAGACGACACCAGAAACACCGTGCACTTGCCTGGACCAGCCTGGCCCTCCTAAAGGAAACCCAGTCACCTAAGCCAGAGGCGGAAGAAGACCCCCAAGGAGGCAGGCCTGGGACCCAGTCCAGAGTCGGGGAGAATTCTGGTTCCCTGGGCCCTGCGAGCGAAGTACAGGAGACAGGTCTGCCGAGAGGAGAGACAGCGATAAGAAGCTTAGAAAATCAGCCCCCATTTTCAAGAAGGAACCAGTTTCTGCAACAAAAGCCTCTGAACTTTGCTCCCATTCCAAGTCCTCTTTTGTCTTATCACAAAGTCGACTCTGAATCTGTTTATTTGTTTTCTTACGCAGAGACCTACTGGGGTGGGAAAGCCTTGCTTTTCATATTGTGCCTGGAAAGATTCTGAAATAACACTATTTGTGCAAGATCATGAAGCTGCGCACCACCTGGGTCCCCAGGAAAGAGGCGGCAGTTATGAGGCACCCCAGTCCTCCCTGCCTGCAGGTGGGCCCTGCTCATGGCCCAACTCCCGAATTCACACACAAACCGGGCCCCTCCCAGGTCTCCAGGGTTCTCGGTCCCCGGAGCTGGGTGTTCTATTTTTTCTTCTTCTTCTTCTTCTTTTTTTAATATTTTATTTATTTCTTTGTGTGAGAGGGAGCGCGTGCACAGGATGCAGGGCTCAATCCCAGGACGCCGGGACTATGACCTGACCCAAAGGTAAACACTTCAACTGAGCCAACCAGGCACCCCATGAGCTGGGTTTCCATCTTCAAGCTTTAGGTGCCAACATTGGCGGATTCAACCCAACCTGACTTCCCTGTTGGATCCGAGACCACAGAGAACAAAATCGACCTTTGGGGGGGTTCAGATGGGGACAGCCTGGGCATGTGGGAGAGGTGCAGGGGTGCAGTCTATGGCAGGTGGTGGGGAGCTCCAGGGTCCGGGAGAACGTGGGACCCCTTTGCTTTCCTTTCCTTTCCCAAATACAATTTTACTGGAAAACCTCCTGCCCCGGACTTCTGCTTGGACCCAACATAACGCCATAAAAGCAAAGTACCTCAAAATCGCCCTCCATCAGCCTGTCTCAGCCCTCAGGGGCAGGAACCTAAAGCTGGTATAGAGATGGCCCGAGGGGGGCACCTGGGTGGCTCAGCAGGTTAAGCCGCTGCCTTAGGCTCAGGTCGTGAACTCGGAGTCCTGGGATCGAGCCCCGCATCGGGCTCTCTGCTCAGCAGGGAGCCTGCTTCCTCCTCTCTGCCTGCTTGTGATCTCTCTCAATAAATCTCTCTCAAATAAATAAATAAAATCTTAAAAAAAAAAAAAAAAAAAGAAATGGCCCGAGGGATAACCAGGTGAGGCCCCGCACAGCCTGGACCCCTCATATCCCTGGCTCTGTCACCTCCTGCCATTGGGGTCCCTTAACTCCCTGTGCCTTAACACCCTCCTCTTGTGTACTTTGTCCATCCTACTCTCCTCTGATCTGGCAGGCTCCTGAGACTACCCATTTGCAAAACTGGTCTGTGGGCAGGTCCCTCCATCTCTGAGAGCCAGGACCGGCTATGTACTTTTGGGGGTCAATATGAAAATGAAAACGTAGGGTTCCTTGTTCAAAAATTATTCTGGGGCCGCCTGGGTGGTTCAGTCGCTTAAGCGTCCAACTGGATCTCAGCTCAGGTCTTGATCTCAGGGTCTGGGAGTTCAAGCCCCACGTTGGGCTCTGCATTGGGTGAGGAGCCTTCTTCAAAAAAGGATTTAGAATTTCAGTGGTGAAGGCGGGTGTGTGTGTGTGTGTGTTTGTGCAGTGGATGGAGCAGAGGCCCCACCTGAGCACGGGTCTGGAGTGAGGCACGCCAAGATGCACACCAAGAAGGGAGTCTTAGGGATCACTGGTTTCCCTTGCAGAGTACCTCACTCCAGGGGAGTTAGCGAAGGTCCTCACGACAGTTTCCTCCCCTAATCCCCAACATTTGTCAGACTCCTGCTCACTCAGGATCCCGTCGTCACTCCCCTGGAAAAGCCTTCCTCCAACCCTGGGTGTGACCACATCCTGTCTGATGCTGCCATTAGGAGGGCACGTGGGTCCAACCCATTCACCCGCGAGAGGACTGGCCCGGGATGAGGCTGCCCTCGGCTCTGCTTCTCCTCCCCTGGGCTCCGGCACCACGAGCCTGACAGGGTGCTCTCCACAGTGGGGTGCCAAACGGCTTTTACAGCTGGGAGCTCGGGGAGCCATTGGGAAATCCCTGGGTCATCCCTGGGTCTTCCCTGGGTCTGAAAAAGGTGAGCAGCCACACCTGTTCCCAGTTGACAGATGACAACATGGATGCTCAGAGGCCCAGACACCGAGGCAAGGAGGGCGAGGCTTCATTTCTACTTGAGGATCCTCATGAAGCAGCCCGGCCAATGGAATCCCAGACCAGCTCACTGTGCACAAGGCTTGTTTCGGTACCCCCCGCCCAAATCGCCTACAGCCTACAGTCATCTATCTAGCAAGTCACTTCGCTGACTTGCTAAGTCCATGAGGGTGAAGGGAACAGAAGGGATGGCTCTGAATGGAAGAGCCAAAGAACAGGGTGGGAGGCTGGTTGTCTTCTCTGCATAGCTCTCAAAAATACGCTTCATCTTGGGGTGCCTGCGTGGCTCAGTGGGTTAAAGCCTCTGCCTTACGCTTGGGTCATGATCCCAGGGTCCTGGGATCAAGCCGTGCATTGGGCTCTCTGCTCAGCAGGGAGCCTGCTTCCTCCTCTCTCTCTGCCTGCCTCTCTGCCTACTTGTGATCCCTGTCAAATAAATAAATAAAACCTTAAAAAAAAATACACTTCATCTAACACCAGCCTGTTGTTATTTACCAACAAGACAGTGTCATGTGACCTCTGCCAAACACACCTGCCTTGACTTTACACTACAGGCGCAGGTTGCCATAAGCAACCCCAAAATAAAGTACCAGAGGCAGGGGCATTCGATTCAAAAAATAATCCTCGTGTTAAATCCTCTTTTCTAAGATATCCTTTTGCGACACAAAGGTGCATAAACCACACCTCTTCAGTGAACGCAGAGTCCAACCTGGTGGATTTTCTTAAAGCGAGGGTTGCCTGGATCACTCTTGCATATTTCTAGAACAAACAGGAGGGCTTTGTAATAAGCAAAAAACTAATATTGACTGGAGAGATCATTAAGCCACAATTAAATACTAGTATTTGCCGTAAAGAACACAGTAACAGGAGATTTAAATGTTCCCTGTAGAAATGTTGCAAAAGGACCCGCAGGTTTGGCAGTGGCTCACGCCTGTGACCAGGTCTCCCATCTGTGGCTGTGCTACCGTGTGCGGCTTGAAGCCGTCTCGGCCCAGGCTCCGAGCTGCCTGTCACGGGCTGGCTTGTCAGGTCTGGGGCAGGAGGTGCAGGGGAGGGAAGGAGCCAGTCAGTCCATCATGTCAGGCTAGCAGGTGGACACAGTCCCAGAGCCCTGGCCCCACACTCCAACCTCAAGTCCAGTACTGGTTTCCACAGCCTCAGGAGGCCAAGCTTGGTTCCCACAGCCCCGAGAGCCCAGGCCAAGAAAGGTGGCTCTCCCCCATGAGTGGTGATGGGATGCTATTTTGAAATGTGGAGGGCTTTCTGATCCTCCAAGCCCATCATTCATAAGTGACCCTATTTTAGGTTATGAAATCTAAAACTCAGAGGGGTGGGTGGGCTGACTGCCCCCTGGTCCTCACGGGTTAACAAGGAAGCAGGGCAGGGCTTGTCTGCATCTTTTGAGGCTCCTTCTACCATCACTGCCTCCTGCCAGGCTCCTCAGGAAGGTGAGCCATCACCTCTGGAACAGTTATGTATTTCTCAAAGTAATCCTTCGGCCTGTGTCTGTGCACCCATGGCCTCACATGGCAGGACTCAAGTCACGAGAGCAATGGTCCTGTCAACTGTGCTTCTAACTGGTCTGCCACGGCTCACTTTTTTTTTTTTTTTTTAAAGACTTTTATTTATTCATTTGACAGATAGATCACAAGTAGGCAGAGAGGCAGGCAGAGAGAGAGAGGAGGAAGCAGGCTCCCCACTGAGCAGAAAGCCCAATTCGGGGCTCGATCCCAGGACCCTGGGATCATGACCCAAGCCCAAGGCAGAGGCTTTAACCCACTGAGCCACCCAGGCGCCCCTGCCAGGGCTCACTTTTCAGCTCAGAGGGGCATGGGGCTTGTGTGCCATGACCAAGTTCATAATCCTTGACAAGAAGCCCAGGGAGACATCTGGGCTGAACCCAACTCATGGCAATGCCCAGTGCCTTCTAGAGCTGCCTCCCCCTGTGGAGGGCTGTTTGCAGTCACAGGGACCCAAGTGCTAGCGGGAGAAAGGAGTATCTTTGCTGAGACCTGGGCAGGCGCGAAGGGACTCCTAGAGAAGGAGGGTGAATAATCGTGTCTGTACGGTTGCGCGTGAGCCCGGCAAACACGAGCAGAGCTCTGCAAAGTGACGACCCTGCCTACAGGTGCCATAGGCATCCTCTGCCATCACCGGGCTGTCACTGAGGCCTCATCTCCAGTCATTCCCTGGGAATCCAGTTGCTCCTGAGCATTTCATTTAACCCTGAGAACAATCCAGGCATAATCTTACAAGGAAGGAAATTGAGGCTCAGGGAGGTTAAGCCCCCTGCCCAAGGTCACACGGGCGAAAGTGTGCAACTGCAATTCCAGGCAGCCAAACCTCCACACCCACCGCTCCCTCCATGCCTCCTCTCAGAAGAGTGTGTCCCAGCGGGCACTCAACTTCCAGCCTAGACCCAGCTGGGCCAGGTGCCCAGGGCCAAGTCCCTCTCCCTGCTGTCTCCCACGGGTGTGCCTCACGCCTCCTCCACCAAGGCTGGCACCGGCCCCACAGCCCCCCACCCTTTCCTCCTCCCTTCCAGTGGGCACGAAGGGCCGTGCAGGCCGCCAGCATCTACATTCCTGGAGCACATGCCCACATCGGGCCCACTAAGGAGGATCCCAAATAATTCAGCCCATAAATCATGGCCATTGTGAATTTCCCTCTTAGCCACAGGCAAAGTTGAACTTCTCCTTCCCGCACTGGAGTTAACCACTCTTTGTTCACTCTATCTCTCTCGCAGCTCTGCCTGGCTGGGGGCCAGCTCTCAATTATTAATTAATCTGGGAGGCGCAGGTTGCATTCCTGGCCGCCTAACCACTTCCTCCGGTCAGCCGGGGCTCGCAGGCCAGGCCCACTGAGCGGCATCACGCCTCCCACAACGTCCCAGCCCTATCTTTTGGCCATCGCTGCCAGAAAAGACACTTTAAACCAAAGTGAAAAATAACAGCACCAAACCCAAACGTCCAGAAGTCTCCTTCTCTGGCTCCATCCCAAGCTGCGTGCCACCATCACCCATCACCATAAAACTGTGACATGCCTCAGTTTCTCGTCTATGCCATGGGGTGAAGCTCTTCCCTCCCTGACATGCAAGGCTGCTGTCAGTGTGTGCACCGAATTATCCCCTGATAATTCTCACTAGCCAGAAAGGAGGACCCCAAGATGTGAAGCCCAGAGGCCATCAGAGGCTGGGCTGGGGAAGATGCTGCTTCTCATTCATTCCCTCTATTCTCTTGCTCTAACCTCATTGGAAGAAGAATGACAGGCAGGTGGGTGACACAAGGCAGGGGACCCTACGGTTATGCTCAGTTTTATTCAAGTCATTCGGGTATCTGCAAAGACAATGAGGAAGAGGATGGGAATATGGGCCCGTCTTTATCTGGGTCAAGTCTCTGGGAGGCCTTTGCATGGGTAAACACCCCAAGAAATCCAGGAATCCACAGAACAAAGTGACCAACCTTGGGGGGTAGTGAGAACCAGCTATGAAATGAGAGCCTGGGTCTCCTAGGATCAGGGCCGCATCCTTAGACCAAGCAGGATCTTTCATTGCTGATCAGCAGTAATGTGGAAAGGCTCACGCCAGTGCTGGCTGGCAGAATGTCGACAGTGAGCCACGAGACCAGGGAAGGATAAAAGCAGTAGAGGGAAAACATCAGGTCACAAAACAAGAAAGAACATCTGTTGTCGCTGGAAAGTACCATCAGGTATCCCTTGGTCTGTCATCTTTCTCCTTTTCTCCTCCTTCCACTGGCCCCATACACACCCCATCATATGCCAGCTTCACCCGGAGTGTCCACAGGCCAGACAAGCTCCGGGGACAATACCAGTGGGCATGGTCTAGGAAAGATCTCATGCTTCATCTACTCTGTAACATGTCTGCTTTTGATCTGATAAAGACATATGATTTGTCCCTGGAGTCTTCACATAATGTTGACACTGAGGAGGAAAGGACACTTCGGGCTTCCCTTACCCTAAGCGCTGAGGCTCTTGGACAAAGCATGCATGCTCCCGAGATAAACTATTGTGCACGTGCAAGAAAGCACCATTAATTAGGACTTGCAAATCCAGAGTTTGTAATAATTCCGAAAGCAGCTTGGGTTGAAGTTAAAAAAGAAGTTTTGATAAACAAATGCAAAACATAAATAAGGTTCAGGAGAACTGTTTATCCTACGAGGGCTGTATAAACAACTGACATACCAATTACAGATCGCTCTTATCTGCCCACTCAAGCACATCTCCAAATGACCGCCAACAGGAAACATTATCCATGAGCTTTCCAGTCTGCCCTGGTTGAAAATCACCAAACATGGTTTCTTAGACAGCAGTCTTTCCAGTCTGTCGCCCACCATCCCATCTGCTGCCCTGGTGAGGAGTCCCCAAGTTGACGCTGTTGCCTTTCTAGGTATCTGAAAGGGAAGCCACTTGGATAGCTGAGCCCCTGGCACCCCCAGGGCCTCTCAGAGCGGCTGCCTGAGGGAGGAGTGGTGGCCCTTGGCTCCAGCCCACCAGCTCGCCCCCTAGTTATCTCCATGCCCATCTTAAAGCAGCAGTGTCTCCTAGGGCATTAGGCCCGGGGATCCAGCCAACTGGAGCAAGTGCACGTGAGGGCAGGTGGGGAGGGGCCCCAGCTGGTGTCAAAACACCTCGGGTGCCCACGGCAGGTGGGGAACCAAGGTCGGTCATGGCCTTGGTGATTTACACACAAGCCAGGTTCCGTGCCTTCTTCCTGAGAGGCAGCTGCATTTTCAACTCTGGGGCATCAATACTGTCTTCTAGGGAGCAGGCAAGGTGAGAGTCCCAGGAGTACAGGGTGGCAGGAAGAGGCCCTGGGTAAGGCTGGGAAGCAGTCAAGCTGAGAGGGTGTGTTGGTCCTGGCCCGCGAGGGACAGACTGCAAGGCCCCAGAGAAGCGGGCAGAGGGCCAAGCTGGAAATACCGAGGGCCGCTCCAGCTCCAGCAGGCGGCCCTGCCAAGTCGGGGAGGCGGCACTGATGGGGGAATGGCAGGTTCCGGCCGGGCGGGTCCCCAAGGCCACCGAGTCAGGAGCAACTGCCTGTGTCTCCAGGCACGTGGGGACTTGAGCCGTGCCAGGGAGACCCAGAGCCGCCAGTCTCCCTGGGGTGCCTCTGTCCTGGCGCTACCCTGCAGCCCGCCAGCCAAAGGACCCCTGAGGAATGCAGAGCCCCTGCAAGTGGCACTGACCTTGGGCCAGGAGTCAGGCACAGTCTCCGGGCCAGAAAAATTTTTCTTCTGCCTCTACCTTCTGCCTCCAAGTTCTGGAAGGGCTCCATAGAGCTCCCCTGAGACCACTGCCCACATGGAGTCTACGGCTACTGGCCTTGTGAGCATTTCAGTGGTCTTCTGGATCACCAAGACCCTGAGAGCAGACGCTGGGTGATGGAACCAGCCAAAGACGGGCTCCCGAGGCTAGCAGGGGCCTCTCTCTCTGCTATGTCCCTTGGGGAGACAGGGACAGCTTATGGGACAGGGAAGCCAGGCATCCTGTTGGGCGCTTTTTCTCTGCTGCCCCAACTCCTCTGCACCTCCCTCTTGGGCTTCAAAACTTGCTATCAGTTCAGACCAGCAAAAACACTGAGGCAGGGGCTTGTAAGTGCGTGCGACCAGAAATGGGACAGACATTCTGCCACTAACCCACAGATGAAGGAACTTCACCCAGACGTTTGGAATCTGAGCATGACTTGGTTCAACCCTTGCCCTCTTCTTGGCCTTTCCCGTAAAACCAGCAGATGGACCCACCTACTTACAGAGACCCACCAAGAACCACAACCTAGCAGCAGGTCATTCCTGCCAGTCTGAGCCTCTCTACCTTCTCAAAGCGCCCCCTCCCGACCGCTCCCACCCAGCCACAAGAGCGGCCCTGCCCCAGGGTGGGGGGAGAGGGGGCCCGCTCCCCCCCAACATGTGGAGCCCCACCCCAAAACCCTGGAAGCAAATTCCCTGAGGGGAAAGAGTGGGTCGGATGTTTTCAGGAACCACTCATTGTGGGTTTGGGGTCCAGCCAACAGAAGTACCGCGGAGATGTGAGAAGAGCCCTTGCTGAGGAGGCTGGCTCTTCCCTCGGGCTCACTAAGCGCCTACTGTGTGCAAGGGGGCAACAGCACAGGCTCCCTGGAAGACGGGTCCTTCCGTGGCGAGGGAAGCGCTGGAGGCCGAAGCGAGGACAAGATGACGGAGATGTCAAAGGAAATCAGAGAGACTCTTTGTTTTTGTAAACATCATTCCTTCTGGTCAGTTCCAAGTTATTCAGCGGGCTCTACACACATATTTCTTCCCTCAAACCAAAATAGCCCTCCCTAAGACTTCCAGTCTGAGAGGAGTAAAAGAAACAGCATAAACATTCTTTGCGTCTGGCCTATAGGCAGTGAGCCTGGGGCCTGGGCCTGGAGCTGAGGGCAAGCCCGGGACAGGCCCCACCCCCGACAGCCCTGCTCCCAACTCAGGATGGGCTCGGTCACCTGGGGAAGCCACCTGCCTGCCTAACAGGTCTGCGACAGTCTGGCAGTGGGGGGGCGCGGGGGGGCACACCACTCCTGGATTGGTGGAAACTCTAAAAAACTACAGAGTGCTGGGGCAGGTGTGTGTGTGTGGGGGGGGGGGGGCAGGACATACTGTCTAAGAGCAACCTCGTGCTTATTTCAGAGAGAAACTTGGAGGAAGTGAGGGGGAAATCAAAGGATTCATAGAGACTTGCTAAGCTTCAGGGCTACAGACCATCGGGTCCAACGCCCTCCCTTTCCAGAAGGGGAAACTGAGGCTCAGAGAGCAGAAATCACTTGCCAGAGGTCAGGCAGCGGGGCCGGGCCCCACAGCGAGGGCACCCCGTCTCTGAGGAAAGGCTCAGTCCTCGATACCACGGGGCTCCAGGAACAAATAATCCTGAGGAGGCCAGCCAACACGAATTATTTTTGCAAAAGGGTCTGTTTGTTTGTTCTTGTGGGTAACAGGGAGAGAGTCCTTCCTCGAACGGCTGTCAGAGCAACCCCCCGCCCCCGCCTGAGAAGTGACCCGCCCTGGCTGGCCGGCACCACCACAGACTCTCAGGCAAAGGATGTGCGTTGCAAAAATGGGGCAAAGTTTCCTATTCTGAAGATAACATTGTAAGACACAGGAAGTCTGCGAGCAGAGAGCCTGCGTTTCCAGAAAGGTCTCTGCACACCCATTCGCAACCACTTCCATTGTACAGGGCTTCTCGAGAGTCAGAGTCAAGGCTGGGGGTGGGGAAGGAGGCATGGGGACAGGACTGGGAAGGGGCAGCAGCCACTGCCCATGTAAGGGTCCACAGAGGGCTTTCCAGTTTCCCAGGCTCACTGGACCTCGCCGCGACATGGACCCCATTCCGAGCCCCAGCTTCCCACCTGGAAAACTAAAAGGGTTAAAAGAGCCTGTGTTCCTCCTACTTTGGGCCCTGGTGTCCTGATTCCCAGGCCCCGCCTCTGGAGTTTCTGATTCATGGCTCCTGGGTGGAGCCCGGGAACCTACGCTTTTTAACAAGATTTAAGAGGCCCCTTTTCTGGCTGATATGTCATGATCCCAAGAGTGGAGGGTTCAACAGCCTGGCATGGTGGTTGAGAGACCTGGCTTTCTCGAGCGAGGAATGACAGGGGCAGGAAGGAGACCGAACCAAAGGGACTTCCTAGAATCAGACAGATGTGGCGGTCCCAGCGCCAGGCCGGGAGACCGGCAGGAAAGGCGACACTCTGGAGCCACAGTGGATGGCCCTGACTCAGTGTGTCTGGGTGTGTGTGAGGACAGAGCCTCGGGTCAGCGTGCACTTCCATGTGAGACTTGGAATCAAGGACCTCGGTTCAAATCCCAGCTAGCTGTGTGTCTGAGACAGATGGCCTTAGCCTCTCTGGGCCTCGGGTTCCCCGTCTGCGAAATGGGATCCAGAATACCCACGACAAGGAACCATTGGTTGGAGACTTCCATACTAATAGCTGACATCTCTGGCAAGCTGACCATATACCAGGCACAGCTAGTTCCCACCACTAAATAGCTAATGCTATTTAGTGCCCCATTTTACAGAGAAGGAGAGAACTGAGGCCTCTTGGCCAATCCAAGGTGGTGCCTGGATTCATAAACATTCAGCCTGACCTCTTCACTCCCAGTGGTGTGTAGCAGGCAGCAAGGCTCTCCACAGACGCTGCCTTCCTCCCACAGGCACCTTCTAGAACTAACACTGTGCACAACCCTGTTCTCCTGGGGTGTCAGGAAACCAGACTTAGAGCTCCAAGTCCTAAGGAAGAGAGGACACAACTACAAAAGAGCATCATTATATTCATTTATAAATGAGGGGTGTGAAGCCAAGAAGGCCAGACCCCCAAATCCATCTAGGGGAGAAGGACAGCTCAGTGGGAGGGGCTGGAAGAGATGGGGAAAGAAAGCAATGCTCTGGGGGGTGAGGAATGGCCTGGGTCAAGGCACTCAGCCAGGAGAAGACAAGGCAAAAACAGCTTCCTGTGGCCGGACCACGCAACACGGAAGGGCAACACGGAGAAAAAAGAGCTTAAGAGGTTGGCTAAGGCCAGACCATGCAAGACCTTCACCATCGGACTAGGGCTGACCACTCGTGTTGTGGTATGGACACAGGGAGCCATGGAAAGGTGGTAGGCAAGGAGGGTCATGGCCCTGACAGCTCCCCACGGTTTCATGGGTGCACACCCCAAAAGACCACTCGCTCATTAAGGACAAGAACACTGGTTACTATTGGCTATGACTGATACAAGAAGATAGGTGGATTTTCCAAGTGGGAAATCTAGGACCATACAAAGCACTCAGCGCAGAAGATAAGGAGCTTTTTCTCCTGATCTTTATTAGTCAAGCACATTTTGAGTGCTCCTGATCTTTATTAGTCAAGCACATTTGACTACTAGTTTAAAAAAAACCAAGGTGTGAGCAAAGACCTGGTATAGTACAATGAGACAAGCATCTGTAAATATATATTTATCAACAAGCTTACAGTATTGTTCATGATTCTCTGTGTCTCTGGCTACTGGATCTTTCAACTTCTGAAAGCAACGTGTCATCAAGCCCTAAACCTTCTGAGGGCTTCTCAGACTCTTTTTTATTTGTCTATCATTGATTTAGAGATTTCAAAGTTACGCTGTTAGGTGTATAAAGGTTCTTGGTTATTTTAGCTTTGATATAAGTCAGGGGTTAGCAAAAGCCAAATGTGGCCCACCACTTGTTATTATAAATAAAGTTTTACGGGAACACGGATACATTCACTGTTTCATGCATTGTCTGTGGATGCCACAAAGGCTGAGTGGAGAGTGGAACAGAGACTGCAGAGCCTGCAAAGCTGAAAATGTTTCTTATTGAGCCCTTCACCGAAGTCTGCCAACCCTTCATCCCTGTAAAATTTTGCCTCTTCATTCCTTTTAATGCTCTTTGCCTGGAATTCTACTGTCTCACATTAATACTGTTGTACCTACTTTCTTTTAGTGTTTCTCTTCCCTTTTCCATTTTCTGTCATCTTGACCCACTTACATAATTTTGTTTAGGTGCGTCTCTTCTGGAAATCCAGCATAGAGCTGAAAGCGTCTATCCCGTTTACTCGCACTAGTGTCTAGACTTGCCATATGGTTATTCGTTTTTGTTTGTTTGTTTGTTTTTTGTTTTAAATCTACCATGGTTTGTTCTTTAGAGTGGTTAAGTCCCAGGAGGAAAAGGAGCAGGGCGAGGAAGACTTCTGCTGTATCAGTATATATTGAAATTTATATAAAGAAAACATAACTCTATGACTTATGCAATGACATGTGATTTTAGATTTAACAGCCAAAAGGAGTTTGAGAGACCCAAGAGTCGTGAACATACAAGGGTCAGTATGATGAATTCTTCGGTCAACAAAAGTTCCAGTCACACTTTCCTTCCCACCACCTCCACCCGCAGACACAAAGACAACAACGACTTTATATAAATGGAGTTCACATAATGCACAGTTTGCTTCAGGGAGGGTCCCCCGGCCCTGTCAGACTGACCAGAAACTGGGCAATGGCTCCCTGAGGTCACCGGTGGCCCCGGCAGCCGTCCCTCCCACCCTGGTCCCAGCCAGGCCATCTCCACGTTTCCAGAGGGCTCAGTCCCCAGCGCCCGGCCCACTGCCTTCCCCGCGGCTCTGTGGTCTTGCCAGCACTTCCTTCAGCTCCGTGGACATTCCGGCATCCAGGGCGTGTGTGCGGAATGCGTGCTCGGGGCAGGCCCGGCCCCGCACCCCCAGCTCCGAACTACCGCCCCTGCTCTCCTGCCAGCCCCACCCCCAGAGCGGCCTTCGGCTCCCTCCAGAAGCAAGAGACCTCCAAGAGACCCTGTGCAAGGCCCCGAGAGGGGTCAGAGTCCAGATGCCTCAGCAACACCCCCCTTCGGCCTGGGGGATAGGGACAGACCCATCCTATGAGGGGGGGAGGTTCCCCCGTCAGGAGCCATCAGGGGTGGCACCCTGGCTTCAGGCTGTGGGCCTCTGCCCCACTGTGCTAAAGAATTTGTCCACTGTCTCCTGCCTCCACGTGAGTCCCTGTCATTCTGGGTGACTCCTCCTCAAGGAAAGGGTGGCTGGAGGAGGTCTCCAGTGAAACGGGAAGGGGCATTTCCTGCCATCTCTGACATAGCTGCCGGACGCCCAAAGACACCTCTCCCCCCAAGTTCTGCTCTGGGAATCGGAGTTGGAAATGGGTGAGGATTGCAGAAAAGCACTCCCTGGACACCTGTTGTGCTATCCGCCAGACCGTCTCCTGTCCTCTCACCTCCGTGAGCTCATCCACGACAGTCTGGGAGACAAGGGCTACCACCCTCACAGTAAAGATGGGGAAACTGAGACTCGGAGAGATTTAAGTAAGGTTCCCAGGTCACAGAAGCTAGTTGGCAGCAGAAGCTCTGCCCCAAACCCCAAGAGGCTGAGGACTCTTGGTGAGGGACTTTTCCACTATGCACAGCTGCCTCAGATAGACCCGAAGCAGAACTTCCCTCCCAACTTGGGAGGGGCAAGCCCAAAGCTCCCTGGGAGGAGAAAAGTTTCTTCCTAGGGAGCAGAAACAGCCATGAGGTGAGAACCCCCGGTCCCCCACTCTCACCTCTGTCCAGGGAAGCCAGCTTATGCCTCAAACCAACTCTGCTCCTAATTTGCTGTGTGACTTAAGGCAAGTCGCTTCCCCACTCTGAGTGTCCATTTCTTGAAAACAAGGGGTTCGGACGAGAAGAAACTTTGATATTCCTTCCAGCTCCATCAGTCCCGTTCCGCCCATTCCTAAACCTGATGGAGTCCCCCGCTGGAAGATTCTGCCGTGGTATGGGACCCCTCCCCTCTGTGGATACGTGGGATGGAGGGGAGGGCAGACAGAGCAATGGAAAACAAATATTTTCAAGGGATGGGAGTAAACACCGCTGTTGGCATGGCAAAGCCCGTGGAGTTGCTGAACTAGAATCCTGAAACCGTTAAAAATAGGAAAAGAAACGGTACAGTTCACATATTTTGCAAAGCTAAGTTAAATCAACATCTGCAAAAAATATCCCCGTTAAACGGAATAGCAGGATTTCATTAAGTAAATTGCAAGTTGGCAAAAATTCTGAAAGAAAGGGGAAAAGCCACGGGCTGGCCTGTAATTTAAACCTTATTTTAACTGTGACAGCATGACTGCAAAGGGCTCCGTTTCCAAACAAAAGGAAAAAAATAAAATAAAACCTAAAAAAAAAAAAAAAAAATTTTTTTTTTTTTTTTTGAAAAGGGCCTCCTGCACTCCCAGGCATGCCCCTCCCCCTAGCTTCCACAGACCCACAATATTTTCAGTAATTATAACGTTACCTAGTTTTCCCATGGATGTAACAAATGAGGGACAGAGGAGAAGGGGGAGGTGTGGGGAAGAGGGAGGAAAAAGTGAGCACACAGACAAAGTCACCATTGTCACCTCTAATTAGGTTTTTTTTACCAAAATGGCTTGAAGCACAGAACTCTGGGAATCTTTTCCTTCCTCCAGGAGGCCTTTCTGTTTAACCCCACTGTGGGTTCCCCTGGCCTGAAGCCCCATACAGAGGTGGGGGCTAAGCCCCATGCACCCAGGGAGGAGGGATTAACCGCCTCGTGCTGCCACTCACGTGGCCCCTCACCTGAGCCAGGGCTCCTCCTTCTCTGGGCCTCAGCCCCTCGTCCCTAAAACGGGGGAGAGGGTGGCTGCTCGCCCAGGCGGGTGCCGGGAGGTCGGTGGAGAGCACCCACAAAGCCCAGATGGCCCTTTGTGCATGGGAGCAGACAGCTGCTGTGGCCATTTCACAGACTGGAAAGCAATCTGGGATCCTGCCCTCTATCCTCTACCAGCGCCCCAGCCTCCTGCTCTGGGGTTCCTTGGAGGGTCAACCAAGCATGAGCTTAGCAGAATAATATGCTCATCATCAAAAGACGCTGGGTCGGGAAGGGATCATCTACTTGGTTCCTCAAATGTGTTTTCCTATTTAGCGGTAGAACGCTGCCCGCTGCTGCTCCCCAGCACAGAATCTTGCCGAGAAGCCCAGGTTCGAAGGTGCTTTTACAAGTACAGCTCCTCCACACTTCATGCTGTGTAACAGTGCCCCCCAAAGTTCAAAAACCAACAGATCCAAGGTGTCTCCTCTCCTGCGACCAACGAGGAAACTGAGGCCTCGCAACACAAGAGTGACCGTGGTTTGTAGGCTTCGGGGCGGGCACAACCCTGCACGCATGCTGAGAGCACCAGGGAGTCCACGAGGGCCTACAAGGCACTTTCCGGTGAGCAAACAGGAATTTCTGTTGGATCCCCAGCCTGGTGGTGACTGCTCCACAGGAAAGTGACCCTCAGGGCTGGGCCATGACCCCCACACCCTTAAGGAGCTTTTGAAGAATAAGGACAGTACTGGAACCAATATAAGACAGTTCCTTTTTGCACACAACTGATCTGCTGCCGGAGCTTCCAGAAAATCCAAGAAGATGGGCGGAATGAGTATATAATCCTTAGAGGCCCAGAAAGGGAAAGCGGCTTGCCTAAGGTCACACAGCACCGGAGTGGCAGAGGAGGGATGAGGGATGAGAACAAAGCAGTCCTTCCCCAGCCCCAAGTCTTACCTCCTCGGTGCACCCCCACACCAAAGAGGCTCCCCTGACCCCCAGATCCTCACTGTTGCCTCTGCAGGGAGCTGTAAGGGCTCATCTTGTCCTCTGCATTATTGTCTCAAACTGACCTTTAACGTGTGCAATGACATGGGTCTTTTCTCTGAACTTCAGCGAACTCACCTGTAAAATGGGGATTAGAATGAACTACACCCCTCCCCCAATACACGGTGGTAAGGATTAAGGAAGACACTCTGTATAAAATGCCCAACACCGTGCTCAACAGCCAGTAGGCAACCTAGCCTGCACCGCCCTACAAAATGCCTGGTGAAGAGGGCACCCGCCCAGGAACACCACCACCGAGGGACAGAAAATAAAACAGGCACCTGCATTTACTGAGCTCCTGCCAAGTCCCACCCGTCGTACTTCCTGTGAGGAATTGGGGTGCACTGTGTGTGTCTGTGGGCAAGCTGAAGGCGGTCGGGGAGACCGAAGTGTGAACCCCTATCTATTGAGAAGGGTGGCCAGGCCCTCCTGCAGGGCAGCGAGAGGCCGCCCACTACCCAGGGAGTGTCCCCTGCAGCCAGGCAAACCAACCTTTTTGCAAGTAGGAGTTTGAGCTCATCCTCTGCCTTTGATTTCAGGAGGCACAAGCAGGAGGCCCGCCCGCTTGGTGACAGAGTCGGCACAACACGAGAGGCAGATGGAGAGAGATAAGGGGTGACTGCCTGTTTATGGAGCATTTACTATATTCTATGTGTTGTTAACTCATTCCCGCGAGGTCACACTACCATTATCCAGACTTTTATAGGACAGATGAGCCTGTGACCAGCCATGGGGAGTACGTAGCAAGCCTGACACGTGACTCCAAAGCACAAGCTCCCAAACATCCCCACCTGCTGACTTTTGGGACCCCTGATGATGATGAAGGTGGGCAGGGCCAGGAAGCGGTGCGAGGACATGGAAGTCCAGCATCACCCAGCTGGGGCTCTTTCCCTCAGCAAAACCCTGTCCCCACAAATCTCCAAAAGAGGAAGGAAGCCCTTGCAGGAAGAGGAGAGAAACATTTTGGAAGTTTCCACCTCGAGTCTGTGACGACCTTTGGAACGGGGGTGCGTGAGCTGTATAAGGCGCCAAGTACTAGACCCCATTAACCATCCCACCATGGTGACGGGCTAGAGGTCCACCCCAGTCGCTCCTGGCCAGGGATCCCCAGTAGTTCCAGCGCAGTCCCCAGTATAGTGAGACTTTGAGCAAGTCACTTCCCTTCTTAGAGCCTCAAGTACCCTGTCTGTGGGCTGACGTCAGGCGCCATCAGCTCAAGGCATCTCAGGCCCATGAAGCAGGACCCTTAGAAAAGGCTGCCCAGGGACTGAGGGAAGGAGTAGGCATGCTGAGGCCACGCTGGCCATACCTGCTTGCCCCTGGAGTATGTCTGAGGCTCCCCGGGGAGCCAAGGCAGGAGGAGTAGGCAGGTGAAAAGATGGTGCCCAAGGGGAGGTAAGTGTTAAGGGTTCTGGGGCTCCTTAGAGATGTCCCAACTCACAGAAGGCCCAACTCTGTCCAGATCCCACAGCTAGGATGAGGGGACAAGGTGGCTGGTACCAATGGGGGCACTGTCTCAGTGCCCTTCCACCCCGGGCATGCCCTATTCCAACATCCCTCACAGCCTCACCACCTCTTGTAGATCTCAGACCCTCAAAGAGCCCAGAAGGTCTGATCAGGCCTCAGGGCCTTTGTGGCAGTGGCACAAGAGGCTGGGGAGAGGTGGAAGGGAGCCAAGGGGCTTTAAATCCCAAACCTGAGATCCTAAACAAGCTATCTCCCCTCTCAGGGGCCCAATGTCCCTATCTGCAAAATGGTAATAATTAAACCACCTTTCCGGGCTTGTCTGTTGTAAGAATTCTGTAAGACAACATGCATAAAGTATGGTGCATTGTGCTACATGTCTGGCAAATGCTACTGTTATCCCCTGACACCTTCTCCCTGGAGTGTCCCTTACGTGCCCCCTACCCAGAGTGAAATGTCACCTCCTCCATGAAGCCTCCCCACGCTCACCTAGGCAAGCCCTGCTGGGATCCCACAGCAATCCATTGTCAACCCTTATGACACACTGCTGGGCATAATCTTCAATTAGGTATCTGCTTCCATTAACTGTGAACCTTTGGAGAGAAGAGGCCAGAGCTGTGGCGGGGAGAGGGGAGTGGTAGGAGACCATCTAGCCGAAGCAAAGAACTCAGAGCACAGAGGTGATGTGTCGCCCAGCAGAGACACTAGAAGCCAGGGCCAGCAGGAGCCTTGAACCTGTCTTCTGAGCACTGGCCCATGGCCTCCCACGATCCAGGCGAGCTTCCTGGGCCTCAGTTACCCCAGCCTGAAAATGGGCGATGCCAGTTTCCCCTCAAGTTTTCCTAAGGAGCCAATGAAATGCTAGGTTGTAAACTGCTTTTTAACAAAAGGCCCCATCCAAAAAAAAAAAAAAGAAGAAGAAGAAGAAGAAGAAAAAGGCACCATTAAACACAAGAGGTTTTTATTGTTTATAATCAACTACAATAAAACATATTTTACATAGCAGCTTCCTACGGAAGGAGTAGGAAGAAAAGCAAGCTGGCCATCCCGGGCCTGGCTGAACTTCTAGTTGTCAATAAGTCACTGTGTGACTCGGGGAAGTCACTGTGTGACTCGGGGAAGTCACTGGTGTCTCTGGGACCGTTTCCTCTTCTCAACAAAACAAAGCTTTGGGCTGGCTGACAGCCAAAGCCCCTCCGGCATGGCTATCGTGCTCCATGGCCAGTTTGGTTCAGGCACTGAAGATACAGACTGCACAAACCAAGAGCTCGAGCTCAGTGTGTAAGGCCCCCAGCAAGCTACGTATCTTGATGCAACAACCTGCACGGGACATATGGGTGCCACAGCCAGAGAGCCTACCAGTTCCTCTCCACCCCGGGAGGCACCTCCCCACACCCCACCCCCCTGCAGCCTCCAGGCCAGCTTCCCAATCCGCTCTGACCTGGACACAAAACGGTCCTGTCAGGAAGGCAGTGTGGCCCTGGCATGCGGGAGACCTGGCTTTCAGTCTTAGTTTCTACGAACCCCGGTGTCCTAGAGGCAGCGACAGAACCCATCCCCCCTGCCACCACATGGCCCATACTCAGGAAATGCTGGCTGAAGGAGATGGGCTTCTGTTGGTGCTCTGCCCACTGCCCCTCTGCCCTCAAGGAGCTGGTGCACGGCCTGGCTTCCTCATGCCAACACCTGCTTCTTCTTCTTCTTCTTTTTTTTTTAAGATTTTATTTATTTATTTGACAGACAGAGATCACAAGTAGGCAGAGAGGCAGGCAGAGAGGAGGAAGCAGGCTCCCCGAGGAGCAGAGAGCCCAATGCGGGGCTCCATCCCAGGACCCTGGGATCATGACCTAAGCTGAAGGCAGAGGCCTTCACCCACTGAGCCACCGAGGAGCCCCCCCCCACCTGCTTCTATCTGAAGCCCACGCCCTGGCCACCTTGTTTTGCCCGATGACCGCCAAGGGCTAGAAATGGACACCCCAGGCCTGGAGGATGAATGCCCCAGCTCCCTCACCCCTCAGGCGGGATAACCCTGAGGAGAGCTGGATACTGTTTTCCCAAGTTCACAGCCGGGTTCAGCTCCAAGTGCTCACAGAGGCACCTGGCTTCCTCGTGCTCCCCGCACTGCCCCTCCCCACTCTCTTACGGCTGCTTCCTGAGTCCAGCCCTCACACCCCCCCCGCCCCCACAATGAACTGTGCACTTGAATTGTTGTCTCAGGGTCTGCTTCTGGGAACAGTCAAGCTAAGAAGACATTGGCCAGGAACCACACGTATCGCAGCCTGCAGGAGCTATTCCCCAGCCCAAGCTCCTGGACAGGCAGGAAGTGCCACAGATCAGGGGCTGGGTCTGCTCGGCTTTGCACCCCCGTGCCAGGCACAGGCCAAGCTCCTGAGAGGTGCCCATAAGTACCCATTCTCTGAGTAGACTGGCCACATGGTACACCTGTCCTTGTCCCAAGGAGCCCCCACTCTAGCTGGGAGGTGAGGCATGAAATAGTTCATGAAGGTTCTCACCAAAAAAGAGATATTTGGTGCCAGGGGGGTTTCCCAGGCATCTAGAAAAAGGTTATGAGTCTTCCCGACAGATGACTTAGCCAAGGTCACATGGCTCCTCTGCCTTGTAAAAACAGATTAGAAGGAGCCCCTCAAGGGCAGGGTTGAGCAGAGCCTCTTTGCGTCCTCCACAGCAGCTCAGAGCAAGCCCGGGGCTGGCCAGGCACCCGGGAAGGGCCATCGGTTAACCTCCGAGGAGCAACCCACAGCCCCACCTGCAGCAAACGTTCAAGGGCTTGCCTACGTGTGCTTCTCATTTGTACACATTAACCTCGAAGCACAGCACCTGGCCAAGTGTGGCACGTGTGCTGCAGACCCGTGATCTTCCCCGGCTCTCTGACGCTGAGCCCAAAGTGTCAGCAGGCCCTCGCCGGATCCACTGTCCCGGAAACTTGGAACCACTATGCACACACACAGACTCAACGCCCGGCACGCGGCGTGGGGCCAGGCCTCCTTCCACAGGTATCAGTCCAGACCCACCTCCCGGGATTAGAGTCATAAAGTCCCTAATCCAGGGGGATTCAATGAGGCAACTTTGTAGCAAGCACTAAGCACACAGCCCTGCCCCAGGAAGTGCCCTGTGGTCGCTGTGTCCGTGACCTCCTGTTGCCTCACCTCACCCGACCCCAACCCCCGGAGGGCCTTCAGGAGCTCCTACCTCAATCATTTTTAACCAGGAGGCATCACATTAGCACCTGGGGTACCTGGGCACCAGGCACGTGTCCTAGAACAAAGATCCAGAGCCCCTATCTGATCTGAGTCTCTCTTTCAACAGAGGAGAAACTGAGTCTCAGGACGGGGCAGTGACTGATGCAGGCTCCCCAAGCCAACACCAAGCCGGGGCATTTGGAAAAGCCCACCTCATCTCTACAGCTCTCTTTACAGCTTTGCAAGGCAACTCCTGGTCCAGTCTCCTTTTCCTGATGATCTCGGGCCAAAGAGAGCTGGGATGCTGCAGGGAAGGGGAAAAGCCCCGGGAAGGGTGGGAGCGTGACCCCTCCCCCCAGGAGGCTGGCAAGCTAATGAAGTGAAGAGAAAGGTTCAGGTGGCAGTTCAAACGCTCACATTTTAAAGATGAAAGTACGCGATTCAATTAAATGTTTAAGTAGTGTTTTCTCATACTAAATCACTGAAACGTTTGTGCATTCCTTGAATTTCTCAGGGCACTGTTCATTTTTATTTATTGTTGTAACCCAATGCCCTTAGCAGCGTGAATGGTGCTATTCGAAGGAAACTAGTTTTGCAACGGGGAAAGCTGTCCCAGGTCTCTTAAAAGGTTCATTATGTGCGTGGTAATTCAGTTCTATTAATAATCCCGGACTATATAGGCAGGGCTTACTTTCCATTTAGCATTATATTTTCCACAATTCTGTAAACAGCTCAGCCACACAAACCCTTTTGATATTCAATTCCTCCCTGTTTTTTTTCCCCTAACCACCCTTCTCTCTGGGATTACTCCTTAAAAAAAAAAAAAAAAAAGAAGAAGAAGAAAAAAAAAAAAGGAAAGAAAGAAATCACCAAGCACACATATTTTTTCAATTAAGCCATGCTTGGTGCCAAAATATATGGATCCCACTAATAGCCATAAGTAATCTTAAGGTCTTTTCCCCAAATATTTTGATTATTTTACAAATCCCCCAAGGAATGCACTCTTAGGGTGATTTATGGAGCCCGGGCGGGATTCATGATTTGGGGAGAGGTCTGGATTCAGGGGGGGCAATTTAGGGTCTGGGGGTAGCTGTGTGTGCCCTCCAAAAAAGGTCCAGAGCTGGGGCAGAGGGGAGGGGGAGGACCCAAAAGGCTCCTGGGGAATACTTTCTGCCACATCTGCAGGGATGAGAAGGGCAGGCAAGTGGCTCCCATGCAGGACAGTCAACCCTCTGAGGGAAATGGTGGCTTGAGCAGAAGTGACCACCAGAAAACCTCCCCAAGTCACCTGCGTTTGCCCTGCATTCCAAGGGGGGGGGGTGTTCTGTTCAACCTCTATCAAATTCACTCTACTCACTCTGCAACTTTTTAATGTCTACCTGACTAAGAGGGAAAACCTGGTGAAGGAAAAAACAAACCTGGAAAGAAGAGCCTACTGTGAGTCATCTCCAGGTGAAGAAGCAAAGCTAGCAGGTGGGCAGGAGGGTGCCGGTGGCCCCGCCATGAGGTCCACCAACCACTGGGGGACACGGCCAGGGAACCTCACAGACCTGCTGCTGTCCCCGGGGTTGCTGACGAAGTCTGGTCAGAGCTTCCTGCTCACCAAGGGGGCTGAGGATCAGGATGCGGAGCGGGGGTGGAGGGGCAGATGAGGCCCTGGGGGCAGGGAGAGCAAGGGGTCAGGCCTTGGAAGCCAGAAGGCGCAAGACGCATCTATCTACATACACCCCACTGGCTGGCTGCACGACCCCAGCAAACCCCAGCAAACCGTGAGCCCTCTGCTAAGCCTCAGTCTCTCCACTTGCCCAGTGGAGCTAAGAATTTTGTCTTCCTGGCCAGAGCCTCTCACAGAAGATCAATGGGATCCTTGAATTGTTCTTTGTAAACTGAAAACCGGGCCAGAGGAATTTTGCATTATTATTGTTGTCACACCAGTAACTGACATACAAAACATCCACATGCTTCTGCATCTCCCAGAAAGTAGCCTGCATATAACCTTCTCTTATTTATGCTTTAAAACAAGAAGAACCCTCCAGAGCCAGGGCCTTCGAATTCTGAGGGTCACCACCACCCGCCCCCCAACTCTGGGGAATTCAATTCTTCACACTTAACTCTGACACAACTGTCTCGTGGGGAGACACTGGATTCACTAGAGAGTCACCATCACAGTTCACGTCTGGAGGCCAGGCCCGCCTGCTCTTACTCCCTTAGCTGCTGTCAGACTGAAGTCCATCGCTGATGGGACAGTTTAATCACCATGCCCAGGAAGGGCATGAAGTCGGCTGTAGGCAGAAATGGCCAAGCCTCGGCTGGACAAAACTTAAGATACAAAAGCCCGTGCAGTTATATCTTAACCGCCATGGAGTAAGAGGTTGTCCCAAAATGACATCCTCCCTCAGTGAGCAAATGAGTGGATGCCTCTTCATTAGCAGGTATATATCAGTCCCAACTCCTGGTCCCTACTGCCAACCGCAGGAACCCCCCACCCCAGGGCAAACCCAGAGAGGAGCTCAGAGCCTCTCTGTCCAGCATCACAAACAATAGGGTGAAGTCAGGGTCCTCGAGGATGTGGAACAAACAGCTTGCCTTTAACTCCCAGAAACCACACACATCCCACCCTACACATCGTCCCACATGCCAGGACAGAACCCCAGAGTCCTGTGGCCTTCTGAATGCCAGGTTTGCGGGGGCCGGAGAACTCCCAGCCTTGAAGACAGGTGATAGGACAAGAGTCACCAAAGTCACACAGCTGCTGTGTCCCTTGCTGTCTGCAGGTCCAATGTTTCCACAAAACCTCTCACTGTATGAGGGGGCTTGGGGAGGTCCTGGGGCAGGGGGCAATGGGCAGAGGCTGGTGAGACAGGCGCCAGTGCACCCTATCTTCCCCCCTACCAGCACCTCCCGCTGATTCACAGGGAGCCTCGGCTCTTATCAGGGCCCGCCAGCCAGGCACCGGCGCACATCCCCACGGGCCGCACCTTCTACCCAGAGCAGGCCTTTGTCTCTGGCTCCAAACTGGCTGCAGGAAGTGGGGCGCAAGGGAGGGGTGGGGGTGCCACGAGGCCCTGGAGGCACTGCCAGAACCTCCCCCCGCCCCCTGTGCCGGATGCTGTGTAATCCTCACCTAGAGACAGAGCAGCAGAGGCGGAAAGGAGCTCCGGAGCTCATCGACCACGCACCCACTCACTCCGTGGATGAGCAAACTGAGGCCCAGAGAGGAAAGGGGACTTGTCCACAGTCCCACTGCAGGCGGGAGGCAGAGGCTGGGCTGGGACCCCGGCTTCCCCAGGCTGATTCTCCGTGCTGTGCCAGGCCGCTGCTGCACCAGGGGCTCTGAACAAGAAGCTTCGATTTTCTGGTGCTTAGTGTCCTCACTGATGAAATGGGGTCAGGGCGCAGATCTTGAGGCTACAAGTCCAAGGTGGCAAAATGCATTCCTCCAGTAGGAAGAGCTTTTCTTAGCCTCACAGCAGAGGGGCAGAGTGGGTTATCAAGTGGAGGGGAAGAGGCCAGAAGGGAGAAGGGAGCCACCAGGAGCAGTTTTACTGTGGGGCTCAGGAGGGGAACAGGGTAGGGTAGCTGTGGGGGAGTCAAGCTGAGGGGCAGAGCCCTGGGCTTGCCCAAGAAGCCACGGGGGGCAGGGATGGAGGGCAGGGGTGAGGAGTGGAGGGGCTGGCAATTAGGACTCTAAAACCAGGATGTTTAGCCGGGGCCTCTCCTCTCTCAAACAAACAATCCACCACCTTATTCGAAACAGGAGGACACTGCTGGAGAAGGGCTGGATCACCTTATTTCCAGATCCTCTCCTCAGGGCAGTGCCACCAGCCACCTGAGAGGGCCCTGCTGAGGGCTGGGGCAGGACCAGGGCTGAGTCGAGCTCACCAGTAGGAGCCCCCATCTTACTGGATGTGACACTCTTCCCTGCCTCCATCCTGTCCACAGACACCGAGAGTCTCATCTGGAGAGCCAGAAGGGACCCTGAGAACAAAGTCCAGGCCACTGAGAAAGTCGAGCTCAGAAGGGGGTGAAGGGGAGCAAATAGCCCACTCACACAGAAGTGGAGGCACCCAGATCCCCAACCCATGCTTTCCAGCACTGACGGGAGGGCTGGGGAATGGAGCAGCAGCAGCCCAGTGACAAAAGCTGGACGGCGCCTTCACCACCTTCTTGGACTCATCTGCCCCGTGAAGCCTTGGTTCACCCAGACAGTATTTATAGAGAACAGGCACCATTCTAGGCTCGTTCTAGGCTCAAGTTAGAGCCAGCTGCCAACAAGACTCAAACCCTACTTCAAAGAGCTCACGCCGGCTTTGGTCAGTAACAAGCTGCTTTTTGTTATTCCACAAATATTCACCACCCCTCTCGTCCTTCCAAGCACTGAACCAGATGCCAGGGATGGAGGTGGCCTCTGGCGGCCGGCGGGAGCCCTGCCCTCAGCCTGAACTTGTCCCCTGCCCGGGGCTGACGCTCCCATGGCCTTTCAGGTGTTCACCGCCTTCCCTGTCCCAGTGGATGGGACCACGGACCAGCTCTCGGCTTTTCTGCATGTTCCCAAGTGGCTTGGCCCGAAGGCAGGCCTCAGAGCATCTACTCAAAAACTGGGAGTGGTCTATTTACCAAATGCCTCCCTTCCTCTGGCAGGAAGTCGCTCCCAGCTCGGTGGTTTTCTTCTCTCTCTCTCTCTTTTTTTTTTTTTTTTCCCAACTCTTTTTGGGCTCACGGTTTGGAAATAGCAAGGGTTGTGAGTTACAAGATCCGGGACCTCTCTCTTCCACGGCTGCTGAGGGAGAAAACGGATACGGCCTTTCCGGAGGGCACTCTGACCTTAAACGTGCATAGCCTTTGACCTAGCAGTCCCGCTTCTAGGAACTTACCCTAAGGAAGCAGCCGGCGATGCACACAGACATTGGCACAAGGATGCTCGCCGCCACAGCATTTATGATCGTTAAAAAATGAAAAACAAAATCGCTGTGACAACCTCCATGTCCAGGCCCGGGGACCGGTGAGTAAATGCTTCACAGCTGTGAGCTGGAATACTAAGCACCCGTTAAAAGTCACACAGAATATGTGCCTAGTTAAGGAAACATTCTCGATGTTGCCAAGCACCCAGCTACTTGCACTGTGCGTGTGGCTACCTTCTTTTCATTTGGCAGCAGATGGGTATACAGCAGATTTCTGCTGCCCGTCTTTTGCTAAGAAAGAGAACAAGAAAAACAATATTCCGGGGTGCCTGGGTGGCTCAGTGGGTTAAAGCCTCTGCCTTGGGCTTGGGTCATGATCCCAGGGTCCTAGGATCAAGCCCTGCATCGGGCTCTCTGCTCAGCAGGGAGCCTGCTTCCCCCTCTCTCTCTGCCTACCTGTGATCTCTCTCTGTCAAATAAAAAATAATAATGATTTCCTTTCTGGGTGGTAGAATTAAGGATAACCTGGGTTTCCCTCATGCTTGTTTTCCAAATGTTCTGCACCGATCACGTGTTACTTTAAAAAAGAAAAAAAGGCAAGGAGGAGGAAGTACTGTCGCAACGGGCAGAACTGGGGTCTGGCTCCTTCACTAACGGGCTGTGTGAACAAGCCACAGGGTGACTTTGGGAGCTGCCCTTACTCGTCTGTGTAAGAAGGATATCAGGGATGTTTACGGCCAAGAAGACAGTATCCGCTCGGGTCTTCCCATGCATCATCTCATTTCCCACTCACAAAAGCCCTTTCAGGTAGAGACCCATTTTCCAGATGGCAGAAACTGACTCCATGCCGGCTCAGACGCTTCTGTGCACCATCCAAGCTCTACCAGCAGCCACCCCAAGAGAATGCCACTCCAGTCAACCTTGTGGGATTGGCTGGGAGTGGGGGTTTGGGTGGGACCCTGGCAGAAAACTGCCCTTCCCAGAGCCCCCAACCTTTCTCCCTGCAAACTGCAGGGGGCTCTGGGAATCCCACGGGAATAAGACCCTGCAGGTGTGTCCATCCAGCTGCTCAGCCTTCCTTTGGGAGCTGCCACATCCAGGGCAGGGGTGACTCATGCAAGGGCAGGGCTAGAAAGGAACAGTGGTGTCCTATGTAGAAACTGAGGCCCATGGAGAGAAAGGTCACGCAGGAGTGTGGCCCACCATATGTGAACCATGGAAGGGTAGCCACAAGGGACTGCCAGACCTGCTAGAGCACCAAGGAAAGAATTTCAGAGCAGATGATATAGACAAGCACTCAGTAAAACCACCCAAGGCCACGTCTACTGATCCCCAGGGCTTCCTTAAGTCAGGCTGGGGGCCTAGGAAGAGGCGCTGACTGTGGACAGGTCAGACAGCCATGATGACCCTGAGAGCCATAAGGTGCATCAGGGAGGGGGCACCCTGGGCACGCCAGGGGCAGGGTCACCCAGCAAGAGCACTAGGGGCAGAGTCCCATTCTGTCCGAGGGGCTAGCTGGACACCCCACAGAGCCTCGAGGGCCACCAAGAACCTTGTGCAGGAGCTCCCTGCCTGAAGGAGAGTGGGCCACCAGAGACCACCAGACACAACCTCGGTCAGGGCGGGGCACCCAGGAAAAGAGCTTGGCCCCTTCACTGAAGAGGTGCAAACTACAGTACCCCGCCCCTACCCCTCAGACTCCGTGACCACTGTGTCGAAATCCTGTCCACTAAGGGGTAAAGTTCTCAGGGGCCCCGAGTTGCTTGGAGGGGAATTCACAGAGGGTGGGGGTGGCATGGGTGGGTCACAGTGTCTGGAACAGGGGTGCACGAGCAGGGCAGTGAGGGGGCACTGACAGCCACAGGGGTGGGCTGAGAAAGAACAGAAGGGGGGTCCCTGGGGTGGGAGTAGCCCCGTGGGCCATAACTGTGCAAGGGTCCTGGCTGTGAGCCCAAAGCAGCTCCAGCCATTCTCAGAATCCCAAGCTGAGAGTTAAAGGGTCACCAGAACTGAGTAAGGGAGGGTTCACCGGCTTGCAAGGTATGACATGCACTGGACAGAGATGGGGTTAGAGCCCCTGCTCCCCTCAGAAGCTGGGGGTGGGGAACACGGCCCCCCTCCCCCACCCTGGCCTCCTCCTCTAAGGGACCTCGTACCTTAGCTCATGGAGGTCCCGAACACCTGCTTCTCTTGGCAGAGAGTGGCCTTCACTGCCTGGCACCCAAGGGTCCAACTCAAGCCCTCAGGGACACTGGCTCGCAGAGGCCCCCCGAGGGATTGGGGGAATCTCTTGGAGGCCCTTATTCAAGATGCACATTCCTTCTGGAATTCCATAGGGGTGATATTGCATAACCCGGAAAACATCCCAAGAACCAACGAACTGGTTACCGTGGTGAGTTGTATATTAGGTTAATTTAGTATCAATTTTAAAATTACCCCAGGGGTGCCTGGGTGGCTCAGTTGGTTAAGCCACTGCCTTCAGCTCAGGTCATGATCTCAGGGTCCTGGGATCTAGTCCTGCATAAGGCTCCCTGCTCCATGTGGAGTCTGCGCTCTCTGACCCTCTCCCCTCTCATGCTCTCTCTCACTGTCTCTCTCTCAAATAAATAAATAAAATCTTTTAAAAAATAAAAAAAAAAAATTTATCCCAGAAATGTACCGTGCTGGGCCCTACCCCAGAGAGTGTGACTTAGTAGGCCAGACAACCTGCACGGGACACATGCCCTAGGTAATTATGGTTCTCAGAAAGGACTGGAAACACTCAACCCTGGGACCCCGGTGTCCATATAATGCTAGGCCTGAAAGTCACACATCCTCCCGTCAATCTCTTCTTCATTTTACAGATGCAGAAACTGAGGCGCAAAGCAGGGAAAAGACCCAAAGCCCTTGCAGGATCCTACTGGAATTCTAACAATCCCTCCCTCCCTAAGAACAGGGTTTGCTACAGGGAGGGTCACTGAGAGGCAAAGTCCCTTGGCGGTTCTGCTCAGGTAGGTGGAGTGTCCCCACCTTTTAGCAGATATGGGAGGGGCGACTGGGGACCCTTCCTGTCTGACTGCCCTGCACAGAGTTCACAGAGCAAAGGCATCCACCGTCTCCCCACCTGGGCCTGAAGGAATCAGAAAGCCAGAGGAGACGGAGATTTTTCTTTTTTTTATTATTGTTATTTTTTAAATACGAATTATTTCCAGCCGGAAGGCAGAAGGATGGGGGCCGTTGGAGGCCTCGGGCCGCCGGCACCCAGCCAGCCTCATAAATGTCTGGCAGCTGGAGGGAGACTCAGCTCATTGCTATCGAAATGAGCTCGTTTCTGCTAATTTCCCTGGCTCACCAACTGATGTATCCAGTGTGTTCCTGAATCCCTAAAGACGTTCCCTAAGCCACCCTCCAGGGATCTGCCAAGAGTCAAGGAGTGTAGGCAGAACTTCAGGGTGGCCTCAGTTTCCCCGACCCAAGTGTGGGCAGAAGAAAAGGGAGCAAAGATAGTTCATTCAACTGTAGCTGGGTCAACGGCAGTTCGGGTCAACCGTTCCCTGCAGGGCCGCTCGTTCCTGCGGCTGAAAGGGGAAACGAGAGGCCAGTACGGTCTCATAGCTGATGCTCAGAACAACCCTTACCACTTACCAAGCATCCCCCATTGTTCCCTAGGACAAGAGTAGGCACCGGGGATAGATTCTCTCTTTTCATTTGCCCAATGAACCAGGAAAAACAGGGCATTATCACTGATTTTAGAGACAAAGAAACCAAGACTCAGAGAGGTTATGGTACGTGTCTAAAGTCACACAGCTAGTGAATGGCAAGGCCCTCCTCTAAAGCCAATAATCCATGAAGCAAAAAGGCCAGGCACAGCGAGGATGACGCTCACCCCACAAACACACCATCTGAGCAGGGTGTGCGAAGGCTCCCCCTTACGGGGCTTTCAAAGAGGAGAGCAAACATCCACTTGCCACCCCAGGCTGGGGTGACCAGGGAAGGCTTCCTGGATGAGCCCCTCCATTCATGCCCAGGGCTCTGAAGCTTGAAGGAGGCAGTGAGTCATGCCACCCCGGCTGGACGGGGGCACTGCAGCCCAGAGGAGGGGCCAAAGAGAACCCAAGGAGTTCAGAGCCACAGCACACCCCGTGGGCAGGGCTCTCCTCACAGCTGGGGTTCATCTTCCCACCTTGGGGGGGCCAGGTGTCTGACTTACCAGCTGCTAAGTCAGTGCTAATAGATCCCCAGGCTGGAATAGAATGCAGCCGTGAAAAACAATGTTTATGAAGAGTGTTAATGACACGGGAAAATATTTATATAATGCTGTGGGGGAAAGGCAGGATAAAAAATATTTTGTTAACAGAAAAGAAAATTTAAACAGAATAGGCCAAATATTAACAGTGATTATGTCTGGAGGGTAGGATTATGGCCCCTTCCTTGCGTCTCTTCCCATTTTTCTACGCTTTCCAAATTGTCCATAAATAAGGCACACGTTTCTCTGGAAAACGAAAGCCAGGAGAGGTCATGCAGGCTAACCAAAATGATGCTGCCGGCAGCCCTTCCCAAACCTCTCCCTCACCAAGAACCCTCCACCCTGCACAGCCGCGTCCCAGAACAGTGCCACCTGCCTCTGTCTCCAGGAGAAAGACCAGGGAGCCAAACTGGGACCCACACCCCTGGCTCTCTATGCAGGAGGTCCTATCAGTGGCCATCTGGGGCCCCAGGACGATGGACACATGATGCCAGACACTCACTGGCCACCTCTAGTGTCCTCAAGTCTTCCAGGTTGAGTGACGCACACCTGGGTCCCGTCTGCTGCCAAGTGAGGGCCTCCAGTCCCCATAGGAGCACCTGCACGGCTTCGAAGGCGCCACATAAGTATACCCACAGCCACTGTCCGTGACCTTGCTCCAAACGAGGAGACTTGCTCCCTCCACATTCCGGCCTGGCTTGGGAATATGTCCTCTGCACCCACAGGCAGCCAAAGCCCCGCACAGAACTGCTCCCTGGGAAAGCAGGGAGGCCGGGAAACTTTGGTAGGCGGAGGGGTGCCACGCGGGAGAGTGATACTAATCCAAAAGGCCTTGAGGAAGGTGGCAAAGAAAACGTCATCTTCCATGGCACGGCGTCATAATGAACACACACACGCAGCAGGAGACCTGGGCAGAGAGGGAGCTGAGCAAGGTGGCTGTGTTGTTTTCCTTCTGAACTTGTGGGATGGCTGGGACACTTGCTTCACGCTCCCCCCCACCGATGTTCACGGGGGTCACACGATCCGCACTCAGAGCCCGAGGCCGGCCTCGTCCCCCTGCCGCACACGTCCAGCTGTGTCTTCGCCAACCTCTCCTGCATGACCTCCCCTGGCGCCATGGTCCTCTCTGCCCACCCCCCCCACACCCCCAAGAATGAGAGCTCCTGGAGGGCAGGGGCTGTTGTATTTACCCGGGGCCTCAGCCCTAGCCGGTAGTGGAAAACATTGTTTCTCAGTTACATTTTTCAACAGAATGGAACAGGCTTCAAAGAGCCGCCCTCCTTCTGCAAGACGAAGAGAGTTCTGCGGACGGACGGTGCTCGTGGCTACATCACAACCTGAATGTACTTGAGGCCAGTGAACTAGACAATTAAGAATGGTTACAACGGTAAGTTTTTTGTTATGTGTATTTTACCACGATTCAAAAAAAGAAAAAATTCTTTTAATACCAAAAGCACAAGCGCCCTAGGCCTCTCCGAAGTGGGGTCTTGGCCCCCGCCTCCCCAACCACTCAGCCTCCTTCTGGGCCATGACCTGTTTCAGAAAGGGGGAGGCTGCCCCCCTCACTTCCTTCCGTGTTTATCCAGAGGAGTTCTGGGAAGCAGAGGCTCAGCCCAGGCCACTGGGGCCCAGCTCCAAGGCTCAGGGCCTGCCACAGGGGCCTTTTTCCACCTACCCAGGCCCATAGCTGGCACTGGCCAACTTCCTGGCTCACTTGCTTTTTTTTCCCCTCAAGTCATTATAAACCTGTTTACCTTTGGGCTGCACAGGGCCTAGGCTCCAGGCAAATGATCTTAAGTGTCAGCCAAGGAGAGGAGCAGAAGGAAAGAGGGGACCCTTATGGGGAAAGATGGGGCTCCATTCCCTCAACAAAATCTTTCCTTCTCCCTCCAATTCAATACCCATTTACTAAGTGCCTCGCCGTGCCAAGCACCACCCATCAGACGCGGACAAGTACCAAGCTAGTGGTGAGATGGCCCCGCAGACCCCTCGCTTGTTCCTATGCAGACGTGAACCACTATCGCTGAGTCTTTGCCACAAGGTGCTGGAGGATGGGGTGACAGGCTCTGCTGTGGGGGGCAAGGCAAGCTCCCGATATGGGGTGGCATGTGAGCTGGACCTTGGGAAGGAACAGGAGGAGTTGGCCAGGTGGACAAAGACAGCCCGGTGGGGCGTTCCCAGCGGAGGGAATGGCACGGCGAGGGAGCTGTCAAAGAGCCTGGCACGCAGCAGGCCGAGGCAGGGCCTGTGTGCCAGGCCGAACTTCCGCTGGCAGGTGACAGGGAGCCTGTGGGAGGATGCTGAAGTGGGGAAGGTGGCCAACGGGGCCAGGCTCCCTGCCTCTCGAAAACACATTCCTGGGCCCAACACAGGGCAGGGGCTGTGGGGTACGTTCCTCTTGGTCTCCAGTATATGCCTTTCCAGGTCCGTGCACATGGGGAGCTGGGGGCCCAGGCCAATGAACCTTCCATTCACCTGGGGTGCTTTCAAAAAGGTGGAGGGGTGCAAGAGAGACTCTGACTACGTTCGTCTGGAGCAGGACCGAGGCATCAGAATTTTCCAGAGCCCACCACATGATCCTAACGGGCTCTGCTCTTAACAGCACCCTTATGAGGCCCCGGCAAGACGCTGCCTCCAAACATCTTTTGTGAGTGCTGTACTCCTCAAGGTTGAAAAACATAAGCCTTTAGCATCAGCCTCACTTGACTGTAATTCTTAGCTCCCCACCTTATAGATGCGTGACCTGGGCAGCGCCATCAGGCAAAACGCAACATGCCCCTTAGAATTTGAATTTCAGGTACACAACAGACAACTTTCCCCAAACACAACCTGGGACATGCTTCCACAAAACTTGTTGCTGCTGTTGATCTGAAATTCAGCTGTAACTGGATAGCCTGTATTTTTATTTGCTCAATCTGGCAACCCCTAGACTCAGGGCTACTCAGTTTCTGAGTCTCGACTACTCCATTCGGATCAGGGAAATCACCCAGGCGGAGGAAGGCAGTGGGGTGCTTGGCATAAAGCCAGCACAAGCGGGCACGACCCCCCCCCCTTTTTAAAAAAATATTTATTTATTTGACAGACAGAGATCACAAGTAGGCAGAGAGGCAGGCAGAGAGAGGAAGGGAAGCAGACTCCCCGCAGAGCAGAGAGCCCGATGCAGGGCTCGATCTCAGGACCCTGAGATCATGACCTGAGCCGAAGGCTCAGGCAGAGGCTTTAACCCACTGAGCCACCCAGGCACCTCACGAGTCCCCTTTTTTCTTCCTTCCTTCTCAAAAGCTTGTTTCAGCAGAGATTTCTTTTTTCCCATTTTGAAAATTTTCAACCATACCCCCAAAGTAGAGAGACTAGAGACTCCCATCTATATCCAAGTAGTGGGTGCTGTTGCTTATCCCACCCGGGGCTCCTTTAATCCCCGGCTACAGGGAGGTCGGGGCCAATAATGGCTCCCAGATTCCCCTTATGGGAACAGTGTCCTGGTCAGCCGTTTAGAGCCCCCCCCCCCAACACGGGGGTATGTGTGCGTATATGTTCACACACATGCGTGTGTTGATGGCCAACGACCGATGTGGGAACAGAAGGCTGACTCCTTGGCTCGCAGTACAGTGCCAACTCCAGAGCTCCCTATGGGGGAGCCCGAGGCTGGCCTCCAGTTGAGGCCACATCCTTGCTGCCCCGTCCTGCTTCCCTCATGCCCTTCTCCTGAGAACATGCCTCCCCATAAGCCATGTGTGTGCACAACCCCCTCGCAGGTTCTGCTTCTAAGAACCCAACCTAAGCTGACTCACTCAGATTCAACAATTACCAATATGGCTTCGTTGAGCCCCTTTTATTTAGTTATTTGCTTGTTTGTTTTGGCTGAAGTACCTCATATCATTTCCCCTACGTCCTTCATTATGCATCTCCAAAAAAATGGGGGCAGTCTGGTTTTGACTTCCCTCCCTGACTTCCCTCCCAAAGGGGAAGGCCCTGTGGGGGAAAGAGCTTTAAGTGTCAGCAGTGCCAAGGGACAGGGACCAGAGGCCAACCGGGCGGGCACCAGGGCAGCCGCTCTGGCCCCAGCCCAGCCCTGGACTATGGCACAGCTTTGGTGGCCAGCAAGCCATGGTCACCCCAGGTCCCACCTCTTTTGTGTGGATCAAGAGCTCTGGGACAGTGTCCCAGCATCCTCTTGGGGATCCTGCCAGGGTCTAAGTTTCTATCCTTAAAGGAGAGGATGGCATCAACAGCCAACCCAGCTGCGGCTCTCCACTGGCCAAAGCCCCTGCCTGCCCTTCTGCCTGGAGCCCAGACACTCCCACCGACCAGGAGGCACAGGTGTGACGGCCCACACTCGCCCAGGCCAAGGAGCCTGCTGTGGAGAGAGGCAGCATGGATGAAAAGGACACACAGCGCTTTTTTTCCTTCATGGTTGTAAAATACACATTAACATGAAATTAACCACCATTTAACCATTGTTCAACTTACAGTTCAGTGGCACTGAGTACACTCACCACGTTCTTCAGCCATCACCACTATCGAGTCCCTGGCCATTTTCCTCACCCCAACAGAAAACCTGTGCCCATCAGCAGCCCTGGTCCAACAGCTATTGAGCTCAGACAAAACTTGGGTCTGACTCACAGCTCCTTCACTGGCTCCACATGTACTCTGGTGGAGAAATGAAACCTCTCTGAGTCTCAGTTTCTTCATCTGTAGAATGGGAGAACTCAGAGAGGTACCAGGAATATCAAAGCAAACAGGCATTAAAAGCTGAGCTGCTCCTGGCACAATCCAACCAAGGCCAGGCTAGGTCCTCGATAACTGATGGACCTGCCACCTCTCCCTTCCCTTCTCCCCACTGCTTGTACCCTTCAGGTTCCTGGGCTGTCTGCAGTGCTAAGGGGAGAGGAGGCTGCTTCCCTCTCCTCAAGGCAGAGCAACTGGAACGAGCACTAATGGGTTCCAGTGCTTTCCTCAGCCATGCCCAGACCCGGTTCCAAACCAAAGAGTTACAAAGGCCTTTAAACTCCACACTTGGGGTGAGGTCAGCCAAAACCCGCATTTCCAAGCATGGTGCTTTTATACTTTGAAAACAGCCAAACGTGAACTGGCCACTTCTGAGGGTCATAGCGCCTGGCAGCTTCATGGCTTGCCAGCACTAATGGCCGCCTCCCCAGCCTCTCCCTCCCTCCCAGCTGTGGAGTCATCTCCCGCTGGGCTGTCTTGCTGCACTGTCTTTCCCCATCCGAATCGGGGTGGGGGGTGGTAAGGGACTGGATTTGAGAACAGGAGATCCATCCCCTGGTCAGGGTCAGCCCCTGTTGGACCCCAGGCACATATCCTCCCCTCCCAGTTCTGTGCAATAAAGAGAGGGTTCCCTCAGATCAGGACTCAGCTCCCTTCCAAAGCTCCCACCCCATAGTTAGTGTGAACATCTAGCTCAGAGCTGGAAAGGATCTCATCGGGTCATCTGATCCAGTTCTCTCTAACGCTTTCCATTTCACAGACGGAGGCTGTGGCAACTCACCCAAGATGCCACATGTCTTAGTAGGAAAAATTCACACTTGACCATCTTAGAAAATGTCATAGGACAGAGGTGACATTCCTGAGAGCCCAGGAGAACAAAAAAAATCTCCATTTTGCAACTCTCCCTCCGAAACATGGTACCCAATACCAAGCACCCAAGCCATTAAAATCCTGTGCTTTATATAAAGTCAATATTTAAAAACTGTGTTTCTATATATTAGTAATAATTGGAAAATTATTTACAATTTATAAAACTACCAAGAAATGTAAACTACTTTGGCAAAATTTAACAACGATGTGCAAGATCTGTATTCTCTGATGAGAGAAATCAAAGACCTAAATATATGTAGAGGTATACCATATTCATTGATGGGAAGACTCAATTTTGTCAAGATGTCAGTCCTGCCCAACTGATATATAGATTCAATACAATCCCAATCAAAATCCCAGCGGGCCTTTTTGTAGAAATCAACAACTGATGGTACAATTAACAGAAAAATGCAAATGCTTAGAATAGCCAAAACTCTGGAAAAAAACCAGTCAGGGGATTCATGCTAACCACTTTAAAAATTTAGTATGGAGCCACAGTAATCAAGACAGGGTGGTACTGGTAAAAGGAAAGACAGATAGAAAATGAAACACAGTAGAGTCCAGAAGGAGAATGTGCATAAAAGATCAACTGATTTTTTGACAAAGGGGCCAACATGACTCAGAAGACTCAAAAGAGAAAGGGCAGTCTTTTCAACAAATGGTACTAGAATAAGTGGACTTACACACACACACACACACACACACAACCCAGGCCCTTATCTCACACCTGACACAAAAATTCACTTATCATGGATTATAAACCTAAATATAAACCTAAGGCTACAAAATGTTTGGAAAAAACATAGGAGAAAATCTTTATGACCATGGGTTTGGCAGAGTTCTTTATGAACACAAAAGCATGAGAAGAAACAATTAATAAACTGGACATCAGCACAATTAAAAACTTCTGTTCTTCAAAATATCCCATTATGAAAGTGAAAAGACAAGCCACAGACTAGGAGAAAGTATTGACAAAACACATATCTTTTAAAGGACAGAGAACCAGAATATATAAAGAACTCTCAAAATTCAATAAGAAAGCAATCAACCCAATAGAAAAAAAGATGCAAAGATCTGAACAGACACATCACCAAAGATATACAGATTGCAAACAAGCATATGAAAAGATGTTCAATATCATTACTCATTAGAAAAGTGTGAATTAATACCACAGTGAGATACCACTACACATCTATCAGGATAACAAACAAAAATCAACTGACCCCACCAAGCACTGGTGAGGACACAGAGTAGTAACTGGAACTCTCCTGGCGCAGCTGGTGAGATTGCAAAATGGTACTACCACTCGGGGAAACAGTTGAGCAGTTTTTTATAAAGTTAAATCTTCTTTTATACTAAACACCCAGCAATCCTACTCTTAGGTATTTACCCACGTGAAGTGAAAATGAACGTTTCACAAAGAAACCTGACCACACATGTTTATAGACAAAAATACTGGAAATAACCCAAATGCCCATCCACGAAACAACATGACTGAATCTCAAAGCATTTTTCTGAGTTAAAGAAAAAAAGTACAAAAGGCTACCTGTTGTATGATTAAATTCGTAGGACATTCTGAAAAAGGCAAAACTCCAGAGAAATCAGATCAGGGGTTTCCAGCAGCTGGGGGCTGGGGTTAAGGGCTGACCACAAAAGGACACCAAGGAACTTTCTGGGGATGATGGAAATGTTCTGTATCTTAACTGTGTGGCAGCGGTTACATTAACTATCAAAATTCCTAGAACAGTACACTTTCAAAAGTTTTACTGTATACAGATTATATCTTCATAAACCAAAACAAACACTAAACCCTGTGCAGCCCCATGAGGGCTTGTCTTGTTTCTGCAACCAGTCTGTGAACTCATGGACAAAATGAGGGGGTGGTTCCACCCAGAGAAGGGTAGCGACTTGTCCAAGGACACAAGCTCTGACATCAGCCAGATCTGGGTTCAAAGCCCACTTCTACCACTAATTAGCCTGACGTCCCCCTGGGGCAAATGACTTTGCCCCTGTGAGCCTCAGTCTGCTCATCTATAAAATGGGATACGAAGTCATACAACCTACCTTACTAAAAGGTCATAAGGAACTCAAGAAACACGTACTGTGTATGCCACATGTTCTACCCTCGAATTTTGGCCATTATTATTACTATTTCTTTGACAATTGTTATTTCTGTGAAAGAGCCAGGACTGAATTTCAGGGGATGTCTCCAAACCATGTCTTCCTACATGAGATGGGCTAGGCCAGGGACCAGGGCTACTAGTTTCCTGGTCACACCCGAGGGACAGAGGTAGACCCAGGTCCTGTCTAGAAGGCATTCACACAGTCTGCTCCAGGACAAGGGATAAACTCAAAGCCAAGTTGAATCCTGGCAAGGGAACAGTATGGAGGTGAAAACCACTGAATGTTGAGAATAAAGAAAAAAAAAAAAAAAGCAGCCGCTATGGGCTGCCCAATCCCTGAAGGCTTCCTGGAAAAGGAAGGCTTTTGGTCAGCCTCAAAGGGCAAATCAGATGTGATTAAGTCAAAGGAAAGGAGCTCTCAGGAAGGGGAGAACCAAAAGATCCCTCCAGCCCTTACATCTCCCCCACCCAATCCCTGGCAAAAAGCAGCAAGCAGCCCGCAGCCTTGGCACTGCCTTCCAAGCAACAGCCTGGGGCCAAGGGGAGGTGCAGGCATGACAGCAGAAGGTCCAGGCACCATGCGTCAGCCGGGTACCCACATGCGTCCCCACATCTGGGCAGAAGGGTCCAACGGAGGGTTGGCCCGGAATGTTGGGCTTTCACTTTCCCCTCTCCTTTTTTGTTTCTTTTCTCCATGGACCTGAATTTGGGTTTGTCTGGGGAGTGTTTTCTTAAGCCCAAGTGTTTTTCCTGCAGCTAAGGCCCACCCCCTCCTGCCCCTCCTGGACCGTGGCTGAGCAGCGGCCAGTGAAACTGCCTGGCTCCAGAAGGAGGGCCGCCTTTGATGCGCACCCCTCTGCAGACATCAATGTCGCTGTGTGCACGGCCCCTTTAATAAGTTATTTCCGTGGAAAACCCTGGTAACTCAGTCATGAATCAAGCCTATAAACACCTCAAACCCATCAAAGCACCCAAGAAAGGGAGGGGGTGGGCGGGCAAAGAAAATCTCTTACGGTAACTCACACACTGCTCCCTCAGAAGGGCTCGGCTGCTCTGTTGTCAGAGGCCGCCCCTGGGACAGAGCCAGCCCACCCAAACAACGACAGGTCACCCCGACGCCCCAGGAGCTGAGTCCCCAAAGGACACTGCCTGTCTGTGTGTCCCAGGGATGCTGCTAGAGTCCTAGCCCGACGCCCGGCAAGATTTACAGCCCAGAGGAGCAAACCCAGCCGGCGGCTCCCAGGGCCCAGGAATGTAATAGTTTGGCTACCGGTGAAAGGCCCAGTTTATTGGAAACACACTTCTTTTCCAATGTTTGGTTTCCTTTCACTCTTTTCTCCTTTTTGTTTTTCCCAGCGTGCACCACCCAGGCCCTTCGGGAAGGGCAGGGAGCTAAAAATCCTACCCTAGGGGTGAAGAGGGGAGGTAGGGTATGGGGCCCTGAATCGACTGGGAGCTGTGCCGGCCAAGGTCAGACACCACCCCTCTCCGATCTCATCTGTAAAATGGGTAGGATGAACTAGTGTTCATCCTAGAAGGGTACAACAGCCAGGCAGCAAATGGAATAAAGCTGACCTCGTGTAATGCACAGCCCAGTGATCCCACTCCCAGCTAGATGTCCTCATGTCCCCAGAAAGGCTTGTCCGAGAATCCTTATTGTCACCTCATGGGTAGGAGCCCCCAAACTGGGAACTGCCCAGGTGCCTATCGGTAGTCAGATGGCTCCATCAGCCTAGGAGAGCCGAGGCATGGGCCCATGGGATACTATCCAGCAATGAATGATGGACCGCAGGCATTCACAGCAATATAGAGAGCTTCGAGAACATTCTGTCACGTTAAAGAGCCCACAGGTTCTGTGGGTGGGTGCCTACCAGAAGCAAGGGGTTAGAGGACGGTGCTCAAAAGGTACAAGATTCCGGTCAGAAGATAACTATCCCGGGGGGGATAAAATGTGCAACACTGTTAATGTTCCTGGATTGTGTACTTCAGAGTCGTGAAGGGAGTAGACCTCAAAAGTTCTCATCGCAAGAAAAAAAAATTGTCACTAAGTGTTTATGAATGTTGGCTAAATTTATGCACTAATCGTTTCATAATATAACCATATACCAAGTCATGCTGTATACCTCAAACGAATACAATGGCAGACATCAATTATACCTCAATTAAACAGGAAAAAAAAAGAAGAGCCCAGAGTATAGGTTTCCATCTGTACCAGCTTCAGAAAGAGGAAGATGAGCCTGTGGTATTTCAAGTCAGAACAGAACCCACGCAGAAGGGGTGGGGTAGTGGGAAATGACTGGAAAGGCACATAAAAGGGGGCTTTTGAGGTCACATTATGCTTCTTGATCTGGGCGATAGTAACACAAACACATTCAGTCTGGAAAACCTGTTCCCTTGTGATATATGTGGTTTTCTGCACATATATACATCAATAAAAAGTTTACATTAAACAAATAAAACTGTATACTCTTGGGCCATACAAACCCATCCTCGAAACATACAGTCAAATCCACCCATCTGTCAGAAGTATTCCTGGGGCACCCAGCCGTGGCTCACCCCAGAGAAAAGTCTGGCCATCCCTGAATTGGCATTCGAGGCCTTGCCATGGGCTTCACCTCTTACCGCCCTGCCAGGGTCACTCCCATTCCCAGAGAAGCATCTTCACACGGCCTTGCCTTTGCCCAGCAGCCCTGAGACCTGGGATGCCCTTTCCCCTGTGGCCTGGTGAAACCCTCTGTCTGACCTTAGCCCCAGCTCCATTCCCAGCATCCCCTGCGGCCGCCCTGGGAAGTTGCTGTCTCCCAGCCTGCACTGCTCCCTTAGGAAGTAGCATTCACCGTAACTGCCTCGCTAGGAAGTGATATTCTCCCCCAGCCCCCATCCTTCCAATTAAATTCTAAGTTTCCTGAGAAGGCGCTACCTTGGGGACCTTGTCCTTCATGCAATCCTATCCTGCATGCTGAGACTCGGTTACCAAGTCACCTCATGACCATTTACAGAAAATCAAATGCGCACCAGACACCCTACACAGGGGGCCTCCGTGGGGTCTGTGAGGTGTTGCCAGGCCTGCTTGTGAGAAGTGGAGTAAGGCTGCAAAAGGGAGGCTAAGTGATGTACACAGCAGTCTGGCCCCCAAGGCTGGGCTTTCCACCCCCGCCCAGCAGGGTCCCCGAGTAGCCCATCACCCATACACCTGACTCCACACCTGACCTCCAGGTCCAGAAGCAGGCCTGGGCAGAGCTGAGTGGAACGTGTTCCTTTTTACTCACACCAAGGGAGGCGTCCCCGCAATGAGGGTAGGGCTCAGGTGGGGCTGCCTCCAGCTGCTGGAGAAGGCGCCTTACTGCAGAAGCTGGAAGTTACACCCGCCTCGTGGAGGAGGAGCTCGTCAGACATCTGCTCGCCTCTAGCTGACTGACTTGGAGCAAATCATTTTCACCACCTCCCACACTCAGTTTTCTTACTCGAAAACTGGGAGTTATACCACCTGTTTTAAGACGCCTTAAGCACCCATCCCCAGAAGTGATGGAGTACAGGCTAGGGGCCCAGCTATGGAACAGGCTCCTGCCTTGAGGGGAAGAGGCCTGGACGCTCTAAGTCCCTCTGGACCTGGGTTCTTAGCTCTGGCAGCATATCAGAGTCACCTGAGGAATGTTTTTTTAAATCCTGATGGTAGGTCTCTCCACAACCACTCCAGAATGGGTCTGAGCCTTTTAGAAACTCTTTAGGGCACTCTAATGTGCAAAGAGGATTGAGAACCAATGAGTCAGACCAATGGACTCATTTTACAGATGGAGAAGCCAAACAGAAGCAGCCTGAGACCACCTAGAGATGCGGGACAGAGCCAGGACCGGGAGCTGGGTTTCCCGGCCCCCCAAGCCAGGTACAGCACTACTATTAAACTCAAGAGGAAACCCCTGGGGTTCTCCCCAGCCTTTGCCCTGTGCGGAACAGGGCAGGCAGCTAAGACAAGAGCTGGGCAGCCTGGTAGGAGGCGCTGGGCCCTCTCTGCCATCCTCAGCTCCTCTCTCAGATCTAAGAGCAGTGAGTGCCCCAGAGGCAGGACTTCTGGGTTTCCTTGAACCTAAATCAGGGTTTCCTTGAACCCAAATCAGGGTTTCCTTGAGTCCGAGACAGACAACATAAGAGATTCTAGGGGTGTGGAGAAGCCACAGGCATCCCCATGAAATCTACTCTGTTTTAAACCCTCTGGGGTGGGGGGCTGGAGGGTTTCTGTAAATCACAGACACAATCCCAGTATCTACTACATACCAGGCCCTGAGCTGGGCAAGAGGTAGAGAAGACCCAGGCCCTGATTCTCAAACCTCACTCCCAACCTCTGCCCCCTGAGAGCGGCCTGGAGTCCGTGTTTTGTAAAGCGCCCCCTCTCCTCCTAGGGGTGAGTTGGAGTGACCCTCCCCATCCCTCGGCCCAGCAGGGCAGAGCCTGAGGCCCAGAGCCGATCTGAGCTTTGCAGAAGCCCACACAGCCACTGAGTGTAAGGCTGGGACCCCACACGGCGACCCGGGAGCCTCTTGCCTCCGCACTGGATGGCGGCAGACCAGAGGACCGAAGAAGGTGAGTAGAGACAGGCGGAGGGGTGGGGAGAGACACAGTCCGGGACTCGCTGGGATACATACATCCTGATGGGCTGCTGCGGACAGCCTGTCTACAAGGGTGCCTCTGGGTGCCCCCATTTCAGCCCGTTCAGCCTAAGAGGCCAGAGCCAGAGGGAGAACAGGTGTACTCGGCCCCTGCCTCGCTCCTGACACTCCCTGCTGCCCACAGTTACCCACCTCCCCACCTTCTCCCCGCACCTGCCACAGAAGGCCCACCAGCCTAGTGGCTCCCAGCTCTGTCCTGTGTGGGCACAACTCTGGACGACTCCGAGAGACTGAAATGGTTTCCAGGCTCCTATCTCTGAGCTCCTACCTCTCCTTTTAAAGATCAGTTGAAGTCCTGGCAATGGTTCACCTTGCAGTCTGGGGCAGTGGCTTTGATGTCTGCTCCAGACATGAGACCTCTGTTTTTCCAAACCCAGAAGCTTCTACCACCGGGTGAGGGTAGCGTCGCTCCCTCGGGCCAGGGCAGCCCCTGCTTTGCAGGGGTGCCACCCGCAAGGCCTTCCCCTCTCCAGCTGAGGGTGCCAGGCCCTGACAGGGGTGGTGTGGGGAAAGGGCCCATAAAACACCAGGAATTCTTTCCACAAAGGGCAGCTGGGAAAGCGATGCATCTCCGCTTCCCTTGGCAGCCAAGGGCCATGGAGGGAGAATGTTTAATATAAAAACATCTGACAAAGTACCTTCAGGATATATTTTCTGCATCAAAGAAGGCTCTTGGCAACAGCCACTCTACCCTGACAAGGAAACTTTCGAGCGCGGCTCCCGATTGTTACAGACGCCCGGGGAGAGCATGCCAGGGGGGACAGGAGGAGGCCGAGCCACAGAGCCTGGCAGACAGATGGTTGTGATTAGGCTAGATGCAACCAAGTGCATTTTCTGGAATTTCAGGTCTCCTCCAAAAACCTGCTGGTTCTCCCAGAGATACAGGCTGCCCGAGGTGGAGTGGGGGGTAGGGTAGGCGCTGGCTGCCTCTAGCTCAAGCCAACCACCCGGGACAGGAACAGGCCCAACCCTCACCCCTCTCGGACACCTGCTCCCTACCCCCACCTGCATGCCACTGGTCATTGGTGTGTTCAGCCAGCAACCATCAGATGAGCAGAGCTGCTCCGGGACCTGGTGAGAGTTGTTCATGCCAGATCTCAGGTTCCCGGGGGGAACAGATGTGCCACAGGGAGCAGGAACCGTGTCGGTCCTGCATGGTTCCGGGGAGAGCAGAGAGGGTACCGTGCCAGACACGGGGGATCCCACAGAGGCCAGACAGCCTGAGTTCTGATCCCACTTCTACCGTTTTCTAGTAGGATGACCTTGGGTACGTTATTCCCCCTCTCTGAGCCTCAGTTACTTCTCCTTTAATTTGGCTACTAAAAGGAGCGACCTCACAGAGCGGTTGGGAGGATTCCATGAATGAATAAAGGCATGGCACTCGGAGAGAACCTGGCACAGAGCTCTGCATTAACTGTGATTCTCAAATAAGTGTCATCATCTTATGTGTTCTCTCTCACTCTGGATCCCTTTGTCCCAGGCAAAAAAAAAAAAAAAAAAAAAAAAGGTCATTTATTCTTTCGTTCATTTATTCTATAGTGATCTCTGTCTATGGGCTAAGTCCTGTGCTGGATGCCAGACAAGGTCCAGAGCCAAGTATATCCGGGAGTTTCTCTGGCCCCAGTGACCACAGTCTCTCTATTCCAGTCCATTCCTCCAGCATTTGGAACTTGCATCAAGCTTCTCCTGTGTGTGTTTTTAAGTTCTGACCAACCAAAGGGAGGAAAAAAAGCCGTCTTTCCTTAAAAACTCCAGGGCAGGTCACCCAAATGGTGGATTCAGGACAATCTCTCTGGATTCATATTTCCCCGTTCCCCCATCTCTCAAATATTAACCTTCGAGCCACAAACCAATTCAGAACACAGGGCTACTGCACACCTCTCTGCTTTTGCACAAGAGGTTCCTTCTATCCGACAGGCTATCTCTCTACCCTGTTGTCTTCTTGATGAACTCCTAGGCATCCTATAAAACCCAACCCAGAATCACTTTCTCCTTGATGTTCTCCCTGAACATCCCATTCCCATCCCAACAGCAAGCATCCCCTGCTCCTGCTTCTGTGCTGGTGCTGAGTCTTGCACCTATCTCCACAGCACTTGGCACAAGCAATCATTCACCAGTCTCGGCTTGCTGCCTACCTTTCCTGCTAGATCATTAGCTGTTAAAAGGAAAGGTATGGGCTTTCTTCACTTTATATCACCTGCCACTGGCATGCAGTAGGTTCTTAATAAATGACCAAAACATTGACTCCTTATCTCAAAGCCAACCATCAGGAAACACACCAGCCCTAAGTTCCTCTGTCAGGGACCCCAGAGGGTATAAGGCTGTGTGATCTTAGGCATGTCAGTTGCCCCCTCTGGGCCTTGGATTCTTCATCAGTCAAGTGTACCCCTACTCCAGTCCCCAAGCTTTACTGCTCTGGGGTTGGGGGTGGGGTGCAGGACACGAAGCCCCTCCCCCTGCATGGCCCTGTCCCAGGTGTGGTTTTGCTTTGGGACAATGAGGGGAAGCTCGGATACGGCAGGCTAGAAGCCCCAGCTCCCAGCATAACCCCGAGGCCCAGGAACTGGTACCCTCCCTGGAACACAGCATTACCAAGGAGCTCCTTGAGATCAGTGGCCCAATATACAGCTGAGCAAACTGAGATCAAAGAGGGGAGGTGCTTGCCTGAAGTCACGTCCCTGGGGAAATCTCCAAGCCAGGCCTGGAAGCCACTCCAGCATGCTGCTCGCCATCCAATCCTGCTTCCTGGCAAACCAGGTTGGCCAGACCCCCTCCCCCGACCTGCCCCACAACTGCCTGGTCCCCTGGGACTGCTAGAATCACCTTTGTCTCTGCTGCTCTTCACCCCTGCCACCTCTCCAGCCTCAAACAACCAGCCTGGGAAGAATGGGTCTTTGGGTGACCTGCCCTGGAGTTTTTAAGGAGAGGCATTTTTCCCTCCCTTTGGTCAAAAGGTAAAAAAAAACCAAAACACACAGGAGAGGCTTGGTGCAAGTTCCAAATGCTGGCCATGTTGGAACCAGAGGTGAATGGTCCTTCTCGCCACTCCCCTGCCCTGAGAGAGGGCAAGGAGTCTGGGGCCATTTCTGAATTGGACATGGCAACCTGGTCCTGACCCGGGAGCCCAGCGTCAGTCCTGGCCCACCACCTCCAGGCCGGAGCCTGACTTGGTAGGTAGGCAGAGCAAGTATGGGCCATACCCAAAAGCCAGCTCTGAGTCCATGGGGATGCATCTGGGTTCAAGCCTAATTGTGCCAGGCTACCATCTGCCTTGAACCCCAGAATAAGACTTCTTTCCCACTCTCCAAAACCAAGTGAAACCCCCTTGCAGCAAAAACTCCCCCACTCCCCGCCCTCCCTCCTAAACCATGAGCTTAGCACCCCAGATCTACAGGTCCTGAGCACTTTCATGTGACAGTGACATTATCCGGACTCTGTCACCAGGTGGGATCAGTTTGTAAAAACTGAGCTGGACACATACTGTACACTCTATGGTATAATAAAGTTTTTAAAAAAATATTACCCAGGCCCTGGCCTCCCCTTGCCTCAACTCCCACCAACACCTGGTGCTTTGCTTTTTGACCTCCTAAATTCCTTTGCTTTTCTCAGCCTTCAGCTGTTTTCACACCTCCAGACCCTGGCACCTGCTATTTCTTCTACCTGGAACACATCAACCCAGCCCCAAACCTTGTCTCTTCTATAAGCTCCTATTTATCCCATAAAACCCAATTGGCATATAACTGCTTCCAGGAAGTCTTCTTGGGCTGCCTCCACACCACACCAAGAGTCAATCATTAATCTCTTCCTCTAGACTGCATCTTCTACTACTTCTCATTATCACTGTGTCTTCACACAAGGTTAGAGATCATGTACTTTGTGTGTCTCTGAGCTCCCAGCTGTAAGCACAGCGGCTGCCACGTTGTCGTGCCCACATCCACCACATGCTATGTGCCAAGCTGTGGCTGATTCACAGGCACCATCTCATGGTGGTTAAGCGCCTGCCCCAAAGTCCCACAGCCAGGAAAGGGCACAGCTGGGACTTGAACTCAGGGCCTCGTGGTGTGCAGCCCACACCCTTCAGCTGATTTTGCTGAAGAGCCTCAGCACCGGCTGAATGAACTGAACTTGAAGAACAGGGAGCTCTAGGGTCTGTGAGATGGGAGCATCTGAGGAGAGCAACTTGGGTCCTAGAAGGAGGAAGCAGCGGGAAACAGTGCTGCCCACCAATACTCCTCTCCATGCTTCTGTAGACACTGACAATGAACACCAGATAGCACCAACCCTAAAGGGTTCCTCTTCAGAAACCACAGAGGTGAAAGGAGGCAGGCGTTTGAGCTGCTCTCCTAATCTCTCTGAGCCTCTGTTCCCCAACTCTGCCCGTGTACAGAATGTAAGAATCCTGGAGAATGGACTGTGCCCTCGAGAAGCTTAAGTCTGGTTGGTAGAGGAAAGACACTCACGTGCAGCTGAGCTCCCAACCACGTGATCCTCCGCAGCTCCCTTCCTTTGATGGACTCTTTCCCCTAAAAATGAGGGGCTCACCCTCACTGGCGCAGCTCTAAAGAAACAGCATGCTCTGACAACTGAGAGACCAGCAAACACGTCCAAGGTCAGCGAAAGGGACAGCTCAGTCCCGATGACTGGCAGCTGACAACGCACCTTGCACACAGTGGGTGCTTAATAAAGCCGTCAAACAGTTATCCATTAGGCACTAGGATACCAGAGAGGAGTCACCGGTTCCTGAAGACGCCAGCCCAGCGCTGCAGCCCCCAGATGAAGCAAGTCTGGCTTTCAAAGCAACACAGCACCTCAGGCTCTCATTCAACAGCCCAACGCTCACTCAGCACCCAGCACAGGGCCTCATCTGGCTGCCCCTCAAAGGGCCTAATGCTCCTTGTGCAGTGCACATCCTGTTCTAGCCTAGAGCCCCCGAGAGCCGAGAGAACCCTAATCCCCTTCCTCAACCCTCCTCAGAATGGCCATGTCTATGTGGCTGGCCCTTCCTCCCGCAATTCCTTGAATTATGGCCTAGTCTACCTTCATACTGCCAAGAAGGGCTGTCTCCCAGCCACTCACACCTTAGTATGAATTTAACCAGCTAACCTCATTGTCCTCCCCAACCTAGACTGAAACCCAAAACACAGAAGGAGAAAGACAGAGGTATTGCCACAGGGAGGGCTCATAAGGACAGCCTGAGGGGAGACTTTAGCTAGTCAAGGGCAGCATCCTAGGCCCTGAGTTAGGCCAGGAATCCAGAGTGTTGAGCTTCTGAAGGCACCCCAAAAGGGGGACTTCTAGGTTTTTCAATCTCATAGAAGCCCTGGGTTCTACCCTTCACGGAGCAATCTTGGTAGAGTCATCTGTCTCCTCCCAGCTTCCGGCTTCCGTTCAGCAGAGATCATGAACCAAGGAGATCCTTAACAGGTCGGACGAGTGTCCTGTCAACCACTCTGCAGAGAGCGGTAACCAGTCCCTCTCCTACCCTGCCACCCACGTGTCCTTGCCTGCCCTGGCAATGACAGCACCTCAAAATGCCCACCATCCCCGACGTGGCCTCAACAACAGTACAGGAAAGTGAAGCGGAGACTTTGGAGCTGGATAAAAATAGTGCAAGGCAAACAGGAGTAGGCTCCGTCTCGGGGCTACAGACACTCTGCTCCAGAGAGGGGCCGGGCTCTTGGGGACTCAGGGAGTCAGAAGGGGCCGGGGCAGCCGGCCGGCATGGCTTCGGGGTAGTCTGCACCCTCCTGCGTGGTGGCAAGGATGGGTGCTGAGCTCTAGGCCTCTCACCATCCCTGCACCCCATCCCCAGTTCCTAAACAGGGCCAGGCTGTCCCCAGATTCTTTCGATCCTTCTCCCTTGCCCCATCCCCCACCAGGGTGTGTCTCCCCAGGGGGCTGGGAGCCCTAGCTGGAATGCCAGGCAGGACCCTCAGGCAGGAGGGCTGGGCAGTCACACCGCTCAGGCTCCCAGCTGGAGCCTGCCACTTACAATTCAGGAATTTGGGCAGCTGGCCCAGCAGAGAGCCTCAGTTTCCCTGGAAGACAGGGGGACTCACACCTGTCTCCCTGGGGTGCGGTAAGGAGTCCAGGAAGTGGAGAATGACCAGCTCTTAGCAAAGAGCTAAGCAGGGAGTGTCAGTAAGTGTCAACTGTTGTCAGCAGGGGCGTTATCTGTCCTTGAACATCAAACATCCTGGCCTGGCCCTTCAGCTTTCTGACCTCACCTCCCGTCCTGCCCTTGGGCAAGCCCCGCATTCTACCTCAGGGATGAATCCTGCTTCCATCCAGGGAGGAGACCTGTCACCTCTCCAGGGCTTCCCATCACCCGGCAGGGCCTCCCTCCCGGAGCCTGTCCTCCAGGATGACAGCTACGACAGCCCCGAGCCTAGGAGCTCCCAGGAGGCGAGGGCAGTGCCGACCCACCGGTCCTCTGAATCCCACAGCTCAAGGAAGCTGGAAAAGCTGGCCAGCGAGCCCCCAGAGCCCCCAGAGTGGGAGGAGATGCATGACGTCCCCAGAAGGTGCCTGGGTGACTACATGGGGAATGCTCACCTCCTGAGACAACCTCGAACTCAGACCAAAGCCCAGCAGACCCCACTCGATCCCTCCACCCCCACTTCGGAAACCCCAAACTGCCTCCCCAGTTCCTCAGAATTCCACTGGATGCCAGATTTTCATGCGGGCCTTACCCACAGGAAAGAGCACCAGGGGTGTCTGCTCACTGGCCGTACCACACACCACTCGGGGATGACTGGGTGGTAATCCCAGACTCTGGGGCCCGGGGCCAAACCTAACAGCCCCCAGGGTCTCCGGACATGTCCCTCCAGAGGGTGCTCTCTCCTGGTTCTAGCAGGGACTCTGGGGTCTGCTCCGATCCTGCCTGAGCCACACACCCAGGCCACTCTGGGAGGACAGAGAGAGATCCAAAGAGACTATATCCGTAAACAGACCCAAACCACGGCCCTCTGAAGCATTTCTGCAAATGGGAGTTTCCACCATTAACAGAGGGAGGGGGAGCAGAGAATGTCGAAACACTACTCATCCATTAGACAACCCATGCCAATGTACTCACCTAAATTAAATACATTCTGAGGGCTGGCAGGGGCACAGAATCAGGCATTCAGAAACACTGTTAAGCCTCTTGCTTTAAAATTATATGTGGCTTTCATCGACGTACGCACAGAAGAAAAAGAATGGATTAAAGTATTAACTTCTTGTGCTCATCTGATAAGGTCTTTCAGGCGTTATCACCAAGTAGGGGCCCACAGGCATAGAATAAACTCCCAACCAGTCTGGGCCACCAAAGACCAGAAGGTAAGGGGGACCCTGAAGACTGGGACACCAGTACCTGAGCCATGAGCCCCACTACGGGACCCTGGCAAGTCACTTCCTGCTCTAGCTTCTTGTTTTCCTATCACAGAAATGGGCACCCTCGTGGGATCTCCCACAGTTGTGATGGAATACTGAATGAATGCGGAAGGGCTAGGACCTGGGTAATGGCCAGGCAGCCACAGGCAGCCAGCATCGCGTCCCTCTTAGAGTCATGGGGAGGGGATGGCAAGAATGACAGCCAGAACTTCATATGGGGAATGCAGGCTTTGGAGGTACATTCAGCCCTTGCAGAAAAGGGGGACGGGACAGCAGTCAGGAACACAGTAGCATGGTGGCAAATGGCTCTGTTACTATGTGACCCAGGGCGAGTACTTTACTGCTATTCTGAGATGATGCACGTACAACGCCAGAGCAGACAACATGGCCAAAAGGAAACACTCCATCAATAGCTATGGTCACTGCTATTGCCATGGGCATGGGGCAGGGGAAGGACAGCTTGGATGCACACAAACAGAAGTGCTCACCCAGACAGCCAGCCATGTCCACTTAGGACCCAGTGGCTATCACGCCACACAGTGCACACCAATGCCACAAGCCCCAGCTGTCTTTCCAGAACACCCATCCACCATGCTCCCAAAGGGTCCCACAGACCTCGGCACCAGAATCCCTCCTGGCCCCGCGATGTCTCCAGGTCACCGCCAGCCTCTCATTTCTTAAGGCAAGCCTGGTTTAGCTACTCCCAGGAACGGGAGGATCCCTGTGGCCAACTCTTCATTGCAGGGGCCTGGGGAACTCCAAACTGGGGTTATCTCTGCTTCCTAGCCCAGCATCCACTGCTCAGAGAGAGACATGGATACCACCAGCCTTTGGCCAACTCCTCGCTTGCCAGACCCTCCCCGGAAGCTAGTTCCATCCACACTCCATTCCCCCTTCTCTTGACCCTCCACGTCAGTCCTTCCCCAGAGGGCGGACAGGAGAAGAAAGCCACATGTATTTGTATAAGTGTATACAAATACATGCATTTTGTAGCCTCTCAGCAGCTGGGAAAAGAGGCTTCTCCCTGCTAAACTGAGGGATGGAGAGCCGTGCTAGGCTTTCACCAGTCCCACGAGAGACAAGGTGGAGACAACTGGTGAGCGTGTGGCCCAAAAGGCACTTTCAAAGTGACCATCTTTAGATCTCATTCATACAGATGGTTCTTAACCCCATGGATGCTGGGGACGAAGACCGTTGAGCCTTCCTATCCAAGAGGTGGAGAACAGGGGAAAAGAAAAGGAGGGAAGAAATCATAAAGGTCTCCATCAAACCCCCCCCCAACCTGTCCCCTTCCGTGAAGTTCAACACAACAGCACCGTGCAAGGACAGAAATGCCAACCTGAGAATTCACCCGGGGCGGTGATGAGGGAGTTGGTGGCCTCCGTTTCAGTGTAAGACAATGTGGAATCAGATAGATCTACGGAGGAAAGAGAAAGACAACTTAGTTGGCTGTGGGGGCAGTCCTCTCTTTTCTTCTGTGCCCGCGCGCGCGCGTATGTGGGCAAGCGCACATGCATGCGTGTTCACAAGTAAGTGCTTGCAAAGGGCACTGTGTCCCTCCCAGCTTTCGGATGCCACTCTGTAACCTCGTCCCATGATCACACGAGACCAGGCCAGCCAGCCCTGGAACTCCTCTGGAAAATGCTGACTCTTATAGCCTTGGCACCTGAAAAGTCTCAACTACTCTGACCACAGAAATAACCCAAGTTCAGGGGACTAAGCAAGTATCAACTTGGAGCCTCTGTGGGTAAGGTTAAATTAAGCCCCTAAACAATTCATAGTTGCTGCACTTAATTACCACCATTAAAATTCTTAAAGTTGTTCCTTCTTGCTTCCTTCCTTCCTTCCTTCCTTCCTCGCTGGAGCTGGGGAAGCTCTGTTTTAACAAGTTACTAGCCACCCTCACTCTGCCCCACTTGTACCCCTCTAATTAATGGCTCAAGCATTTGCTCCCAGATTAACTTTTTTTTCCCTCTTCCCTCCTCCACTTCTTAACATCCAGACCTGCTCACAGAGCAACTTGCAATGCCTGGACTGGTTTTTTGCCTTTTTTTTTTTTTTTTTTTAAAGTAATTTCAAGTACTTCATATGGCTTGTGTTATTTGTTTTCCCCTGTCTGTGCAGTGAGTGAGATGGGGAAAGGAAAATCTTTTGCACATTTTCTCTGGAATACTGAGCTGCTACCCAGACAAGCCCATGCCTTTTTGGGCAGGCAGACTCGCAACATTTTCCCAGCCATGAGGTGTTGCCCGTGTGAAGGAGTCATAAGGCATGTTCTGGAAGGCTGACAGCTCGTCACCTTCTTACCCAGCTCGACCCAGGTCTGGCTCAGCTGGTCCCACCTCGCTCAGGAGAACCACTCCAAGCTGGAGATTCCTGGCACAGAAACCGTTAGCCAAGGCCCTGGCGAGCTAGAATTCCATTCAATCCTGTAGGACTTTTTTCTTTTTTCTCCTTTTACCACAAGGTTTGAGGAACGGGAAGATGAAACATTAACCAATTGGGGTTTTTGTTTTGTTTTTGGTGTTTTTTTTTTGTTTGTATCCCCACTTGCCAGATGCTGAGGGTGTTCTGGGTTTTATTTGGGGTGGGTTTTTTGTTTGTTTGTTTCTTTGGGTTTTTTTTTTTTGTTTTTTTTGTCTCACGTGATCACAGAGGCTTAGAAGTGAACTGACTTTTTGTTTATGAAAAAGCAACAATGCAAGGGAAAGAAAATAATACAAAAAAATAGCTCAGACTGTTTATCAGGGCACGAGAAAGTTATCTGCTAGTAAAACGTGTTAGGAGGGAAATAGGACAGATGGAAAACCTCTTTAAAATAAAAATAATACCCACAATGCCCAAGTGGGAGGTTCTTAAAGAGGGTTTTGCTTTTCATAGCTAACGGTCCCAAAGTGTTCAGCACCCTGAGTCTTTTTTTTTTTTTTAAAGATTTATTTTATTTATTTATTTGACAGACAGAGATCAGAAGTTGGCGAGAGGCAGCCAGAGAGAGAGGAGGAAGCAGGCTTCCCACAGAGCAGAGACCCCAATTCGGGGCTTGATCCCAGAACCCTGGGATCATGACCTGAGCTGAAGGCAGCGGCTTAATTCACTGAGCCACCCAGGCGCCCCAGCACCCTGAGTCCTGCTGCCTCTTCCTGTCTGAAGGGCTGAACCTTACTTCCAAGGGAGCCGCTAGAAAGCCCACATGGCCAGTTTTGTGAGTGAGGGTCCCAGAAGTGGGACGGCCCTATTGTGTGCATTCTTCCAAAGCCTCCAGTCTACTGCTTCTTATGACCTTGAAGAACACTTCCAACCTTGATCACAGCACGGAGAGACCCTGCCTAGAAGCTGGGGGCACAGGTTTGAGTCCCACCTCCATCACCAGTCGTAAAAATCAGGGCTCATCAACTTTTTCTGCAAAGGACCCCCATCGTAAATAGAACTTTCAGCCTTGCAAGCCATAGGATCTCTGTTACAGCGACTCAACCGTGTGGTCAGAAGCAGCCAGAAACGATGTGGGAACAGGGGAACACGGCCATGTTCCCACAGGCCTATTAGTACGGATGCTAGACTTTGAATTTCCTATCATCTTCACACACAAGGAAATAGTATTCTTTTGACTTTTTTTAAGCATCTAAAAAAGTGCAAACCATCCTTAGCTCACGAGCCATACAAAAACAGATGGCGGGCCACAGTCTGCAGACTCCTGAGCTGTGTGACTACCAGCGAGTGTCACTTCCTCTTTCTAGGCCTCAGTTGTCTCATTTGTAAAATAACCGAGACACCTGTTGATTTCCAAATGGCTGCTCGGCAGGGCCAGGCACTGTCCTGATTTCTGCTGCTTTATCACAGGCTGACCCGCAATTCCTCAGGGCAATGATCCTTGACTTTCAAACAGAGAGGCTACATTTACTGAGAACATTTGGGTGGTTTTTTTTTTTTTCCTTCCTCTAATGGAACTAGGGATCTTCTAAGCGACTAGTGCAATTATGTTGACTTGGGAAATGCTGAGACAGGCCCGTGAGGGAGGGATGGGGAACGGCCAAACCCAAACAGGGGGCTGCTAGTGGGTTTCCGCCACAGCCCTGCTGCTCATTAGCTGGGGGGCCCTCTCCATCCCTCAGCCAGATTCCTCATCTGCGAAGTGACAGGGTCCCACCAGATGACCTCTTCAGGTCCCTGGAGAACTAAATAAAGCTCCTCCCTCCATGGGATGACCAGACGTGGAGAGAAACAATGAGGAAGCTGCCATCATTAAACCACTGACTCACACACCGTCATGGGATAGCCTCTATCCCTCTCGACAGAAGAGGTCAAACTCCTGAATGGACCTGGTGGGCACCTCTGACTTTCCAGGGGGGCCTGGAAAGCAAACTGGCCCAGATGCCTGAGAGTCTGGGACACTTCGAAGTGACCTCCCGGACGATGCTGACACAGGCTACTGGGAAGAGGTCTTTACCCAAAACAAAACCAAACCCACTTCTTGTGGTCACTTGGTGGAATGTATGAGCATCCCTGCCGAGCTAGCTGAGTTCAAGAGCCTGAATCCCATGGGAACGGCCTGGGTCACAGAGTCCCTCTCCTGATACTGGTAAAGCCAAATTCATGGGCCCCACCCCTGGGATCCTCCGGGGAGGGTACAGCAGGGCCAGAAAACAAGCCATTGCTTTCAAAACCACATGCCTCTACTCCAGGATCTGAGCTGCCCATCTAGCCCCAAGGTTTTCCAGAAAACCCATTCTGCCCCCGAATGGGACCCGCCTAAAAGGATGGATGACCATCTCCACTGAGCACACGGACAGGACTGCACACAGGTTTCTCCACGGTCCAACTCTTGTTTCTGCCCAGGAGAACTTCTTGGCTTAACCGGGGGCGAGGTGGGGGGGCACACCACTCCCCTTCAGGTGACTTCCTGCTCTCCTATCTGTCCTAGTGCTAATTACCACAGGCTCAAAGGAGAGCAACCAAGGGCTGGGGGAGGGGGGAGAGGAAAAGGAAGAAAACCCAACCCATCTCCAGTGAGGTACTTAAGCCAAAACCCATTCATCTCCCACAGGCCCATGTTTAAAGGTCACAGAGAGGTTAATGATGAGCAGAGGAATTTCGAGATGTAAATAGTCCGCTATAGACCCCGAGTCTCCTCTGGCCCAACTGTAGGTGTGTTTGTAAAAACTTCATCCCATCGTCCCGTCGCAAAGGCAGCCAGGCCTGCTTTCCCAGCCCTCCCCTCCAGCCCGTACGCACTGAGGCTGGGCGCCCCCAGACTGGAAGGGAGCTGGGTGGGAAGGAGCACACACTTACCCAGTGGCTTGTACTCGTCGCGGGGAGACAGCCGAGAATAGGGGGGTGGTGGTGATTCTGGAAGACAGGAGACACAACACGTCAAGGCTGGGGCAGGGGAGGTCACACGTGGGGGTTTGACCTGCTTTTGATTATTGGTGTCCTCAAATACTCAACCCAGCCCCCAGGAAACTCTCATCTCCCAGCACGTCTCTTACTCAACAGGTGAGGCTTGTAGGCTTGGGGTACAGACCCGGATTCAAGCCCTCATTGGCTCCCTTTGGCCCCTTTGGCTGTATGACCTCAAGCAAGTTCCTTCACCTCTGGGAGCCTGTCTCCTCAGCTCTAAAATAGGGTTAATAATCATAAAGACCTGCCAGGTTCGCTAGGAGGGCAAACACAGATAATATATGTAAAACAGCTCTTGGTCTTCTGGAAAAGTACCTGTACAAACACTGCTGTCATGATAACACGTGACACATGGGTGCAGGGAAAGTCAGAGCTGGGGTTGCCTAAGAAAACACGGGATATATGCGGCATCATCTTTAGTATACGTATGTCCCTTGCACTATTAGGGGCATACATATGCTGAAAAATTATGTGCTGTGTTTTGTTGTGGGTTCTTTTTTTTTTTATCAGAAATTCAAATTCAGCTAGGCATTCTGTCCTTTTATTGCTAAATTTGGCAACTCTAATCAGAACTGAGCATGAGAGACACAGAAGCTCCTTCCCAAATAAGCTGCATTACAACTGACATTCTTTGGGGCAGACAGAAGGGCAAGACAGGCTAGAAGCCAGGAAGGAAACCCAGCTCCCCAGATGGGAGACCTTAAGCCAGTCACTTCCAGCTAGCTCTCGGCCTCAGTCTCCCCCTTTGTAAAGAGAAGGGGTGGACCCCAAGCTCTCCGTGGCCTCCCAGCTCAGACCCTCTGTGATTCCTTATTGTCTACGGTATTTTTCTTTTGGTCTCCTTTCATTTGCCTAAAATACTCCTCCTTAAAAACATATATTTTGTCTTCAGAAGAATTCCTTAGCCTCTTGCTTTAGGGGAAGTAACAATTTGCTAAACTAAGTAACAATTTGCATGAATGAAATGACCCTTCATTTTCCCTAAATGAAACTAAACACCATCAAATCGCAAACTAAAACAAACTCTCAGTGGTAGTAAAGCAGTAATAACTATTATTAGGCAGGTATCAGTAATGACACAAGGGGTAATAAGTGTTTTTCGCAATTATAATAAGGCACAATTAGTTGTAGGAGCATTTGGTTTGCTCCGTACACCCAGTGCAGCTTCCCTTCTTCCCCACCCAGCTTTTCCATCCTGAAATTACTTCAACAAAGTCAAGGCTCTGAGGTCTAGAAACAGGGACTCTTTTGTGGACCAGAGTTTAGGAGAAGGAAAAGTGAATCATGGAAGCGCCACTGGGACCGAGGCAAACATTTGCTGAATGCCCACCCTGTGTCTTTCTCCATGCCGGGCATTTTCAACTTCATTTATTGTAAGTAATATCATTCTTTTGGATCTTAGGTACAGTGTGGTTAATCACACTCTGGGTGCCTACTCGTTTTTCTCAAAAATAAATTAAGATGGCCGTTGTCATTCCCATTTTACAGATGAGAAGACGGACTTGCCCAGGGTCCCCTCCAGCCAATCATGATGAAACTGGAATCTGGACCTAGGCCCTGACTCGACTCTACATCCCAAGGACACAGGGAACAAGAGGCACCCCCGTATTATACTCGTTCACCCCAGGCATCAGGCCATCACGTGCACCCAAAGTGCTTGGTCAACATGATGTGCAGACAAAGACAATGGTAATCAGGATAATGGAGAAGTTGGGGCCTCTGCAGACACAGGTGCGGAGAATGAGGACCTAGAGGCTGAAAAGGGTGACCCAAAGGAGCCCCCAACAAGGCTCTAGGAAGGCAACAATTTGCCTTCAGTAGCAGCCACTTACTTGACCCACGGGTCCTCAAGCTGTGCAGGGACTAGAAACAAGACCTGAGTGAGGACCAGCCTTTCAGGACAAGAGGCAAAATGCAAGGAGGCCTAAAGCTCCACAGGGAAAGAGAATTGAGGCAGGCGCTCCTACCCATACAGTGATCACAGAGGCCTGACAGGAGGAGGTGAGCCCCTCCCACCCCCGCTCCTGCCCAGGGCCACACAGCAAACTGACAGTAGAGCCAAAGCCTCAGCCAGAAGCTAGGTCTCCTGATCCCTGGTCTCAGGCCCTGTCCACGCCCCCACTCACTTACTGGAAGGCCTGTAATTCTTGTGTTAGGGTTCCTTTTGCAAAAATCTGATTGGCTGAGGCTCAGGCCACACACGGTGGGGCACTCTGGACAACTGCCCTCCCGGATCTGTCCCCCCAGAGTGAAACTTGGCAGCAATGGGCAGTGGTGGCTGGAGTCAAGCCATTGTCATCAACCCCACCATTTCTCCCAGGATCTGTTTATCTGAGACCCAAAACGTGGAGGGGAAGAAAGGCTATAGAGGAGGTTGCTTCCGAGATTCCTGCCACCCATGGCCCCTCCCGGTCTGGGTGTCTCCTAATGTGAGTGAAGCAGAAAGCAAATCTGTAAATTAGAAATGTCCCTCACACCAGCTCGTGAGAACTGCAAAGCTTTTAGGAGGGACTTGACCAGGCCCCCGTTTGCTCCAACAAAATGGTTTGCACAGAGCTGCTCAACAACTTCAGAGGCTGAGAGCTGAGCGCTAAATTCCATCCTGGGCAAAAAGTAGGAAGGCCTACAAACTCCACCCCAAGACCCAGGGATTTATAACAGTCACGTGTTCACCCAGCTCAACTGCTCCTTTTAACTGGTTGGGCCAGCTGAGGTCCAGCCAGGTACAGGACCCGTCCAAGGCTACATCCAAAGGCAGGAGACATTATTTTATTTCTCTGAAACAAAGCAGGAGGCCAGGTGGGGACTGATTCTGAATTACCTTTTCTCAAACAACTGAGTTCTCATTCACATACTGAGGTTCACTCTTTTAAAGTGTATAATTCAGGGGGCGCCTGGGTGGCTCAGTGGGTTAAACCACTGCCTTCGGCTCGGGTCATGATCTCAGGGTCCTGGGATCAAGCCCCGCATTGGGGTCTCTGCTCAGTGGGGAGCCTGCTTCCCCCTCTCTCTCTCTGCCTGCCTCTCTGCCTACTTGTGATCTCTCTCTCTGTCAAATAAAAAATAAATAAATAAAACTTTGAAAAAAAATTCTTAAAGTGTATAATTCAGGGGTTTTCAGTATACTGAGAGTTGTGAGACCAACACCACCATGTAATTACTGGACATTTTCCTCATCCCAAAGAAGCCCTGTCCCGTTAGCCGTCAGTCCCTATCCCCTCAAACCCCAAACCCTAGGCCACCATAAATCTACTTTCAGTCCCTATGGATGTGCTTATCCTGGACAATTCCCACGAATAGGTTCACATACTATGCGGCCCTTTGTGTCTGGCTTCTTTCCCTCGGCACAATGCTTTCCAGGCTCACACGCGCAACAGCATCAATGGAACATTTTTATGGCTGAATGATACTCTGCTGTATGGATATACCATGTCTGGTTAGCCATTCCTCAGCTAATGGACATTTGGACTTTCTCCATTTTTTGACTATTAGGAATAATGTTGCTGTGTACAGTCCTGGGGGACCTTTAACTGGCATCTTCACTTCACTCCCACGCCTCCCATTCCCGCTGATCTGGGGGATCTGGGCGATCTGGGCAAAGGGATCGCCAGGTCATCAAAGCCCCAGGTCATTAACTCAGGTGAGAGACAAAAGGTCAGAAGGCCAAGTGTGGGCTGCCTCCAGGCCCTCCATCCAGTCCCCTTTTAGGAGCTACCTTAGGGCTTCCAAAAGCCATACTAATTTTTCAGTAATAACTTAGATGCTCTAAACTCGAAGGGGAGAGCGCCTAGAACCCTTGGGGACCCTCTGAAAGAACTGGATGAGAGAGAGAGAGAGAGAGATCAGACACTCCAGCCTCAGGCATCAACTTCAGGAATCTCCTCCAACTTCCTTCAGAAGTTGAAGAGCAGTCAGCCAGGGGCCGAGGGTACCAGAAGGTTAGTGCTCAGCTCAGCCCAGACCAGACGGGCCTCTGGTTAGCCCCCAGGGGGTACTTAGCCTTCTTGGGATCTACACCCTAATTCTAAAGCCAGAAGAGCTCCCAGCCTCTCCCAGAGCCTGGTAAGGTTTCAGTTTGGGACAAAGCCTTCCACCCCTGCTCTGCAGCCCAACATCTCCCTTAGGAAAGGATCCACATGACGCCAGGGGCCTCCCAGTTGCCCCCCTCCCAGGGGTGGCTGTGGGTGGGGAGGGGGCCTCCCAAGCACCAGTCCCCTGCACCCCCAGAACCTGAAGGCTCAAGCTCAAGCCGGGGATGGGAGCCTCAAAAAAAGGAGCTCCTGGCGCTTTAAGGCCGGCGGAGCCTAATTGCCCAGATTCCCCCGGCAGCCAGATAAACAGCACGGCCGGCTGGCGCCAGCAAGAGGCAAACAGCACATTATCACCCCTTCCTCACCTCCAAGGAGGAGCTCTGAGGAGCAGGGCGGGCAGGCCGAGGGGCCGCCAGAGGGGCGGGGCAGGGGCTTGGAAGCCCAACTTGAAATTGATCTCATTTCAAAGGGATAATGCCAGGCCAAATAAAAGGAAAACTTTTTAGCCCATTCTAATTCCTATAGTCCTGGCCTGGGAGCCCTGTGTTTTCCTAGGCGGCCTCCTCCAGTCGCTCAGAAGTTCGCTCTCGCTCTCTTTCCCTGGCGCAATTTGGATAATAGTAATTTACTGAATATAATTACAGAAAAAAAAAGTGGTGGAGCAAAGAGCAGGAGATTTATTCCAAAGTTAATGGATACTTTCAGGAGAAAGGAGCTATATAAACACAGGTTAGAACTGTGATTAAAGTATTTCTCCACATTTCCGTCCACATAGGCACCAAGCTCAGCGAACTGGCTTTTCCCGGGACAGAAAGACACACAAGAGGGAAGGGCAGCTGGGGCCTGACTTCCACAGGGACGGAGGTGCAGGACAGAGCCACGAAAGGAGGGAGGACCCCCACTTTCTGAGACAAGCATGGGGGAGAGGGCAGGGGAGAAGGCCTGGGTTGCCTGGAATCTGCCCATCAGACCCCAGGATTCTGCCCACCATCTCATTTTACACCGTGTGAAAAGAGGTCCAAAGAGGGGAACTGGCCCCAGGGTCCCAGAGCAAGCTGATGGATAGGATCAGGGTTTGCTGTGAGCAGCAGGAGTCAGCACTGCCCAGAAAGGGGCCTCCTGGCCACCTGGGCTCCCTGTGGGGGTCAGGTGGGCACTGGGGCAACTGGTGGGTGCCCCTCAGTTGGCCTGCTGAGTATGCTGCTATATTCTCCAGCTAGGTGCCTCCTCTCCCCAAGCGTGTCTGTCTGTCCATCTGTCTTGTCTGTCTGCCTGCCCACCCCACTGCCCCAGCCCTCTTCCCCCTCAAGCCCTGGAAGGAGCAGTCTCCTTATCAGGATGCGCACGGCTGAGCTCCAGCTATGTACCCGCCCAGTTCTAGGAGCCAGGCTGGCGGCCAGGCAGCAGGGGTGGAGTGGGCAGCAAAGGGCTCCCCAGTTCTCAGTCCCAGCGGCCCACACCATCGGGCAGGGGAGGAAGCAAGAGGGTCAACCTGGCACCTCCTGAAAACTCTTCCCAGGCCATCTGTCCTCCCACCTACCCCCAGGGTGGCCTCAATGGGGAGAGGGGAGAGGGCTGGCAAAGAGGCAGGGTACGGACACCAGGCTGTAACAGTGCCTCCTTTGGGGAGGAGGGAGGGAGTCAAGTGCCAGTGCTCAGGCTAGAATCAGATATGGAGAATCTTCCTAGAGCCTCCCAAGAACTAGTAGGGAGACTGTGAGGGCAGGTTACTCATCCAAGGTCAAAATTATTAAATTACTAAAGACCCTGGGACCAGGGTTATGGGGAAGAACTGCTCCACTACAGCTCAACCCCTCAACTTGTACCCCATCCCCAAGTTGGCCAAACTCAAACCACCATCTAAGTTGGCATCTAAGCTGGGGAGAGAGGGGTGTGCATCCCTTCTGGCTCTCACACACCTGAGCAGACCAGGCACCTTGACTCTCAGCGGGCCCTCTTCTCCTCCTCTCTGCCCACTTCCACGGCCCACCTCCCTGACCCACCCTCCAAGGCTGTCTCCAGACAGAACTATGGAGCTCCAGGAGGGGATCCTGTTATCCTCCACATCCCACAGCACTCAGATAGTTCAGACCTAAAGACCTGGCCCTTCTTCCCCCATCTCTGACCCATCTCCCACGGGTAGACTGTTTTTCGAGGGCACCCTACTCATATTTCTACTCTCTCTGCTATACAGCACCCAGCACCATGCCTGGCACACAGTAAGTGCTCAACATGTATTTGTGGGCACACTGACCTGGTAAGAGAGAAAGTAAGCTGCCAGGGCCTGCTGAAAGCACAAAGTGGGCCCCACCAATTACCTCCCATGCACCAAAAATGACCGGCGACAGAGCAACCACCAACAGGGACCCTTGCCCCAGAGTGAGGGAGGAGACGGGGTACCATACAAGAGGAAGACACTTCCAGGAGAAGCTGTCCCAAAGAGGAACAAGGAGCACAGAAAGCCTCCCATGGGCCACAGGTACTGCCAAAAGCCCTTGAGTCGGGCCTGGAGTGACCATGCAGGGATCAGGGCAGCCAGATCCATGGTGCTTCTCCCCAACCTCCCCCCACCCCCCAATCAGTGCTCTCTCTTCAGGAACCACCAAGACAGCTACACCTGCCTTTCCCCCCAGCCACCACCCCCACATGTGAACAAGACATCTGGGACAAATCCTGGGCCCACCGTCCCCTTCCACATTGGGAGTCTCGAGATCTATGATCTGACCCACTATGTGCCCCCAGGCTGGATGCTGACTCTCCAAAGGGGACATAGGCTGGAGGAGCTCAGAGCCTACCCAGGCCCAACAGCCTTCAATCTTCTAGAAGTCCCACCCCCACCGAATCCCCAGTGCCACCAAATGCTCACGCCCCTAAGATGCTATGGGCTGAAATGTGTGAGCCATGCACTGCAGAGGTCAGAGTGGGGCGGGGGCCGTCTGGCAGTCCTCACCTCTGCTCCAGAATCCAGGGCCTGCTCAGTAAGCAGGGCTGGGGGTGGGGTGTGTGCGGGGGGGGGGGGGGGGGGGGGGGGGGGGGGGGGGGGAATCCCAGGAAGAGAACAAAGAAGGGAGGCAGGTCTCAGAGGTAAATAAATTATCTGGCTTCCTTGCTTCCTCCACCTGCAGTCGCCTCCAGGACCCTCAACTCTAGAAAGACTGTACACAGAACTGACAGTGATGACCACCACGGGGGGGGGGGGGGAGGGAAGCGGCTGATATTTGACACCCAAGGGATGCTGCCAGCAACCAGGGCAAGAAGGTGATCTCCACCTGGAGACAGCTTTGCTTCAAATTGCACAAAGGAACCAATGTGACAATTTATGAACACTTCTGACTCTAGACATGAATTTCCTACGCCCAATTTCACAACTTGTGTCTACCTGGATATAGGGAAGTGCAGCATAGGGATAAGCATATGCACACAAACGCTACAGGCCTGGGCACGGACTGAGGGTAAAATGAGGGGGGGGGGGACTGGACGACACTTGCGTTTGGTTTCTCCTAGGCCTGCCCTCCTCTTTCACCGTCTATGAAGCTGCAGCCTACATTAGGTCCCTGAAGCTGCAGAGAAACTCCAATGCCACCCTTTCGAGTTTGCCCAAGTCTTAAAAAGGTGCCATTTGACACGTGTGCCACTTCCCGGGCTGTCCTGCCCGGCACGGCGCCTCCACCCGGGGCTCCCACGCTCCAGGGGCACCCGCGGATGCAGCCGCAGCTCCACCCGCCCGCCGGCCCGCGGTGTTCTGGCCCGAAAAGGTCTCGGAAAGGGGCGGGATGGGGAACCCCCCAGCCCCCACCGGCGCGCGCGCGCTCACCTGGCCCGCAGAGCCGGCTGAAGTGGTAGGGGTTGCAGCACACGGTGGGACCGTCGGCGGCGGCAGCGAAGCTGTGGCAGCCGCACAGGGGCTTCAGCTCCACGGCATGCTGCAGGTCGGGCCAGCGGAAGAGGCGGCCGAGCAGCAGCTGCGGCGGCGCGGGCTGGCCGCCCAGGCGGAGGTCGGCGCGCGGCACCAGCACGCAGCCGCCCGGCACGCCGCCGCGGGACTCCACCGCCTCCAGCAGCGTGTCCAGCGAGCGCTCCTTGAGCCGCTTCAGCAGCGAGTACGTGACCGTCTTGAGTTCCTGCTCGAGGAGCAGCAGCCGCGAGCGGGCTTCGCGACTCCGCCCGCCGCCCGCCGCCTCCAGGGCCGCCCCGGCCAGGGGGTCGCCGGCGTCCCGCGGGGCGCCCGCGGCGTCCCGCTCCGAGAAGAGACAGCAAGTCACCGTCTCGCAGTCACTTTCGGGCAGCCAGCCCGGGCCTCCCGGCTCCGCCACGTCCAGCGGGGAGTCCCCAGCGCCGGCCCCCGGCTCCGACATGGGCCTCGGGGGGCCCCCTGCGCGCCGGCGCCTCCCCGCGCCCTGGGCGCCTCGCTGTCCCACCGCGTCCCGTGGCCGCCGCGGGGCTACCGGGCGGACTTCGGAGCGGCCGCAGCCTCCGCCTTCTCGTGCCCGCGGGGCCGGCTCAGCTCGGCTGCCCCAGCTCCCATCCTCGTCGTCGCCGCCGCCGCCGCCTTCCTCCCGGTCGGGGACCACACGACTTCGCCAAAGTCGCCGCACCAGCCCCGAGCGTTTGGACCTGAACATACGATATCCTTTGGCGCCAGGGGTGGGAGGGAGGCGGTCTCCGGTTACCGGGGGTCCGTTCCCTCAGCGAGGCGCCGACTGCGCGGGCCGCAGCCCCACATGAAGCTCCGCCGCCGGGCGCCGTGCAGATTGCGCACAGCCTGTCGTCGAAGGGGCGCCGCGGGGCTGCAACATGAGGGAGCTCGCCGGGCCGGGACGGCGGGGAGCAGGCGCGCGCCGAGCCGCAGTCCGCGCGGGGCCAGCGGCTACATGGACCCCGGCGGCCCGGCTACTCAGCAACTCCAGCCCCGGCGCTGGAGGGGGACTGCAGGCGGCGCCGCGCCAGAAAGACCCCGCATGGGCCGGCGAGCCTTCAAAAGTTGCGCGTTTGGTCCATGAGCACAAAGCGCTCGCGCCGAACCCCCCAGACGTGTCGGGGGCAGCCCTGCCTTTAAAACCCAAGCGCTTAACTACATGGGCTTTTCCTGCAGGATCCGAAAGGCAGGCTTGTTGATACCCTCAGCTTCCTTCTTACTCCCTGCAAAAAGGAAAAAAAAAAAAAAAAAGGAAAGAAAGAAAAAGAACCCCAAACAAAACCAAAATCCTGGAATTGCATGCACGAGAAGCCAACTCCGTCTCAGGTCCCAGGCGCTAGATGCACTTGGAGCAAGTTTCTCCAGAACGCGGGTGTCAATACTTGAGTGGAAACTGTAAAAATCCCAAGAGCTGTTGGGAATCCTTAATTAAAAATGCAATCCACCGAGGCAGAGGTCGCAGCCCGCCCCACGCTGCGCTCGGACGCCCGGGGCGCCGCGGCTGCAGAGGTCGTCCCCCTCCCCCCTCCACAAAAAGTGCCTCCCGGTGGCCCCACGGTCCCTGCGAGGTCTGGCGAGGCAGCGCCCGGCGGCTCTTTCTCTCGGCTCGGCTCCCTCGCTCGCTCCCCAGCTCGGCTCTCTCTCTTTTTTGTTCTCCTCAAACGCACACTGAGGGCCCCCGGAGGAGCGCCGCGGAGTCATTGGCTGCCTCCCATCATATGCCAGTCTAGACACTTTGGCGGCTCCGCGGCGCTGATTGTTGCGCAAACAAGGTTTCAAGTTTCTTAACTCTTAAAGGAGAACACGTCCCATTGCAGGGCCCGAGGCTCCGAGGGGCCGGCTCCCGGGGCGGGCCGAGTCCGGGCTCCCGCCCCACGCTCGCCCCGGCACCCCCGCCCCGAGCCTGACAGCGCCCACCGCCCGCTTTCTGGCCCGCGTTGCGCCGCGGGCACGGATGCGAGCGAGCACACGCGCGCGCACACACACACGCGCGCGAGTTACACAAACCAGGGGTGAGCGCGCGAGGACTCTGTGGACCCACTGAGACTTGTATGCAAATGGAGCGCTTTGCCTCTCCCTGGCTTGTGCACAAACTTGCAAACACACATTGCACTTTCGAGTTGGTCCAAACCCCCATCCCAGGGAAGGCTAATAAATATGGGTGTGCGTGTGTGCCTTCCCGGCTCCAGTCCCTTGGGAGCTGGGGAGCGGCTGATTTGTTGGGGTAGCGGGATCTTCCGCGATGGCTCAAGGTCTCCACATCCCCTGCGCAGTCAGGGGTCGCTCTGCTGGGCCAAACGGAGGGCGTGGGACGCTTGGCGCATGGGGGCTCCAGGCTTGCGCGAGGTAGGGAGTTACAGGGAATGGGGTAGAGGCGGGGAGTGTCCCCTCTCCGGCTCTTCACGGTCGCCACGGCCCTCTCTCGGAGCTAGGCGGACCGCCAGGCGTCCCGGGCCCCCTCGAGGCCGGGTGCTTCCTCCTCCCCTTTCCCCAACTGACTCCGTACACCACCGAGAGGAATGTGGGTAGGGGTCGTGCTTTCCCCAAAGAAATGGGGTGGGTTGGGGGCAGGGTCCCGCCCCGCCTGGCCCCGGGCTGGCTGGGGGGGGGGGGGGGCGCGGCGGTAGCAGCGAGCCTCCCGGCGCGGGAAGGGTTAAGGCCGCTCCTGCCCCTGGAGCCGGCGCGGCGGGGTACCTCCTCGGGCGCGCTAGCTCGTCCGAGGGTGGCAAAAGTTCAAGCTTGTAAAGTCGGGATTGGTCCCGCGCGGAGGGAAAAAAGGCCTGGTTCCCCCCTCCCCCCCCGGTCGCGGCGCCGATTGGTCCGGCCTTGGGGCGGGCACCGCCCCCTCCCCGGCGCGCGGCGGCCCGGCCCCCGGCACTTCGCCCCGCCCCTTTCCGGGCGGGAGCCGGGCCCCGCACTGAATGAAAGAAATTCCGCTACTCTCATTGGCCCGGGGCTGGGCGCCATTCCCCCGCGGGGTCCCCGCGCGCAGGTCTCCCCCAGGGGTGCCCACGTGTGGGGCTGGCCCTTTGAGTGTGCATCTGCAAGTACCCTTCAGGGCTGCGAGCCTGCGTGAGCGCTGGGGGAAGGGCAGTACATTCAGGAACGACTCAGAACCATTTGCTTTTACCTAGAGCCAGGTACTGCTGGCGCCGTGCTCTCGGGGAGAGTTGGTGGTTCTCTGGAAAGGAGCTTCCTCACCCCCATCCCCTGCTGCTTTGACCAAATCAAAATCGCTGTCAGCTTCTTGTTTGAAAAATGGAGATGACGATCTTCGCAGGACCGTGAAGATCCTGGGAGATACTGCACTTTAAGCGCACAAAGCCAAGTGAACAGCAAGATGAAATTTCCCAAGTGAATACAGCACTTTCGTAACCAGCACCTAGAAGCTCCTCTCGTGCGTGGTCCCTTTCAGTCATTTCTCACCCCTGGTGGGAGGTGGGGGGGTGGATACAAAAAGAAACTCAATGCAATGTAAAATATTTCCTTTTATTGGGGTAGTTGCTGGTTTGGCTGTGGATTGCAGTAACAATCGTTCGTGCTTAATGACTCCTTACTACCAGCAAGGCAATGGTTTCAGGCATGCTAAGGATTCAGTCATTGAATTCCCGCAACAATCCTCCTAGGTTTTATTACTATTTCCATTTTACAGATGAGGAAACTGAGGTGCAGGAACTTGCCATTCAATTTGCCACTGACATGAAGATAGTGTTGAGAGTGCCTAAACCAGTATGTATGCTCACTCTCAACCGCTAGAAAGTGGTATGTGGGTCTGTGTTGCCAGAACACACCCTTCCAGGGCAGTGACTTTCCAAATGTGGTCCACTGGATCTGCTGAATCAAAGTATGATGGGGTGACACAGGCCACTTTACACTTTGGGGATAGAGATAGTTGTTACCATTACTTTACAGATAAGGACACTAAGGCACAGAGGTTTTAACTGGCACAAGCTTTTAGATAGTTGCAGAGGGGGGATTTGAACTCAACCAGTTGGGGGGCGGGTTGCAGGTATGTGGGAAGCAATGGTCATGGGGCAGCAGACTGGAGATGGGTTACCATCCTACCTTCTTCTCTGGGCAATAACTCAAAGTTTGGCTTCTGCTCTTGCTCAGGCAGAGCTGTGACATTAGGGGTGGGGTGGCATTAGGCACCTGTTGGATGCCACGTGAGGAGCACTGAAACCAGAGTCTGGGAGGCCCGAGTTTAGTCCTGACCTTCCTAAACCTCCCTCAGCTTTATGAGCCTCTGGGTCCTCATCTATAAAAATGGAAACAAGAATCATGTTTGAGGCTGCTGCCAAAATTAAATGACATGAGGACCCATAGTCATGACAGGAAGATGCTTGTTAGTGGAGAGAGTATCAGGAAGGGAAGGGCAGTGACAGTTCCACCGTCCTTGGAATCCCAGGGCCCATCCCCTCTAGCGGCCGCCTGCACTATAACCACTAGAGGGTGTGTGAGAGCCCGGTAGGGCAGGGCCTATGAACTAGGGCCTAAGGGCACGGTCCTAGACCGCCCTCTGAAACACAAGCTCTAGTTACCTGGGGTTGTAGGAGGGGAGGAGAGGGGGGTCCCAGCTGCCACTCCTCAGGTCTCTGCAGCCATATTTCTCAGAAAGCACATCACAAAGAACGAATCCTAACCCGTCAGAGTCCATTATTCCAGTGTTTTCCGGAAGCACCCTGTGCTTCTCTTTACAGTGAAGCACAATTCATAACCACACAATTCTGTGTCCATTCTTCTCTGTTTCTGGAACGTAAGCCCCATGTGGAGAGAGACGGTGAAACTATGAAGCCACCCGCAGCAGCACTGAGGGAGGGGAGTCAGACCCTGTGCCATCAACAAAGGTCATTTGAGACCACCCTAGGCGATCAACAAAGGTCATTCATGCAAGACAGCCCCATTCCTTCTCTCCAGTCCCTAGCCCAACACCTGGCACATAGCAGGCACTCAGTAAGAATCTGGGAGATGGCTGAATTCAAATCTCTCACTTTGCCAAGCTTTGTGCGTAACATCCTGTGCCAAACATTTATATGCACTATCTCATCAGCCCCCCCCCCCCAGATAAGACAGTGAAGAAGTTACCATTCTTACTAGACCTGTTTTGTAGAGAAGGAAACAGAGAGCTTGAGTAATTTGTCCCTGGTCACCCAGCCCATAAGTGGCAGAGTTGGGTTCAGAGCTGAACCCAGGGATGCTGGAGCTACATCTTCTTAACACGTGGTCCTGGAAAAGGAAACATGGTCCTTTGCCCTTGGGAAGTTTCCATGTTAGCTGGGAAGACACACGGCATGAAACAGCAGAAATCATACAAGGCAGCACTTGCTTCTTGGCGGTGGGAAGAGGCGACTGCTTAAAGGGCTAGGGATCATGCAATAAACAAAACACAAAATTCCTAAGCTCAAGGAGTCTAGTGGGAGGACAGACCATAAACAAAACAATCAGGTATATGGTGTTTGGGAAGGTAAAGGGATCGAGGTTAAAAATAAGGCAGAGAAGAGGAGAGAGGAATGCCTGGAGAGGGTAGGCATGGTTCAGAGAAAGTGGTCAGGAAATGCTTTCCTGGGAAGGTAACATTTGAACAAAGTCCTGATAGTGGTGGGGGAACCACTACGACACTACCGGCAAAAGAATGTTCAAGACACAGAAAGCAGCAAGTACAAGGTTCCGGAGGTGGGAATGTGCCTGATGTGTTCCAGGACCATCAGAGAGGTGATAATAGGTGAGAAATACTGGGGGAGAGATCGAAGGGTAACACAGGCCATTGTGGGGTCTTTGGCTGGTCCCCTGAGCACCTAGAGCACCCCTGGATGTTCTGAGAAAGGGAGGGACATGCTCTGCCTTGTTTTAGCTGGCTCCCTCTAGTGGCCATGTGAAGACTGGCGTGAAGGGGACAGACCCGGCAGCAGGGACTTGGTGGGGGGTTGTCCCTGGAGAGACCACGCTGGCTTGGGTTGGATCCTGGGCATATTTGAAGACGGAGCCAGCATCATTTGCTGTTACAGATCTGAGTGTGAAAGAACATCTCTATGGTGAACACATGTTATTGACTCTTATTTGCTTAATTTTTTAAAATCAATTCACTCTTACTTAGCCTTGTCGTAAGCAATAATATCCATGGTGTCCCAATGTGCTAGTTATATTTATCACTTTAAAGTAAATATATAGGGGCACCTGGGTGGCTCAGTGGATGAAGCCTCTGCCTTTGGCTCAAGTCATGATCTCAGGATCCTGGGATGGAGCCGCACATCAGGCTCTCTGTTCAGCAGGGAGCCTGCTTTCCCCTCCCTCTGCCTGCCTCTCTGCCTACTTATGATCTCTGTCTGTCAAATAAATAAATAAAATCTTTTTTAAAATAATAAAGTAAATACATAAAATATGTTTGCGCATCATCTAGAATTAGCCTGGGGACCACCTAGCTCCATGCAATGCTGAGGACGCTGATTCAGCCAGTTGCTAATCACCCACTTACAGGATTTTTTGCTTATTTATTTGCTTGCCTTTTTACTACTTTCTCGCAGAAAGGATGATTTCTTTTTCCTACCTATAATTAGCTCCTGTCTAAAATTAGGGGACCCATTCCCATAGCCCCCATGCACTGAATGCTGGATTTACTCTTGGCCCCTCCAGGCAACCAAGCACAGAGTGGTGGTCCCTTACCATTGCTCTGTCAAGCCCAACAGACCAGGGTTCAGATCCTGTTCAGCGACCTCTTAGCTGTGTGGCCTTGGGCAACTTCCTCTACCTCCTAGGATTACCCCTCTAACTAGGTGCTATGCTCATGCCCAGATGGTAGATTCCAGGTGGGGAGCCTGAGACGTAACCAGTAATAAAAATATTGGGAGACTGTTTTCAAGATTAAAATGCTTAGCACGGGGTCTGGTACCTAGTAAGTGCTCAGTAAATGATGGTAGCTGGGATTAGTGAAATGAGCATGGAGTCAGTCTTTACCAGGACAAACTTGGGTAAACAGAGTGGTTAAAACTAGCCCCGGAGGCTCAGTTTCCTCATCTATAAAGCGGACCTACCTGCCTGAGGTGGGAGTGAGAGGAGTTAAGTTGTGCCACACAGTAGGATTCAGCAGCCCATGGTGAGACATGACCTGGAGAAAGAAGGCCGGCTGTGTTAAGGGAACCCAGAGAATCATCCCTTTCCTGTGCTAAAGATCACACCCCTTGGGCTGCACCAAATCCACCACTCTCCAAGCAGCATTTCACCAGCGCAGAGCAGAAGGGGGCAGGGATGGAGGTGCCTGGAGAGATGACCTAGTACCAGAGAAGGAGGCTTACTTACCCAAGATCACACAGCCAGTTGCAGGGAGCCAGGGATCCGGCCAAGGCTTTTCTGACTCCCGGGATTCCCTGTCCCTCTTCCCATGGCTTAAGGTGTCTCAACCCAATAGCACAGCGGATGTGGTGACAAAAGCAGGATGGCAGGCTCTGGGGTCAGACTTCTTGGGTTCTAACTCTGCTTCTGTCCCTTACAGAGTGGCCTTGGTCCCTTTGCCTATGCTTACTTATTATTTCAGCTTCCCATCCTTGATAACTGGACCTAACTCATAGGGTCAAATCTGAGTATTGACCCAGATTATGCAAAGCATTTAGAGCTGCTATTCTCACTCAACTCATTGTGGATGACACAGCAGAGAAGGCAGCGCCCTGCCCATTATCAGCTTTCAGAAATACAGAATGAATGAATGAATGAATGAGTGAGAGTGAAGTGCTGCAAGTACAGAATGAATGAATGAAGGCATGAATGAGTGAAGTGCTACACGTCTCATGATTGTTAAGAGGGCTGCAGGCAGCTGCACAGAGATCAGAGTGAGGACTGTGGATTTACTGCAAGGCAGCTGGGTTACCCCACCCCTAGGTAATCTACATCCTTCTCAGGCTGGGCGACTGGGGGGGCTTCTTGAAGTCAAAGAGTTCATTTGACTCAGAGATGTTCAAGAAAGGACATCTGCGTGACTCAGTCAGTTAGCGTCCAGCTCTGGATCTCAGCTTAGGTACTGATGTCAGAGTCATGAGCTCAAGCCCCGTGTTGGGCTCCACGCTGGGTGTGGCGCCTACTTAAAAAAAAAAAAAAAAAGTTGAAGAGGATCGCCTGGGTGGCTCTGTCTGCCTCCAGCTCAGGTCACATTTTGTGGGTCCTGGGATCAAGTCCCACTTGCTCAGGAGGGAGCCTACTTCTTCTTCTGCCTGCTGCTCCCCCTGCTTGCACACATACACACTCTCTCTCTCTCTGACAAATAAATACATAAAATCTTTTTTTTTTCCAAAATGTTGGAGAAATTTATTTTTACACTGTAATGTAGTCCATGTTTAATATTAAAGCTAACCCAGATATATCAAGGAATAGAATGCAAGATTCCCATGAGCTTTTGACAGAGAAGGCAGACTTCCAAAGAATGGCAGCACGAGCAGCATCAGACCACCACCCCAGGCCTGACCCGGGGGCCTCCTGGCCCAGGCTCACTCCCTCAGCCTTCAGAGGAACACAGGGACCCTCGCTGGAGTCCAGTGCCCACAGATATGGCTTAGTTACACTTCAACACATTTCTCCTGGGCACTTGCGAGAAGCCAAAGGCATTTGTGACAATACATACAGTTGTGTAATATCCCTCCAGGACTCGGAATTTATTCAAAGCCATGTCTGCATTCAGCCATACCACCATGGCCAGAGAGAGCCACACAGGTCCCACCTCACGTCCCCCTCCCCCCACATGGACCCTGAACAAGAGAGGGCCTGCTCCTCGGAACACCCCACAATGCCCTGTTTCCTCTGTGACGTCCAGTCTTCATACATGCTGGACCTTCTGCCCAGAATGCCCATCCTTCCTTCCCCCTGAACAAATGTTTCCTCTCTCCCCAGGGAGAGGACTGAGGCTATTTTCCTTGCTTTTTGCCATCCCTCCTTCCCAGGACTGGGAATGATTTGTCTACATCTGAGAGGCCCTCAGGAGCTCAGCCGAGTGCCCCGCATCTCTCCAGCCCTCCCCTAGCACCCAGGAGGTGCTAGAAATGGGGGGTAGGGATTTCATTTTTGATAGATACAGCCAAACCGGCCTCCCCAGAGCAGCTGTCCCGAATTCCCCTCCCACAGCTGTTGACCCTGGGGTTTGACTTTCTACAGAGAGCACCCCGATGTGCTTGCTCGTAACTGAAATTATGTATACCTCTGCGTTGCTTCAAGAATGGGGAGTTACCTCCTATCAGGTCACTTTAGAAGAAAGCAATTGTGAACAAGTTAATCAGTAGAGAGCTAGTTAAATGAATGATGGCATATTATCCAGCTGTTAAAAAGAGGCAGCCTTCAGTATGAAAAGATACCAAATGACCAACAACAATGCAGGCGGGATGCAACAATTTGCGTAAATTCTTTTTCAAGGATAGTGTGCATGTGCATACAATGTCTTTGGGAAGACACAGGATAAGCCAATCAAGGTGGATGTCTGTGGGGTTGGAGAGGTTGGCTGGGGGTGGCAGCTAAATGAAATGAAGATTATTTTTCAGCCCAAAACTGGTTGTTTTGTTTGCTTGCTTGCTTGTTTTAAGTCATTCTGTTAAATAGGTGTTGATCACACATGGTACAACATCTAAGCAAGACCCAAGTTCAGTCCAAAAGAAGCCACCCTCTCTCTCCTGCATCCTGCCCTCTTGGTTTGCCCTCTTTGGTACCTCCTCAATCTTTGCACTGTGGGAAGAATTACCCACTCAAAAATAATTAAATCCAATATTATCTTAAAAGATTTTTTTTATTCATTTGAGAGAGAGAGAGAGTGAGAAAGAACATGAGAGGGAGAGGTCAAAGAGAAAAGCAGACTCCCCGAGGAGCAGGGAGCCCAATATGGGACTTGATCCCAGGACTCTGGGATCATGACCTGAGCCAAGGGCAGTCACTTAACCAACCGAGTCACCCAAGTGCCCTCCAATATTTTTTTTAATATTTTATTTTTATTTATTTGACAGAGAGAGATCACAAGTAGGCAGAGAGAGGAAGGGAAGCAGGCTCCCTGCTGAGCAGAGAGCCCGATGCGGGACTCGATCCCAGGACCCTGAGATCATGACCTGAGCTGAAGGCAGAGGCTTTAACCCACTGAGCCACTCAGGTGCCCTCAATATTTTTTAAAAAAAAAAACAACTAAATTGTGACTCCTGGGTGGTACAGTTATTTAAGGTCTGACACACTCAGCATGGAGTCTGACTGAGTTTCTCTCTCCCTCTGTTCCTCCCCCTGCACCCCACCCCCACTCTCATGCACCTGCTCTCTTTCTCTCTCTCCTTCTCAAATAAATAATCTTTTTTAAAAACCTGAATTAAAGGGATGCCTGGAAAAAAAAATTTTTTTTAATGTTTTTAAAAAATGGGGCACCTGGGTGGCTCAATGGGTTAAAGCCTCTGCCTTCAGCTCAGATCATGATCTCAGGGTCCTGGGATTGAGCCCCACATGGGGCTCTCTGCTCAGTGGGGAGCCTACTACCCCCCCACACACCACCCCCTACCTACTTGTGACCCCTGCCTGTCAAATAAATAAATAAAATCTTTTTTAAATAAAAATAAATAAAAATAAAGGGACGCCTGGGTGGCTCAGTCAATTAAGCATCTGCCTTCTACTCAGGTCATGATTCCACAGTTCTGGGAGCAAGCTCTGCATGCTTCTCCCTCTCCCTTTCACTCCCCCTGCTTGTGGTCTCTCTCTATCAAATAAATAAATAAAATAAAATTTTAAAAAACCTGAATAATGAATTTAATAAACATTGGTTGAAGAAAGGAATAAACCAACAAAAAAATGGTTGAAGAATCAAAGACATGAAACAATGCTATAACCAAAGAGGGTCTGACCCAGTGACAGACAAAATGACAAACACAAGAAGAGATACAAGTAAGACTGACCACAGTTGGAGAGTGTGTCCTGTCTTACCTTGCCCTTGGTTTCCCTGTATGTACATCTTCTCCTCCTAGGCTGACCAGGGCACGACCGATGCTCAACTTTCCTCCCCAGGGCTAGGCAGCCAGCAAGTGTGTGATAAACATTTCTGACCCCCGGCCCCACTAACACCAGCCATGCTCTGTTGGGGAAGGGACTGAGGGACACAGTTGTCAGAGCCTGCCTTCCAGAGCCCAGGACTATATGCAGGGCTGTGCTGTGACTTCTGTGGGCCTTGGACACTTCCATCTTCCTGGGCCCCTTCCACTGATGAAAAAAAAAAAAAAAAAAAAAAAAAAAGGAAGTATATTTTACAAAAGTATTGGTATAAAGACAAATGTAATCCAGGCTAGACTCATTATGATACATTCATTATTAGTCATTTCTTTTTCTGATTTCAGACAAAATGCAAATTTTGAAAACACTTCATCAGTCCCGTAAAATTACTGTGGGGTCCTAGGCCTGTGTCTTTCTAGGCCTAAGAATAAAGTTGGCCCTGGCTCGTGGTCAGTAAGCAGGCACTGCTGCTGGAGGCAGCCTGGCCAGGGAAAGCCACATGGGCCCTATCCTTGCTCCTGCCTTACCCCCTGGGGCTCTGAAGGCCATCACTAAAGTTTCCTGAGTTCAACTTCCCCACTGCTAACATGCAGTGCTGCCATGAGGATTAGGGGCTTGATAATCGCCCGATGTTATTGGATGATTTGTCCCCAGGTTGGAGGGAGACCTCTGTAGGTGAGCATCAAGGACACATACCACAGTCAGATGAAGATAGCTTAAAATTCCGAGACAGGCCTCTCTGTGTAGGGTCCTGATCATTGACTAGGCATTAGAATCACCTGGGAGCTTTAGAAACTACTAGAGCCTGGCCTCCACTGGAGCTGATGTGGGACCAGACCTGTTTTTTTGTTTAGAGCTTCCCCCCCAACCCCGCCCTGGGGATTCTAACAGGAGGCAGGGCTGAGCATCGCGTGGGATTCCTGCCCACGGAAGGAGTGAGCTGGGGAATGCTGTCTCGTCCAGTGGACAGCTTTTCACCCTGACAACATCCAAGCCCACGGACGCTCAGTGGCTGCCAGAGACAGTGGGGCAAATGTTACTTTTCTTAAAGACAGCGCCCCCATCTTGAGCATCTTCAGATGGCAGCCAGCCACAATGCCCGCTGTGGGGGCCACTCCCAGCCTGGAAACTTGCTGGACAGACAGACACACTGACGGAAAGGACCAGTGCATGTCTCCCAGCTAACAGGAGGGGAAAGACTTTAAGACCCAAGGACTTTCCCACCAAGCGCTAAGTGGGCTTCCCCAGTGGGGTTGTGGGCCCCCTCCACCTGAAGATATCGTGCAGTCACCCTGCCCTCCTGGGCCACTAACTCAGCATCTCTGGGTTCAGTGAGAAGCTGCGTTTTTTTACAAGCTCCAAAGGGGATATCCGTGCACAGGAACATTTTGGGGTTGGTTCTACATCTTGATTTGGGTGGGGGTCATGCAGTGTTCATAGCTAAAAAAAAAATAATCAAAGTTGAAACTTAAGGTGCACCTCACAAAAATAAAACAAATACTGCAGCGCCTGGCTGACTCAGTCGGTAAAGCGTCCAGCTCTTTGTTTTTGGCTCAGGTCATGATCTTGGGGTTGTGAGATTGAGCTCAGTGTCAGGTTCCCTGCTTGGCGGGAAGTCTGCTTGAGAGTCTCTTCCTCCCTCTCTCTTTCTCTCTGCCCCCAACCCTCCCACTTTCTAATAAATAAATAAAATCATTAAAAAATTATAAATAATAAATAAGAACCAGCCTACCATGTGTCTGGAGCTTTGGAAAGAGAATCAGGGGAGGCTGCCTAGAGGAGGAGTCCTTTGAGCTAAGCCTAGACATGGAGGGGAGCAGGGGACAGGACAGAGGGAGTAGGGAGGCCCACAGGGAAGGGACTTGTAGCCAGCCACAGAAGCAGGGGGCAGCAGGTAGGAATGGATACAGGTGGGTTCTGGGGCCTTGTCAGGCAGTGGTCTCACCCCCACCCAGGGACAGGGTATCCTCAGAGGCCCGCAGGCTGCTGTGGTCAGCATAGGTAGCCCATGTAAACTCCCAACTTGCCTCCAAGTGCACCCAGGTCACTCTCCCCAACAAGCCGGCATTGTGTGGGGTTCCAATGCAGGGCAAGAAAAACAGAGAGCCCAATTGTCCCTGTCATAATGGGTATATAATTTATAATAATGTCAGCTATTAAAGGATTTTTAGTAATTAACTGACAGTGGTGTGCTATTTCACTGCATTTTTGCCTGCCATAATGATCTTGAACTTTGCAAGACGGTTTTGAACTTGCTCAAAATAAGCCCCAAACACAAAGAAGGGCGACAGCATTCCAAACGAGGGGTAAGAGGGGTTGGACAAAATGGGGCTGTTCTTCTCTCGGGGAGAGGGGTGAACTGTGCACAAGTAGGGAGATCTGAGGTCCACGGTCATCCCAGAGAGCTGCACAACCAGTAAAATGCCTGCCAGGCCAGAGTGGGGAGTAAAAGCAAGTCAGCTGTTTCTTAATAGTGTTAAGATACATTTTTTTTTTAAATACACCTTGTTTGCATGATGCACAGCTAGGAATATTTTTCTCTTCCCCAAAGAAATAGGCTTCCAATCCTCATTTTTCTTGAAATACGTGTCTCTGTTGGTATATCTTTTGCTCTTTTGATTTCTAATAGAAACATAGGAAATATTTCTTTTTTTCTATTAATCCCACTAAGAAAAGATAAAGCCAGCATGAGCCCATTGGTAAATAGTAGCTGACACTGGCAAGGGTTGGGGGGAGGCATTAGGGAGTGGAGGGGTCTGTGGCAAACTGGAGAGCCCAGTGTAAGCGAAGTATCTGTTGTTCTGGTCTAGGCAATCAGGACTGCAAACCCTTGGTAGAGACTCGTAGATGCCTATGGCAACCTCAGTTCTCCCTCTTTCTCTTTAGTAGCAGAATGAGGATTTCTTTTCAGCTGGGCCAATTTTATCCTGGGGAATTTTACAGTCTTCTATCAGTCTTTCTTCCTGTGGGTGAAATTTCCCTGTCTTTCTAGCCCTCTCATTCTTTCTCCCCCCATTTATACTTTTACTCATTCACACATTCATACATCAAACACATGCACTTTGGGCAAATTAGTTAACATCTCTGAGTCCGGGTTTTCTCCCTGGAGGTGGTAAGGCATTTTACTGGTTGTGCAGCTCTCTGGGATGACCGCGGACCTCAGATCTCCCTACTTGTGCACAGCTCACCCCTCTCCCTGAGAGGAGAACAGCCCCATTTTGTTTTGTGTGGCAGGTCAACTCACTGAGTTGTTTCTCTTGCCAATATCCCTTTGGACCCTTCTCAACCTCCTTCATATCCAACCCAGCAGTGGAAAGGAATAGGGAGAGAAGGGGAGGAAGTCTTTAGAGGGTGGTCTCTCAGGTCTAGGATTCATGTCAGGGTTGACTGGTTTTCCTTTCTTCTGTCTGATTCAACCCTTACCACCTCCAGGGAGAAAACCCAGACTCAGAGATGTTAACTAATTTGCCCAAAGTCACGCAGTTAGAAAGCAGTCGACTCAGCCTTGAAGCTGGTTCTGACAACCTACAAGGCCTGTGGCCCCCACCACCCCATCCTCCTGCCTTTGTGGAGGTCTACATGCTGTGGACGTCCTCTGCAGCCACAGGCCAACACCACAGAGAAGAGCCCATTGCACTTCAGATGCTTCATAACAGACTGAAAAAGCATTTGCAATTCTGCATCAAATCTGCTGTGGTGGCTGCAAGCCCATTGTCAGGAGAGGGAAATAGGAGGGCTTGGCTAGCACACTGCGGGAGCCTGGAGCCCTTGCACACGGGCCTGGAGACGGTGGGGGACAGCTCTGTCCTTTAGGAAGCTTTGAGCTGCAAGTAATGGGAAATCCAACTCAAAGTGGTTCTTATGCTAAGAATAATAATAATGCTTTCATTATTTCATGGATAAAAAAAAAGAACCCTAGGTTCTAAGAGGCGTTCCACAAGGTCATCAAGGACCCGGTTCTTTCCGTCTCTTTGCTTTTCCATCCTCAGTGGGTTGGTTTTAACTGTGGCTGGCTCCCCCATCACGGCAAGAGAGCTGTTGCAGCTCTGGCCAGCACAGCAGACACAATGAAGAACAATTCTCCTACATCCTCCTTCCTAAAAGTCAAGAAACTTTTCCCAGAAACTCCTAGCGAATATCACCCCAAATCTCCTTTGCCAGAACAGGGTCACCAATGGACTTTAGCTACAGGAGTTTCCTCTGTTAGGTGGCTAGGTGCCTTCTGCTAACCCCTCCCCCCACCCGGCCCCCTCGGCGTCCTGGGAGGCTGGTGAGCAGGGGCTGCATCAACACGCAGCCTTGCCTTTGGCCTCCAGGTTGGACTCAGCCAGTGGGCGACATCAGAAAGTGCTCCCGGGCAGGAAGAAGGAGCGGCCAGGGTGCTCACTCCTCTGTGTCCTCCTTGCTGGGTGGCATGGGCCCACAACTCCTGTAAGGCAGCCCTCTCCATGCACTCTCTCCTGCTTCTCATTCCTGCTCCTATGCTCAGGGGCTTCTCCAACCTGCGGGGTAAGAACAGCTGCTCCCCATTGCCAGCCCAGGCTCATTCACCAGCTCTGTGCAATGCCCAAACCCTTCACACACCCTTGTAATTAGGCCTTTCTCCATTTCTCTCAGTTGCCCATCCGAAGGTGCATTCTCTACCCTTCCTGAGACCAAACAGTACACGAGGCAGAGGATAACGCTCCCTTTGAAGCCCGGACAGTCTCCTGAGCCTCCTCCCAGAGGTCTCTTTTGCACGGCACCCTCAGTCCATCCTGGTAGCTGGCATATCCCTGTCCCCCATGCTGACCGCCCCATCTTTGGCAGCAGCACCACCAACCATTCAGGTGCCCAGGAACAAAACCTGGGTGTTGACTCTCCCGTCACCCTGCCCCCAACCCAATCCAGAACAGTCTTCGCTGATCCTGCCTCTACTGGTCTCTCCCATTCCTCGCCTTGTCCCAATTTCAGGCCTCCATCACGGCTCATCTGCTGCGTGACAGCAGCCTCCTAGGTGATCTCCCTGCCTTCGAGGCAGGCCACTGCCCCAAGAAATGTCTGCAACCACAGCTCTGATCAGGATCGTATTCTCCTACTCCACACCTGCCCTTATGGCCTGCTAACTGCACTCCAAATGCCCTCACTTGGCCATAAAGCCCTATGCATTTAGGCTGCTACACAGGTTCCCAGCCCCATTTCTTATTGCACGCAGGACCCCCGGGCTAGACAGGTTCTATCAGTCAGCTACTGCTGGGTACAAAGTCATCCCAAGGCTCAGCTGCTTAAAATAACAATGTATATTATTGCTACCAAGTCAAAGGTCAGCCGGAACTTTGGCAGCTCTGGGCCAGACTCAGATGATCCTGGCTTGGCTCACTCACGCATCTGCCAGCAGCTGACAGGTGGGCTAAGGACTAGCTGGTCTAGGATGGCCTCACTCCCTTGTCTAGCGGTTGTCTAGGTGAAAGGAAGGGACTGGGTCATATGTCACTCATCACCCAGCAAACCAGTCTGGTGGGATACTAGATACAGGGTTGTCTAGAGCTGCAGAGCAAATTACACAGCTAAAAACAACAAACTGGTATTTTCTCCCAGGCCCTGGGGGTCAGGATGCCTAGTGTCACTTAGCCAGGTATCTCTGGCTCAAGGACTGTCCCAGGGCTACAGTCAAGGCGTTGGCTAGGGCTTCTGCCATCTCAAGGCTCCAGGGGTAGACCTGCTTTTCCTCGCTCACTCCTAAAGATTTGGGTAGGTCTCCGGTCCCGCTGGCTGTTGGCCAGAGGCACCCTTTCCTTGCCAGATGGGGTATGGGGTCCTCCAATAGGCACTCCCCGCAGAGCATCTGGATTCCCTCTGAACCAGCAAGAGAGCAAGAAAGGGAAAGCAAGATGGAAGTCACACAGTCTTTCGGTAAGCTAATCTCAGAAGCTCCAACTCATCTCTTCTGCTGTATTCTGTGCGTTGGAAGGGAGGCATGAGTCCAGGAGATTACATAGGGCGTTCAACTCAGGGGGTGGGGATTATAAGGAGCCACTTTGGAGGCTGCAGTTCACACCTGAGCTTGGTCGTAGACTGGTTTCCAAACCACAAGAGTGAGTGCAGAAGTGTGTAAGACTGCTCGTAAGACTGGGCTCATAACATGCATGTGTTTGGCCAAAGCAAGCCACAGGGCCAAGTGCGGATTCAAGGCACAGGGGAGATACACGCCATGTCTTGTTGAGAAGAGCTGCCTAGTTACATTGCAAGGAAGATATGGGCAAGGAAAAATGTCCATTTTTGCAAAGAACCAAACAGGCTTTCCCACCAGTCCTCGAAAATGCTTTGTGCTTTCTAGCCTAAAGGCTGTTGGATCCAGTTTCTTCTTCTCATACATCTAAGCTCCTCCTCCACCAGTTATCATCCTGTCAGTCATCGAGGACCAACTTATACACTGTATTAATTTCCTTTTGCTGCTATATCAAATGATCACAAGCTTGGCGGCTTCAAGCAACTCAGATTTTATTGCCTACAGTTCAGGAAGTCTGAAGTCCAAAATGAGTGTTACTGGTTTAAAATCAGAACATCGGCAGGACTGTAAACCTTTCCAGGGGCTCAAGGGAGCTTTTCCAGATTCTAGAGGCAGCCTGCAGGTCTTGGCTCATGTCCTCTTCCCCCACCTTCAGCACCAAGAATGGCTGGTGGGTCTTTCTCCTCCTCACTCTGACATGAGTTCTCTCTCTCCCTCTTCCTTCTGCTCGTAAGGACCCTTGTGATTACAATGGGTCCCCACGGACAAGCCAAGATAATCTCCCCACCTCAAGGTCGGCTGACCAGCAACCTCAAGTCCACCAGCAAGTGCAATTCTCCTCTCCATGTAACCGAACAGTACTCGCAGGTTCCAGGCACCATACACCATACACAAGTGCCTTCCCCGGAGGCCGTTCCTCCACCTACCACCCCCCCCATCCATGAATGCTGATGGCGGCCATGTTTTGTTGAGCACATGCTATGTGCCCACCAGTGTGCCCAGGTCTCCTCTCCCTGACTGATCCCACCCATTCTCATACTCCCATGAGGAAGGTTCTATGAGTGTTCTGATATAGACTCAAATAAATTAAGCAACTCCCCAAAGCTCTCCAAGGAGCCACCCAAAGAGCATGTGCTGGATAGCAGAACTTGAACTTGTGTCTATCAGTCTCTGAAGTCAGGGTCCCAAACATACACTCATGCTGCCTCCTCTGAAGTCACTAGGTCCCTTCTAGAGATCCTCCCTCCTCGGTGCTCCCATAGCTGAGGAAGACTGGGCCTCTCTTTGAAGAGATATTCTTCTGAAGTCTCAGTTTTGGGCAGGCCGCCTCCCCACCTCAGCCATCAAAGTCATAACAGTAATTATTTAACGAAGATCTGCCATGTACCAGAACTTTCTCATCCATCACATCTCACACCCACTGCTAAGGCAGGTCTTATTTCCACTTTCCAGAGAAGGAAATGGAGACTCAGGGGAGGGGAGGCCTCAGGGTTCACTAGTGTCAGTGCTGGGAGTGGAACCCAGGCCTAATCCCAAAGCCTGTTCTTGCTTTGCTAGGCCGCCTCTGCCGTCAGAAATGCCCCTGCCTCTGTAAGCCAGTGTCACTAGCTGGCTTTCAGCCAGACACATCTGTAGCCCAGTCATGCTAACTAGAGTTCAAATCCCAGCTCTCCTACTTTCTGCCTGGATCCGCCTCAGTTTCCCCATCTGTAAGACTGACAGCACCTACCTCCCAAGGGCTGTTGGTGAAGAATAAGCAAGCTAATGCATCTAACGTGCTTTTGACAGTCACCGCCATACGGTAAGCATTCCCAGTGGCTGGAACTGGTCAGCTGGGGCTCATTCAAGGGCTCCTGCTCCAACGATGGCCATACTCGCTGTTGGCTAGGCAGCTCTCCTCTGTGGAAATTCAGCACCCCAGACTACCTACACAGAAGGTTATCTGGAAGAGCAAAATAGATCATTGTTGAGAAAACGCTCTGTAAACTGTAGAGTGGGGTACCCACGTTGGCTAATAAGGAGCTTTCCAAAGTACTCAACAAGCAGGCCAGAAAACCATAGACCCCCCTGGAGGACCCAGGGCGGCAGCCTTCTCAGTGAGGGCCCCAGGGGAACAGAGGGCCAGCAGCTGTCCTATTTCCTCCTCCCCTCCCCTTGCACACCGCCCCCCCACCCCCATCCATCCTGGGGTGGCTGAGGCTGCAGGAATGCGATGGTATCTCAGCAAACAGACAGTCTGTTCCCAGAGGAGCCGGGGCCGCCCCCAGGAGGCCCCACTCTCCCAGCCACAGTAAACACAAGGGTCTGTCCTCATTATCAGCTTGGCTCAGCAGCAGCGGAGACAGTCTGCCCACTGGAGACTCTCCGCAGTGCGATAAGCCGCTGGGCCCCTTGTTGGCTGTCCTCCTGGGGCTACAGCCAGGCTGCCCGGGAATAGGAATCCTAGAGCTGGCCTGGCTCGGGGCCTAAATACCTCCTCCAGGGGTCGGGGGCTGAGGGTAGGGAGCTGGCTGCCTGTGCAGGGAGCATGTCAGTCACTGAGACGGAGGAAGCAAAGGACCAGAGCTGTGCCAAGGGGTCGGGCCATGTTGTCAGCAAAACTCTCCATTGCCCTCAAGGACTTCTGAATCCATTTCTCACAGTGCTTTGGGAACCCCCTTTGTCATCATCATCATCTTCATAGACTGTACATATGGACAGTAGTGCTGCTCCTTCCAGTGTTTTCCAACCCACGTTCCAGTCAATGAATTACCATGGGGAAAGCCCTTAGCTCTGGACCTGGTGAGGGCTCAGAGAAAGTCAGGTTGCAGGAAGGAGGGTGATAGCATTCTCGTCATTATTCAAGTGGTGCAGGGAACCCCCAGTCCCTCAAAGGAATACCAGCTAACTCTTCTCTGGGACGGCCACACCCACCATGTCCTCAGTCTCTCAACTCACCGAAGGTGGGAAATGCTGGGCTAATGGTGTCCCCGTTTGACGGTGAAGCAGGCTGGAAGGGCAGGTAGGTGACACGCTTTGAAGGCTGTATAGACAGGACATGACGCTGCCGAAACAAGCCACAAGCCCTCAGACTCAGAGTCTGACGAGTTTTTTCCATCCTGGCCTCTGCCTGCCCTTGGCCAACCACTGAGGAGCCGAGATTGGGTCACTGGTCTGTGTCCTGGATCCTCCCTGGGGTCAGGCAGAGGCAGATCAAGATCCTGGGGGTGGAAGATGAGCTGACAGCTTCTTTGCAGCACTTTGGAAAGCCGCAGTGAATCAAACTCCAAATAGCCAGAGGCAGCTGTGGACCCACAGGGTGAGCACTTGGCTGGGAGTCCAATAGCCCTGGGTTCCAACCAACTGCTATTTTCAGGCTAGTGACCTAGGGCTAGGCCCTTACCCTCTCTAGATTTGGTCCCAAGATCCTTATATCCTTACCCCTAAGATAAATCCTCCCCTCTGCCTTGGCTCCCTCTTCTGAGAGTTGCTAGGAGAATGCAGTGTAATAGGGCCCATTAAAGCCCCCTGTTTTGTAGCTTCTGAGTCAGATGTCCTCTCTCACAGATCAGCTGACTTTCAAACCCCTCACCACCATTCAAGGCCCAGTTCAGATGCCTCCTATCTGGGCAGCCCTCCCTAATCTCTGAGCTAGCATAACTACAGCCTCCTGTCACATCTCTCCCAGGGTACCCTCTCCCTTGTGTGGGGTCAAAGTTTAGGACGGATTCCTCATGGCACCCCCATTCCCCAGCATAGAGTGCAGACTCATTAAGTGCCTGATACAGTAAAGGAATGGGCCATCCAGGTGAAATGGCCACTCTGCCCCCTTGTTAGTCTCCAAGCCTTAGAGAGCATGTCTCCTCCCCCTCTTCGGTAAAGACTGGTAAAGACCCCTGAATGGCAATTCTTCCTGGACATGGCTTCCTTGGACACCTTCTGCTCTCAGCTCCAGATGCTCGTGTGATCCCTAGACCTCCTGAGTTCTCTCCTGACTCCTTGGCCTGGCCTTCGAGGCCCTTCCCAACCTGGCCTCAGTGTCTGCTTCCTTCTTTCTCTGGCCTCTGGTCCCAAGAGTGCCCTCTACCTGGGCCTTGCTCTCTGCTCTTGACACTCACAGAAACATCTCTGCTCTGAGTCTACAATCCAGCCACTGCCATCACCAGCACAGGGCCTTCTGCTGCCTCTTTTCTTCTCAACACCGCCCACTGCCCCCCATAGGTACTCTCTCATAGGCAAGGGACCTGCCAGTGGCATTTGGTTTTCACAAATGTGTCCACCATCACCTTCCCCAACAAACCAGCGGGGCCCCTGAGTCTCCCCTCCCTCATAGCAACAGGCTCCATTTCTCAGGATAAGGGAAAGGATAGGCACTGAGCTGCAATTGGGAGCATACAGAATGGTCCCCAAGGTGTCTCAGGTTTTCTCCAGGTCACGTCTTCCACCTCATGCCCACTAGAGAATTCCCGATCCACCATCCACATCTCCATCAGTGCCCACATCACAGGGCGCTCCTTCTGTCCATGGCCATAGCCTTGGGCCTCTGGCTACCTCCCCAGGCATGGCCATGGCCGCTCTGCCATCCACCCCGAGCCCCACCCCCGAGCCCCCATACTCCCAAACAGGAACCAAGGGTCCTACTCTAGGCCAGGTACTGTTCTAGGCCCAGGGTGGAATGGGGTGGTACACAGCAGTAAACAAAACACACATGGTCCCTTCCCTCATGGAGCTTGCATTCTAATGAAGGACGTGAATGAAACAGACAATTAAAATGAGAAAAATGCAGAGTATTTTAAGTTACTTTCAGTATAGGTAACTTCGCTGCCATTGAAAATAAGGACTTTGGCTAAAAATAAGAGAGAGGAGTTTGGGGTGTGCAGGGAGGAGTTGCTATTTCAATGGGGGAGGTCAAGTGGGCCTCCTTGAGAAGCGGACATCTGCTCAAAGCATTGAAGGAGGCAGGGGGGTGGGCCTTGAGGATCCTGGGGCAAAAGCATTCCAAGCAGGAGGAACAGCCAATGCAAAGGCCCCTGCTTCAATGTATGTCCCTTCCTCTATCCATCACATTTTTCATGCATTTACTTGGCCTTTTATAGAGTTCAAGGGTGTTAGAGGAAAGTGTTTACTTGGTCACCTGTCCCACTGTGCCCGAAGCTCCTTCGGGCAGGGACCCCATAATGGCCAACTTCATAGTCATCCCACAGGCCACCCTGACATGTCCAGAAGAGCACACACCCAGACATACACACCCACACTTGTACAGAGAGACCTATGCACTGCGGCCATAGAGAAGGGCTCAGTTATTGTCTAGGACATAAACTGAAGGAAGGGTAAATACCAATTAAGCTCACCCAGCCCCACCAAGTTTACAAAGGTCTCCCTTATGCCTACCCTTTGAGCTGGGACCTGGGTGGTTATTAAAGCGAGGCTCAGAGAGACCAAGGTGAGCAGACTGGTAATTGGTATTTGCAATACTGGAAGCTAGCTAGCTCTTCTGATTTCCATCCAATGTAGGATTTCATTTCTTAAAACAATAGGTCGGATGTGAATACAGTACAAAATTCAAAATATCCATAGAGACATAGACATGTCCCTTTTGTCCTCTCCCCCAGCCCTCTCTGCCCAGCTCCCAGCTCCCTCCCTGAAGTTTGAGGGCACTGACCAATTTATTCCCCATTTACTTAAATGGGGACTTAGGCCCCCCTCTTTCTGTGATGAGGCTCTGCTTCGCAAATACATCTGACAGGACAGAAACAGACTTGGAGCCTCTCCTCTGAAAGCATCTCTTCTCTGCTCCTAGAACCCAGGCTCTCTGGGACCAGACTTGGCATCCACTTGATTTGCCCAAAACCACAAGCCTCTTGGATCCATGCCACAGTCACTGCATGGCCTACATCTCAGTCCCTGGGGAAGATCTACTCATCAGGAGGGACCCAGTGTCCTCAGAGAGAGGAGACAGGGATGGAGCAAGAAGCGAGAAAGAGTTAGCACGGGCTTGGGAGGGGCAAGTGGGCACAGAAAGAAAATGGCACTGTGCTAGAGTGGCTTTACAATGGGGACCCTATTTAATGACCTCTGTATTCTTCCGCAGTGGTTTTAACCGCAGAGGGACTATAATTCCCCATGAAAAGGATGGCTTTGGAGTCCCTGGATGACCATCCTTACCACACCCTAGCAGGGTGCCCCAGACACAGCTCCAACCCAACCGTGGAGTGTGGTACATGCCTTCTCTTTACCAGGAGCAGATGAAAATGAGTCAGCACACGGCCTGCTGCCAGGAGCTCCCAGTCTAGGGGAGGACAGACGCTCACTCACACCAGTGGGAAGGTCTCAGGAGGCTGGGTGGAATCAAAGGATGGCACTTCTCCTGGAATGAGTAAGCGAGCGAGCGAGCGAGAATGCACAGGACCCCAGCCCAAGGGACCAACATATACGAAGACCAGAAATGGTAAGAGGAACTTACCAAAATGAGTGCCGGAAACCAAACAGGAAGTGTGGGCAAGGATCAGAGGTGAAGGGTCTGCACGTCAAGGGGGTGCGTCTGACTTTATCTTCTAGGTGGAAGTTTTCAAGCAAAGTTATGACCGGGTCCAGTTTGTGTTTTATTTGGATCTCTCACACACGGTGAGCTCTGTAGAGGATGGGTTGGAGGCTCCTGGTGTAGGAAATATCAAGGCTTAACTCAAGTTAGGGCAAAGAGAATGTATTTATAATGCTTTATTTCTTAAATAGGATGGTGGGAACACAGCATTAATGTTCTTTTTTATATGTCAGTTCATAATGGAAAAGAAATTTTAAAACTAAAGTCAGCGAATACAAGCTCCAGGAGGGTAAAGATAGCAACAGCTAATAATGAAGGTTCTCAGGCACTTAATAATAGTGCTTAATAGGCACTATTCCTAGGATTTTACACGTATGCATATATTTAATCCTCACAGCCCTACGAGGTAGGTGTTACTCCCAAATTACCCATGAGGATAATTTAGTACAGAGAAGTTGATTACCTTGCCCAAGGTCACCCAGTCAGTAGGGTATAAAACTGGGATTCCCTGTTCACACCCTTAACCAAGGTTTGGTCGCCACCATGGGGCCTGTTCACCACCATATCCCCAGCACCTGGCACACACCAAATGTACCCTAAGTTTTCTTTGGATGAATGCAGCCCAGAGAAGTTCATCAAGTTCTTTTAGATCCCACAGTCCTTCAAAATAAGGCTCCCATGGAAGCCTGGTTGGCCAGTCACCAGGTCCAACCCTCCTTCCCCAACCTGGCCACACCCCTTCCTCTCTCTCTTCTGTTTGTCGCCAGTCTCCATTCTCAGCTGTCCCAGGGTCACCATACTGGCAGCAGAGCCTGACTCAGCCAGACCAGTGGAGCCAGGCGGGCGGGCGACCACACTTCGGGCACCCGGCTAAGGACACCACCCAGGGCGAGGCGGGGCAGCATGTGGGGCGGGGCTACTGGGCGGGGTCTGAGGCAGATCGGGACCAACGGGGGCAGAGGCACACTGCCCACAGGGCTGCAAGAAAGCTCCACCCCCTGTTAGGGCTGCCGGGGCTTGCTCCCCCGCTGCTTGTCGCACCACGCATTTCGAGACCCAGCTCTTTGGGACCTATTTTCCAATGCAAAATGGCAGTGAAATCAAGAAATCAAGAGTGGGACCCTTAGCTGACGAGACACCGCAGGCTGCCCCTGAGAATACATTCAGCATGGACTTCCTGGCCCTTTGTTATTACCTTTCTTTCTTTTGACCAAAACTCCAAGTTTCTCTCTTTCAGGAAACTCCCAGAATACCTAGCTCTTGATGCCTCCCTCCTGGGAGTCCTGTCTTCGCAGTCTTGCCCAGCGATAAGCTTTGGTTGGTGTTTGATTTTGTTATGGGCTAAATTGTACCCCCACTACCCTCCCCCACCCCACAAAAATTTGTATGTTGAAACCCAACCCCTGCCCAGTACCTCAGAATGTCACTCTATTTGAAAATAGGGTTTTTAAATAAGTGATTCACTTAAAATGAGGCTGTCTATGTGGTCCCTAATCTAATAGGGTTGGGGAAATTTGGACACACAGAGAGACACAGTGGGTGTGTGGCCACAAAAAAAGACTGTGTGAGAGGCAGCACAGAGAGATGCTATGGAGGAAACCTATCCTGTGGCACCCTGACCTTAGATTTTCAATTTCCAGAACCGTGAGAAGGTTAACTCCTATTGTTTAAGATCCCAGTCTGATATTTTGTTATGGCAACCCCAATAGACTAATACAGATTTTCAAGTGGTGAATGGCATTTTTCCCGAGGGGTCTCCCCTTTCTAGAACTTACTCCTCCTTGGGCCACGGTGACAGGCTCTGCCATTCCCCGCTCACATAACCCTGGGGCCTGAACAACAGCCAGTTAGCCCATAGGGATCTCTGGCTTTCCCAGTGAAGTAGTGAGGGGGACACAAGCAAAGGCAGGTGGAGGCTGTCTACTCCCTCTGAGTCACAGCCTCACAAGTGGCTTCTCTTTCTCAGGGACAGTATGCTTAGCATTAAAGGGGCCCAGACACAATTGTTTTTGCAGAATTGACTTCCATTAGTGGCTTCCACCTTCCTCATGCCCTGCCTCTCACCCTTTCCTCAACTCAAGTCACACTGTGATACACAGAACATCTGCTAAAATGGCCCACCTAGGAAACTAGAAACTGCAGATCAGTCATGAAAACCTGGGCTCCAGAACTGGTCCCTAATCCGCTGTGTGACCCTGGCTTCGTCACATCCATCTCTGGGCTCCAGGCTCGCCTTATGGAAGGAAGAGCCTGGATGAGCGGTCACCAAGCACTTCTGGAAGAAGATAAGAGTCTCCAATGGAGCAGAGCAGAAGGTGGGGTGGGAGGTGGGGAAGTCAGGCTAGAGGGCAGAGAAGCTGGAATGTAGAGCCACGAGGTGGGAATTCTGTGGATACGCAGTGGGGAGCCCTGGCAAGCTTCTGAGCAGTGAGGGGGCCAAGCTGACCTGCGTCAATGGCCCATACCCCTGCCTCCCTAACTTCATTCCTTGCCACACCCCCTTCTTTACTCCTGACCTTCCTTCCTGATCCTCCTACAACGTTCTAAGCCCTTTTCTACCTCGTGGCCTTCACCCTTGCTGTTCTCTTTGCTAGAAAAGTTGAAGTCAAAGAAGCAGACACTTCTAGCACTTTCTAATGTGCAAGGCACTGTCTAAACACTTCACCTATATTAACTCATTTCCTCCTCTCCTCAGCCCTGTAGATACTGTCATCCCCATCATGCAGATGAGCAAACTAAGGCATAGAGAAGAGAAGGGACTTGTTTAAGGCCTCATGGCAGGGGCAGAGCTGGGATATGAAGCTCTGGGATTCACTCTGATCCCATTGGAATGGCTTCCTGCTCCCTTCGCCACCCAGTATAAAGTGTCCCCTATACACACCTCACCCCTGCACTTCCTGTGGTTTCATCAGAACATTTGTGCCCCCTGATCTTTTGCATTTCTCTGTTGTTCATTCCATCACGTGCTCTCCTTAATGCTCGTCACCCAATTACCCCCCCACACACACTCTCCCCAGGATTTTCTCTTGTTTACAGGATAACTTTCTCTTGTTGCATGCCTAGCTCTCAGCATAGTGCCTGGCACAAAGTAGGGACTCAATAAAGGTTTGTTGAATGACTAAAGGAACAGGGATGTGCGTGTGCGATGGGGAAGCTCAGCTTAAGCTTCTCTAGCCTTTCCTGAGTCCCCAACCCCAAGAGAAAAGATGCCTCCCTCCTGCTTTGTGTTCCCCATCCCACCCGCCCACACACACGTGTCTCCCCACTAGACCATTCACCACCTAAAGACAGCAACTAGGCCGTGTCATCTTATTGCAAATAACACTAACCCATTTTGTGAGCATCACGTGTCAGGCATTGTTCCAAGCTTTCTACACGAACTCACTCACCCTTTCCAATGATCCTGTGAGGTGTGTCCTGCTGTTCCCCATTTCACAGGTAAGGAAACCAGGGCAGAGAGAAGCTAAGTAATTCACCCATAGTCATAGGCCTAATTAAAGGCAAGGGCAGGATTTAGATTCAGACCCTCCAGCCAGGGCCCCTTTTCCCCATGGAGCTGGCAGTGCTGTTCTCCACGGAGATTCTGGCTGGATCTGGGGCCCAGCTGGAGCTCTGGCCTCCTCACAGGCTGGCCAGCACCTTTGCCTGACTACACACAGGCCTCAGGGCCCCTCTCGAAGCATCAGTGCATCTGAAGCCCAAAGATGGAGGCCATGTCCCTGAGTCCGCTGGGGTTTCCAGTACAGGCTAAGAGCTGGCAAGGCAGCAGCTTCTGGAATATATTAGTTTCCCATTGCTGCTGTAACAAATGGCCACAGACTTGCTAACACAGATGTCTTACCTTCCGTTCCAGAGCTCAGAAGTCTGCCATGGGTCTCTAAATTCAATATGTCGGCAAGGCTGTGCTCCTTCTGGGCCTGCTGGGGGAAAATTCATTTCCTTGCCTTTCCTAGCTCCCAGCAGCCTCCCACACTCCCTGGTTCAGGACCTCTTCCTCCACCTTCAAAGCCAACAACGCAGATCAAGTCCTTACGACCGACACACCCCTCCGACTCTGCTCCCATCCTCTCTCCTCTTGCCTCTGTCTTTGACGCTTCAGGACGCTTGGGGTCACCTTGGGCCCATCCAGATCATCGCAAATAATCTTCTCATCTTAAGATCAGCTGATAGGAACCTGAATTCCACCTGCAACCTGAATTCCCCATCTCCTTGTAAACTAACAATTCACAGGTTTGTAGGGATTAGGACGTTGACATTTGGGGAAGACGTGTGGGAGTGGGGCGGGGGGGGGTGGCGGCTCGGTTCTGCGTACCACACAGGTGTTTCTCAGATTGTTCCTCAAACCTCCCCATCCCTAAATATCCAGGAGATCAGCGGAGCACCTCCAAAGACCTGACAGTGGGACAACCTGGGCCCCGGTGTCCTCGAGGCCTCCAGTGCTGGGCCTCCCTGGAAGCAGCCCCCCTTCCCCTGCAAGGAAGAGGACACGGGGCGGGGGCCGGGGGGGTGCCCGGCCAAGGACTCGCAGACATCCACTTGGCAAGAAGAAAGTGGCCGCTCTGAGCATTTTCACCTGTTATCAATAGCACGCCAATCCTGAGCCATTAAGAGATTCTTCTCCCCATTGTAAAGGGCAGGAAAGGGAGGCCTGGAGGAATGAGGTCCCATGCACAGTGTCTTGCATGTCGCCCATGTGCACGTGCCCTGAATCACCTGCTCCTTCTTCTGCAACCTCGTGTCTCACGGTAAGATACTCGCACAGTCTAGGTGGCCAGTCCTGGAATTCGGTGCCTCTCTTTGCCTCCACTATAATGTCTGGTTGGGCATGCGCTATTTAAAACACCTCCTACTTTATTAAAGTCGCCCAAATATTCTGAAAGGAAGTGCAAAAACGACCTGAAATCTTAAGAAAAGACCTGAGACCAGAGAGAAGCTGGAGGGGTTGCCTGGAGCAGGTCTGCCCAATCTCAGGGGCGCTTCTTTCCATTCCCCAACGTCGAGGGACATTTCAGAGAAGCAAGGAGCCGCCTACCGCAGCACAACACTGCACACACTTATATGTACACGCAGGTACACGGACACACGTGCTGTCGTTCCCCTGAGAGGCCCAGAAAAGCATGCGACCCAGCTGCAGCCAACCCGACTCTTCCTTTCCCGTCTGCGTGTTTGTATTTCTTTTTCTTGCCTGATGACGTTAGCTACAAACTCTAGTACAATGTTGGAGAGAAAAGGTGAGAGTAGACAGCTTTGTCCTGTCCCTCATCTTAGGGGGAAAGCATTCCATCTTTTGTCATAAAGACGGTAGGAGTGGATTTTTTACAGATGTCCTTAATCAGGTTGAGAAGTTCCCTCTATTCCTAATTTATTCGGAGTTTTCATTAGGAACGAACGTCAGATTTTGTCAAATGCTTTTTCTGCACTTTTTCTGCACAAATGATCGTATGGTTTTTCGCTTTTAGGGTGCCAATATGGTGAATTACATTGATTTTTTAATAGTATACCAAACTTGGATTCCTGTGATTAAACCCCACTTGATATAATATATTATCTTTTTCGTATATTACTAAATTCAATTTGCTAAAATTTTGCTATTAACTTTAACATCTATGTTTACAAAGGATATTGGTCTATACTTTTCTTGTAATGTTGTGGGTTTGGCTGTGAGAGTAATGCCAGCTTAATAGCACGGGTTAGGGGCTGCCTTGGTGGCTCGGTGGGTTGAGCAGCTGCCTTTCGTTGGCTCAGGTTATGATCCCAGGGTCCTGGGATCAAGCCCCAAATTGGGATCCCTGCTCAGTAGGGAGCCTGCTTCTCCCTCTGACTCTCCCCCACCACCATGCTCTCTCTCTCATTCTTTCTCTCTCTCAAATAAATAAATTCTTCTTAAAAATCCCCAGAATTAGCACCACTACAGATTCTATAGATATTAAAAGGATCAAGGAATGTTATGTATAAAATGTGCCAATACACTTGACAATGTAGATGAAATGGACATGTCTTTCAAAGACATGAACTTCCAAAACTCAGGAAGGAATATATAACTCGAATAGCCCAATATTTACTAAAGACATTGGATTTGTAGTGAAAAAAATCTTCCTGCGAAGAAAACTCTAGGTCCACCCAGTTGCCCCGAATATTGGTAATTTTTAACCCATTGTTTTTCTGGGTTTTTTTATTCCATTGACTTTGGTTCTGACCTTTATTATTTCCCTTCTTCTACTTACTTTGAGTTTCATTTGCTCATCTAGTTCTTTACGGTAGACACTGAAATAATAGATTGGGGACTTTTTTTTATAGACTAAACTTTTTTAAAGATTTATTTATTCATTTATTTGAGAGAGTAAGGGCAGGGAAAGATGAATACAAAGCAGACTCCTACAGATGGCAAAGCCCCAAGTGGGGCTCAGTCCCAGAACCCCCAAGATCACAACCCCAGCTGAAATCAAGAATCGGACACTCAACTGACTGAGCCACCCAGGCACCTCTGTGGATATTTTCTTTTTAATATAGGCATTTTAGAGCTATAATTTTTCTCCATATACTGCTTTAGATGCACAAATTTGTAGATGTTGTGTTTTCATTCATATTCAGTTGAAAATACTTTTAATTTGCCTCTGATTTCCTATCTTACCTATGGTTTATTTCAAAGTATGTTACTTAGTTTCCAAATATTTGCTCATTTTCCAGAGATCTTTCCATTGTTAATTTCTAACTACCTTCTTCCTTCAAGGATTCCAGTTACACATCTCTTTGGCCCCTCAAAGCCCCACATAGTTCATTAATGTTCTGTCAATTTTTCCCTAATTCTTTTTTCTTGTTGTGTTTCATCTTGGATAGTTTCTTTGACTATGTCTTCAAATTCAGTGCTCTTTCCTTCTGTAATATTAGATCCGACATTAACCCTATCCACAATGTTTTTCATTTCAGACACTGATTTTCATCTTTAGTTTTATTTGATCTTTTTTTATGTTTTAGGTCTTTACTTAACATGGTCAGTCTTTCCTTTAGCTACTTGAACTCATGGAATACAATATAATATAATAATATAATAGGTGTCTCAATACCTTTTCTTCTGGATGCATTAACCCTCTCCTCCCTGTGTGTTGTATTTTCCTTCTTTGGAAATTCTGCTTGGATGCTGAGTATTGTGACTTTTACCCTGTCGGGTAAAACCCTTTTGAATTCCTAAAATTATTCTTGAGATTAGTCTGGGGACATGGTTAGTTTACTTGGAAAGAGTCTGCTTCTTTAAGGTCTTGATTTTTAGCCTCATTAGGTGGACAAGAGTAGCATTTGGTGGAAAGTAATTCTCCCCATCGCTGAGATCAGAGCTTTCATAGTACTCTATGCCCCATGAACTATGATATTTTACACTCTGGTTTGGGGGCCTCAGCACCATTCTGAGCCCTGTAGAGCTCCCAGTACTGTTCTTTCTAGTCTTTGGGGGTTCTTTCCTGGCCACAGGTAGCCTTCTCACACATGTGCTGACCAGTATGCAGCTGATTACCAGAGGGAACTCTGACTTTCCCTGTATGGCATCTCCTCTCTAGTACCTGTCCCTGTAAACTCTAGCTACCTTAGTTTCCCTGCACTCCCAGATCCATCTTTCCAACTCAAGGTGACTGCTGAGCTCTACCTGGACCACTGCCCCTTTGCTGGGGCCTGGGAATGCTCTCTAGGCAGTAACCTGGAACAATCATAGCTCATCTCATTTCTTTTCCATCACTGTCCTATATTGCCTAATATCCAATATCTTGACAGACATTGTTTCTTATATTTTATCTGATCCCCCCCCCCTTATTTTCAGGGGGCAAAGTAAATCCAGTTCCTGCTACCTGAAAGTGAAAGTATCAATAACCAAAATTTGAAATCAAAACAAAAAAACGCTGCTATTCAATGCTATTCAAAATAGCATTTTAAAATATTCAATACAGATAAATCTGGGCACCTGGGTGCTCAGTTGGTTAAGCATTCAACTCTTGATCTCAGCTCAGGTCTTGATCTCAGGGTCGTGAATTCAAGCCTCATGTTGGGGTCCACACTGGGCATGAAGCCGACTTAAAAAAAAAAAAAACAGATCAATCTGACAAAAGATATGAAAGAGCTGTACAGTGAAGATGACAAAATAGTGTGAAGAGGAAACAAAAGCATAGATAAATAATTGGAAAGCTACACCATCTTCATGTATCAGAAAACTCAATATTGCCAAGATGTCAATTCTGTCCAAATTCACATACAGATCCGATGTAATCCCACTGAAACCCCAGCAGGCAATTAATGGTTGAAACTGACAAACTGTTTCTGAAATCTATAGGGAAGTGCAAAGGACCTAAAAACAATTTTGGGAAAAAAGGGGGGGAGAAGCAGGAGGACTCCCACTACCTGCCTTCAACACTTACTATAACGCTACAGTCACAAGGACAGTGTGGCATCACCCTTGAGATAGCCAAATCGATCAGGGAAACAGAAGAAAGTCCAGAAATAGACCCACATGTAAATGGTCAATTGATTTTTGAACAAATGTTTGGAACAAATGTTCCAAGATAACTGAGTGGAGGAACAAGAGTCTTCTCAACAAATTGTACTGGGACAATTGGATATCCATATGCCAAACAAAACAACAGAAATCTTTCATCCATACTTTGCACCGAATATAAAAAATAACTCAAAAAGGATCATAGACTTAAACGTAAAACCTAATAGTATGACACCTTGGAAGAAAACCCAGAAGAAAAATCTCCATGACCTTGGATGAAGCAGAGATTTCTTAGATAAGCACCAAACACGATTGATACAAGGAAGAAAATGACAAATTGGACTTGATCAATCAACGGAAGAACTTCTGCTCTTTGAAAGGCAGTGGTAAGAGGATAAAAAGATAAGGCACAGACTAGGAGAAAATACTCGCAAATCAGATATTTGATGAAGGACTTGCACCCAAAACGTATATAGAACCCACAAAACTTGGTAATGAGAAACAACCCATTTAAAAATGGGCAACTGATTTGAACAGACACTTCACCAAAGAAGATATACAGACAGCCAACAAGCAAATGAAAAAATGCTCCATATCATTAGTAATTGGGGAAATGTAAAGTAAAACCACAGTAGGATATCGTTACACACATATTAAGAGGTCTAAAACCAGAAAGACTAGTTATATCAAGTGTTGATATGGAACAACTGGGATTTTCTCGTGCTGATGGTTAGAATGAAAAGGTCCAATCACGTAGGAAAACACAATCACGTCAGAAAACAGTTTGGCAGTTTCTTATAAAAGTCAAACGTACATCTACCATGTGACTCGGCGTCCATTCCTAGCTAGGTATACACCAAAGAGTAATGAAAGCTTTATGTTCAGACAAAGGCTATATATGAATCCTCATAGCTGCTTTATTACAATAGTAAGAAACTGGAAACCTCACAAATGCCCATTAACAGATGAATGGATAAACAAATTGTGGGATACCCATTTGATGGTATATCACTCCACAACAAAAGGGAATGAAAGGTTGATGTATACAGGCTATGAGTGAGTCTCAAAATAATCGCGCTGAGAGCAAGGAGCCTCACACACAAGAATATATATACTGTCTGAGTCCATTTATATAAAATTCTTGAAAATGGAAACTAATGTATAATGACCTAGAACAGCTCGGTGGTTGCCTGGGGACTGTGGTGGGGGTGGGGAGAGAAGGAGAGAGGGAAGGATTTACAAAGCGGCATGAGAAAACTTCTGGCAGTGACGGACATGTTCATTTTCTTGATTACGGTGATGGTTTCATGAGTGTAAACATATGTCAAAACTTATCACGTTGTACACGGTAAGTACGTGCAATTTACTCTATATCAACCACATCTCAACAGAGCTGTTTTCAAACAGGACAGAAAGAAACACAGAGAGCAATCTGACCTGGACTCGGCTTCTAGAACCCTTGTGGGGGGCTATAACCTAATCAAAGCCTGAGGCTGGACAGGAGAAGCTGGAAGGGCAGAGTTGAGGTCCAGAGCGAGGGTGGGAAAGGGGCTGAAGACTCCAGCCTTCAGAGTCCCTGAAGTCACCCTCCCACATGAGAGGCTGGCTCTGCCTTATCTCCAGCAGCCTTCCCTCTCCAACATTCTTTCATCCGAAGACATTTCCAGCCAAAAAAGACTTCCTGAAATTGGGCAGGGCCCGAGGAGGCAAGAACAATAGCAGAGCCCCAACCACGGGGCCAGGATCAGACTTAACCCTCCCTTCACCCCAGAGTGAGCTGGCTACCGTGGTCCCATTCTGCTAGGAATGAAACGGAGCTTGACCAAGGTGCCATGGTGGCCAGGAGGGTCGCAGCTGTCTGCACCCCCAGCCACAGCGGGCCTCTGGGGGTGTTCCTACGCAGGCAGGAGGACTCATGCTTGGCAGCGCCATTGTCAGCCTTTTCTCAACCCTGGCCACTCTCACTTTGGAGCTCCCCCTCCCCACCCAATAGGAGGCACTTTCAGCCCATGGATCCTATAATGAGTATGATTTTTACCGTGTTTATTCATTTCATTTGCACTGTTGTTACTACCCTGGGGGGCCAAGACAAGTCCTTTTTCCCAGTTGCAAACATTTTCTTAAGCTCTGTGTTCTCATGGCAAAGCGGCCCTATCGGCTGGGGATCTTCTCAGGATGTGCTGGGGATACTGGCTCTGTGGGCAAGGACGTGAAGCCACGCTCAGATATGCGCGTGTCTGGTTCCTGGGGGCAGTGCTGTCTAGAAGCTGGGTTTGCACATAAGCTCTGGACTTGAGCTGTCTGTGGGTCCTCTGGCTCCACTGGGGTTTCTGTGTGACCTGGGGTGCACTATCCCACCTCCCTGAACCTCAGTCTCTTCTTCTGTGAAGTTGGGATCATAGCACCTACCCGACACAGTCAATGACTAGAACATGCTTGGCTGGACGGGGTTTAAGGTCCTTTGCTGTGTGGAGACGTGCGAGGACTCAAGAACGAATGTCTGAACAGGTGCCAGGAATCCCGTCCGGTCAGCCATTTACCAGCCCCTGGACTCTGGCTGTGTTCCTTTGGAATCATCTTACCTTATCAAGTCACAAGTTCCTGAGTCACCCCCAGCCCCGCAGCCAGCTCCCCGGCTGTCCCCGCCGTGCTTCCTGTGGCCCTCCTCCACCCGCCCCATATTGTTCCCTCCCTGCCCCACCACATTCAGGGACATTTTGTCTCCCTGGGCCTGGCGACTGTGAGCCGCTGGGAACAGGAACTGCACAGAGGCCCTCAGTCATTCCTAGGAAGTCCACGTGGAATGGAAGGGGACGTGTCAAGCAGCGAGCCTGTCTGCCCAGCCTAGACACCGGCTTCCAGCCACCACCCCCGGGGGTCCCCCTATGCCAGGGGGAGATAACAAGATCGGAGCAAGGGACACCAGCCTGGTTTGAGGGCCTCCTCTGTGCCTTTAGAGTCAGAATGTTCACTCACTATTCTAGCAGGATCTTGGCTGTGTTGTTAAGGAGGTTCTGGATATGGAGAGGTCCAGGGGCCTAGGGGCGGGGCTAGGCAGCCTGAGCATTAGTGGGAGGAAGAGATATTGGCATTGGTAATTTACAGCACATACATAAGTGCATCATTATTTTAAGCACAGGTACGGACATACCCATGCATGCTAGCTGAAGGTCAGCCCTGCAGGATGAGGCCCCTCTGCCTACTCACCCCTTCCAGGAAAGCCCTCCCTGATCCCGCCAGTCCACACTGGTACCCTTTCCAGTGGCCAGGCTTACACCCATCACAACACTTGTCCCACCACAAATCTCCATTCCCTTATCTGTCTGTCCCCTGAGATATTTCGGGGAGAAGAGCTCAGGCTGTCTTTTCTATCTCTACCTCCATGAAAGAGATCACTTTTTTTTTTAATGAATAAAAATCATCACGTAGGTTCAGAACCACTCAGGCCTGGGTTCAAATGCCTCTCCTCTCATAGTTATGTGCCCTTTGGGATGTTTGTCAACTGTCTCATGCCTCAGTTTCCTCCTTCACAAATGGGGTTAACGATGGCTGCCCGAAGCATCCGTTGGAACCATCTGGGTACTGTCTTTTCCTCTTTTCACGAACCCTTGGATAAAACTTGAGCCACCCCTGCTACAGGCACAGATGCTCCAGGCACCCCCTGCTACAGGCACAGATGAAAGGGTAGCCTTGGCTTTCTGGTTGGAGGATGGTGATCTCCCAAGAAACCCCCCTGAACTTAGCTGCTGAACATCACCCCCTTATTCTGTCCAATGCAAGGCCCACCTCCCCCTCTTATGAACACCAAGGCCTTGAACTGTGCCATTCACTGTCATGGTAATGGGAACAACGGACTTTTACAAAGGGCTCTGGGAGTCACGAGCCTGATCTGATTTCCACAAGCACCCTGTAACATCAGTAACAGGAGCCTCCCATTGTTCAGATGAGAAAACGGAGGCACCAAGAGTCCCAAGGCATGAAGAACACAGAAATGACGAAGGCCAGGCCGCCTAGAGCTCCAAACCACACACATTTGCATTTTGACCCAAAGGAAGGGCAGTAATGAACCTGTGGGATTTCAGTCCAAAGAGGTGGCAGAAAAAACAGAGGGAAGACAAGGGGGCTTCCCCAGGCTTTTGAAACCTGATCCCACAGGTGCTCAGGCCCTCTCTGCCTACATCAGACCTGGAAAAGCAAACACATCGTGCCTCTGCTGACTCCCTGGCCCTGGGAGGATCCCGGAGAAACTTGGCCCAGGGTCTGTACCGAGCTGGCTCTGTACCCTTCATTTTTATAAGTTCAGACAGGAGAAAAGGCCGGGAGAAAAATCTGCTACTAATAAGGAAATCAATTAGTTGGTGTGCGTGTCACGAAATGCTTCAATAAAGATCTGCCTTTTGGGAATTTTTCCTCCCCCTTTAACTTTTTCCCCCAAAGAGACCTGGCTGGGGCCAGAATGAGCTTCCAGCGTCTGCCTATCAGAGGAAGTCGGCCCAGCTGCGTCTGGAGCTGATTACCAAAGGGCCATGCTCTGCTGCCCTGCTGGCATGGGGGGCAGCTGGGGTCCCCTCCTCTGCCCGGCCTGCCTATGCTAGGTCCTGATCAACCCGGCTCAGAGGGGGCTTCACGGCCCTCTGACATAGCAATGACACGCACACAGTCACTCCAAATGGCCCACACATAATCATGTACACACACATCCACACACACACATATATCTCACGACAACAGACCGACAGCCCAAACCGCACACAGACCCCCAGAATGCAACCCACATAGATGCACAGACACACAAACACACACACACATGCACAATTGCACACACTCTCACTCATCTCAAACACACACAGACACATTCACAGCCCCTGTTCTCCATACACGTACAGTCCACACGCATGCACTCTCACACACACAAGTACACCTATGTACTCACCAACCCCCACATCCAATCACACACACATACCTAATTGCCCTCAATGGCACGCACAATCACACATACACACACAGATACTTGGTGTGAGAACGCAAAAATGTCTGAGCTAGGACGGATCTTCAAACTCTTCAATTCCAACACCCTCATACTATCAGTGGGAAACTGAGGCCCAGAGAGAAGGTGTGAATTGTGCACGTGGCTCCTCTCCAGCCTTATCCATCCAATAAAAAGCATCTTGGGATGAGAAATACTGACCAGGGGGTCAGGGCTGAGAGAAGGCACGAGGGAGGAACTCATCTGGAGCCCAGCCCCTACAGAACTTCAGCCAAATCTTCTAATGAGGAAATGTAAAAATAATAATCAGGAAGGAATTCACCGAGCCCCATAATTCCCCAGACCGCCGCCCAGCCTTGAGAACAGCCGAGTCTAAGTGCAAAGACGGTGGCCTTATTGGGAAGACAGATCAGGCTTCCTGAAACGTGGCTCTGCCATTCACTTTCTGAGTCACCAGGGTAAGGTGCTTCATCTCTCTGAGCCTCAGTCTTCTCAACTATAAAATGGGAATGAAACAGACCTCACAGGGTTGTGGGGAGGGTAACATGTTAGCCTCTCTATAGTGTCCAGCACTGGGCCTGGCAGGTAGCAGCTACTTACCCAATCCTACTTCCTGTTTCCTCGGTCCCTTACTCAGGCCACAGTTTTGACCAGTGATCTGGGTGAGTCTCTTCCCTCTCTAGGCTCCGGCTTCCCCATTCAAGGGATCTCTGCTCTCCGTGGAGACCTAGTAAGCAGAATGAGCCTAGAGGGTAGCTAAGGTGATAGCCCAGAACTTTGCCCCTCAGACCTCAGGCCTCCAGGTTTGAGGGGAGCAGGACTCTTGCCCCTCAGAGAGAAGGCTTTGAGGGGAACTCAGCCTTTGTCAGGCCTGCCTGGTGAGGCTGGTATTTAAAATATTCTTCTGAACAGTTGAGAGACGCTGGGAGGTCTCAGGGCAAGCTGGGAGGAGGGATGCGGTTGCCTAGGAAACCATGTGTTTTCACTTTTCTGAGAGAGGGGAACCTGAAGAGGAAGGGCCTGGGGTGCACACCAGTAGAGGGGAATGGGGAGAATGCGTGCCCTTGGGGGGCAAGCTGAGGAGAAAGGAGGAAGCCCACCTGATAGGAGGCTCAGGGAGCGGCTGAAAGGAAAAGTTGATGCATCCCGAATGCCTGAGGGCAAGCGGCAGACCTAGAACCACCAAAACATTTGCCAAAAATACAGATTCCCAGGCCCTGCCTGGCACTCACTAAATGGGAGGTCAAGAGGCTGGACAAGGGGATGGAAATCTGTATTGTTAACCAGCTCCTGGCCTGGGAACACCGGGAGGATACAGAGGGCAGGGCGGCAGGAGCATCTAACTGGGAAGAAGGAAAATGGGGCCAAACCCGGCTCCTCTTGGGACCTGGGCGCCTTCACCCAGAAGAACAGGGTGGGAGGAAAGGGGAACAAATGGAATTCTCCACCATTTCATTCCTTGGCGGCTGTGACAGGGAGGCAGCCACCTGGTTTTTTGCACATGATCTCCGTGCAAATTCTAGTCGTCTTGGCCAAGTCCTTTGCCTGAGCCACAGTTTGCTTGCCTCTAAGGTGGGCATAACACCTAGTATTATTATTTATCCATTTAATAATGTGGTCAAGTAACAGGTAATATGAAACCTGCCCTTCTGTCCTTGCCTTTGGGGTCTAAGAGCCTTCTTAATGTGGCCCTATCATCTCCAGCTCCCGGGCCACCCCTCCACCCTCCTGGGCTCTCTCCAGATTCCTCATGTGGGCCTCCAGGCCTGTCTGTCTGTGCCAGGCTCTCTGCCTTCCTCCCCTCTACTTTCTTGCCTTGACCCACCCCAGACCAGCTCAAACACCCCTACCTGGGTGTTCCCTGGCTTCTCTCCTCTGCCAGGACTCCATAAGACCTGGAAGTCGTATTTGGGTGGCACCTTAGTAGGGAAGATTCCTAGAAGTTGAGAAAACAGGGCCTTCCAAGCAGGGGGAGCAACCAGAGCCCAGATGGCCCCCGTGAGGGAGAACTGAGAGACGCTGCAGGGACAAGGGACTCAGCCCTTCTGTCTCCGTCCCCAAAGGAACCCATCCATTTTTGCTGTGCCAGGGCCTGGGTCCCCACAGGTCTCGCTGGAAGTGGGCCCATTCTGGGGCTCAACGGGTCCTTCCCTTTGTCCCTGGCACCCAGGCACTGGGAAAGGAAAGCCTTTCTTAGACCAGGATGAGGAAGAACTTGACCAAGGCAAGGGGATGTTAGGGTGGCTTTGGCCAGTCGTGTCCTTCCCTGGGCCCCAGTGTCTCTTCTATAAAATGGTGATGGGGCAATCTCCCAAAAAGGCCCTCCCGGCTCCAAGATGGCCAGTTCCTCCCAGGGCGGCTGCCAAAGGGGTGGTGAGGCCCGTCGGGGCGCCACCGCCAGCGGCCCCGCCTCCCCCACCGCCCTCTTGCACATTCTCCCAGGCCCCGAGGGCTGGGGCCGGCCGCCCCCACCCCAGCGTCGCCCCCGGGGAGCCCGCAGGGAGCAGCCCGCCAGCGTGGAGCCGGGCTTGGGGGCGGGTGGCGAGGGAGAGGCCGGCCAGCCGGGAGGCCGGGCGGCGGGAGACAGCGCGGAGACAGGGCGCGATAAGGCGGCGGCCCGCGGGCGGCCCCTCCCCGGCCGGCGGGATGACAGAAGCCGCCCTCAAACATCCGGCGTGGGGAGGGCGGCGGGGAGCTCCCTCCTCCCTGCGCCCCCCTCCCCAGTCTCACCCCTGTAGCTCGCGACGGAGCCGCACCCCTGCCTGCAGGCTTTCCTGGGGCTGGTGGGGGGCGGTGCGGGGTTCCAAGGAGCGGTGCCAGTGGGGTGGGGGGCAGGGGTAAAGGGGTGGGCTCCTGCTGTCCTAGGGGCTTCCTCATCCCCAAGGGACGGTGCCGATCTGGTTACCAGCACTTAGTGACCACATACTGTGTGCCCAACAATTATGATCATTATTACCCTTTAAAATGGGAAGACACGGAGAGACTGGCGGGCGAGGCTGGGCCAGGCCGCCCACAAATGCCCCCCACCTCCCGCCCCAGCAAGTGTCTCACTCCCTCCTACAACTTCTCAAACTTCTAGGGAGCCTGCAGTTGCTCAATATACTTCCTTTAATCCTTTTGTATTTGTGTTTTTCTTTCATCCTTTTGTCTCCGTGTTTTCATTCATTAATATTGATTCATTCAACTCTACCAGGCGCTTACTCCAGGCCGGGCACCGAGCCTGCTGTTGCAAAGTGCTTTGCAAAGTGCGGAGGACACAGCCTACGGGCCCCAGCCTCTCACAGTAGCTTGCATTCTAAAGAGAGATACACAGGAGGAGCACGGTTACAACTTGATTACAGCCTGGGGAGTGTTTCACAAGGGACCCGGTGTGCAGAAAACACAACTTTGTTTGCCCTACTTTGGAGTGTGAAGGGGAAGTTCAGAAATGTCTCCTTTCAAAGGAAGGCAGTTTGGGTGGAGATATGACTGCTGGGCAGATGGTTAGGGAAAGGGGGGTGAGGGTGTGGACCCAGGGGGTCTCCTTGTGCTGAAGCCAAAGGGGAGCCCTGCTGACTGGAGAAGATTGAAGCAAGCCAGCTGTTCAGAGCAGAGCCCCAAAACACGAATGAGGAGGAGACAGAGGCAGAAGGCTTCGGGCCAAGAACGGCCAAGGTGGTCCATGATAAGGGTGGCCGTGGGAAGGCAGAGAGCGCTAAGAACCTGGGAGCACCTTGACATGGGGATATTTTTAAGAGTCCTCTGGCCACTGTGTGGTGAATGGACTCAAGGGTGGGAGCAGAGCAGGAAGACCAGACAGGAGGCTGGGGCAGGTGCCCACCAAAGAGACGCAGGAGGCTTGGCCTCACTCCGTCCATCGGGCTTCTGCCTCACCCCTCCACTGAACAGCTTTTGACAGGTTCAGTTGGTGACTTCTGCGTGTGGCCAAATCCACGTGACCTTCTGTGCTTTAGGCCCGGCTGGCTGCTCCCTCCCTGAACTGTCCCTGCCCATGGCATTCTGGGGCCCATGCCATCCACCCCCGCCCCTCTCCCCTTTTAACTGCTTCTGTTCAGGCTCCCCCCCTAAAGAGGTTCGTGTCCTCCCACCCCACCGCTAATGTCAGGACACACTGGCTCCAGGCTCACCTCCCTCTCCCCACTCTCTCAAGACAACCTCACCCACGCTTCTAGAGTCAGCTTCCACCTGGACACAAATGACTCTCAAACACCTTTGCTCCCTGCTCCAAAGGATGCTTACGTTCCTCTATTTCCCCAGCCAGAAACTTTGGGTCCTCCTTGACCCCTCCCACTCTCTCTCTCTCCCACATCTGATCCCCCCACCCATGGTTACCCATCATATCTCAAACCCATCCGCTCCTCTCCCTGCCCATACAAACTGCTCTTCTCAAACACAGATCTTTCTCCAGCTCCCCTCTCCATGCTGGTTCTCTGGTTTTCCAACAGCCTCCTAACAAGCCCAGGTTCCTTGGCACAGAATCCAAGTTCCAAAATTTACACTCTCATCTCCTGCCAGCTCTTCCCGCCTCACCTCGCAACTCCTAGACACGATTTTGCACCAGCTATTTCTTCTGTCTGGTTATCCACAGACTCTGCTCAGAGACACCTGCTCCAGGAAGCCTCCTCTGACTGCTGGCTCTGCTTGCTCCTTGTATTTCTCTGATGGTGCTGGTGATGGATGGAGAGGTCAGGACTATCATTAGAAGAGGTCTGACCCTGGGAATGCAAGCTGGTGCAACCACTCTGGAAAACAGCATAGAGGTTCCTCAAAATGTTGAAAATAGAACTACCCTACAACCCAGCAATTGCACTACTGGGTATTTACCCTAAAGATACAAACGTAGTGATCCGAAGGGGCACGTGCACCCAAATGTTTATAGCAGCAATGTCCACAATAACCAAACTATGGAAAGAACCTAGATGTCCATCAACAGATGAATGGATAAAGAAGATGCTATTTATATACACAATGGAATACTATGCAGCCATCAAAAGAAATGAAATCTTGCCATTTTCGACAACGTGGATGGAACTAGAGGGTATCATGTTTAGCGAAATAAGTCAATTGGAGAAAGACAACTATCATAGGATCTCCCTGATATGAGGAAGTGGCGATGCAACATGGGGGGTTAAGGGGGTAGGAGAAGAATCAATGAAACAAGAGGGATTGGGAGGGAGACAAACCATAAGTGATTCTTAATCTCACAAAACAAACTGAGGGTTGCTGGGGGGAGGGGGGTTGGGAAGGGGGGTGGGGTTATGGACATTGGGGAGGGTATGTGCTATGGTGAGTGCTGTGAAGTGTGTAAACCTGGGGATTCACAGACCTCTACCCCTGGAGATAAAAATACATTATATGTTTATAAAAAATAAATAAATAAATAAAAATGTACTGAAAAAAAAGAAGAAGAGGTCTGACCCAAGGGACCTGGCTCCAGGGAGTCATGGAAAGTCACAGAAAGGCGGGACATCAGGGACAGACTGAGAATAAGTAGCATGGCCCTTGGCTGGACCAGCAGGAGGATTGCAGTGAGAGCCTGTTTAAAAAATGGGGACATCCCCATCCACCCAGAACCCTCCATGCCAGCTGGACTGGCTTTAAAGGAGGTGCCGTTGGGGGGCCTCAGGAAGACAGAGCTCATCTTCCGTCCTGAAAACCTCCTTGGACCCCTCCTACTCTTTGAGAAGCACTGCCTTCCCTGGTCATTTGCCAACTCTCCAAGAAAGGATATAGCTATGGATCAGCCACTTCTTTTGCTAGAGTCCCTCTTAGACATCAACCCCCAAGATGTAGCACCAAAACCTGATAAGCTGGCCAACAGCCTAGGGTTGTATTGTTGGAGAGTGTTTATTTACATTTCAATACTCTGTGTACACAAAGCAGGACCCCAGTGAACTCTGTGTTTACAAACACACATTAGAGGGATTACCTGGAGGACTGTTACCCAGAGGGGATGGTCTGCTTTGCTCTGCTGATAGCTTGGTGGGGTAAAGCTATTTGAAATTCCGACTGTCACACAGACCCACGATAATCCAAGGCACCTCGTCTCTTCCTTGGTTCTGCTGGACAGAACATTCCACAAAGAGGACCATCAGGGCAGGAAGGCTCCTGAGAGCTCACCTGGTACAACCCCACCTTGACAGATGGAGAAACTGAGGCTTAGAGTGGGGCAGGGGCCTGCTTGGGGCTGTAGAGCAGGACACGAGGCCAGACCTCAGGCTCCCATATCCCCGGGCCAGTGGTCTCCCAGTGGCCTTGGCGTCTGGGCCCAGGAACATTCTGAATTAAATAGACGATGTGTTTTCAAAAGGCAATAGTGACTTTGCAGAGGGTTAAGTTTTGGGGGGCGGGGAGGGCAACTTGCTGGGGCCTCTCTTTAATAAGGGGGGGTGCTGCTGTTTAAAGAATGACACTACGGGGGACACCTGGGTGGCTCAGTAGGTTAAGCCGCTGCCTTCGGCTCAGGTCATGATCCCAGGGTCCTGGGATTGAGTCCCGCATGGGCTCCTTGCTCAGTGGGGAGCCTGCTTCTCTGTCTGCCTCTGCCTGCCCCTCTGCCTGCTTGTGTGCACTCTCTCTCTCTCTCTTCTTCTCTCTGACAAAAAAATAAGTGAAATGTTTAAAAAAAAAAAAAAAGAATGACACTACCAGCTCGGAGGAGGGAGTACAGGCACGTCTAGAGACACTGGAGTTGCATAGATCTCCCTTTCCTAGTTTACAGTCACTAAAACACACACTCACACACACAGAAACTCATACACAAGTGCTGCTCTCATTTAGCTGATTTTATTATACAAGTATTCCATGGGCATTGAAGAAAAATGAGAGAATGCAGCTAAACAAACACCAAGCAATGGAATTCAGCCATAGTCCAGCCCAACGGACTAAGGGGCATCTCTGTCAAGTGGTCAGGAGTGCATACCCAAGTGTCTACTTAGCCCTCAGTTCAGTCCTGCCTGGGTCTTGTAGCAGCTGTGTGACCTTCTGCAGATAGCGTAACTTCTCGGAGCCACAGTTTCCTCATTTATAAATGGACACTGTTCTAGAAGTGGAACACTTAGCCTCCTGTCTGACATGCAACAGCCACAAGACCAAGGCCAGTTATGCTGACACTCGCTTGGTGTGTGGCCTTCCAGATGCCACCCACCATTTTTCAAGACAAATGTAGAGAAAAATAATTCATAGAATTGGACCAAGTAACCGTGGAGTTCCCACCCCACTCCATTTCTATGATTCTAGCACACTTGGCTATGGGTGCTGGGGCAGGCAACCTTCTTGCCTCAGGCCTCAGTTTCCCTGACTGTATTCTTGGCCCAGAGTTGAAGCAGTTGCTCTCAGGAGTCATTTCTGTCTGCTGACCAGGACTGGGAGCCTCTAGTACCAGCCAAACCATTCTGTGCCCAAGCTCCTGGGCATAGGCCAGATGGCCAGGAGGCTGGCCCAGGAGACCTGATGACCTGAGCAGCTGGGTGTGGTCAGAATCCCCACGCCGTTGCAAGCCTTTCCCACCCCACTTCCCCCTGGCCCCCATAAGCCTCCCCAGACTAAGGCGGCATTGTGCACCATGGCCAGCTATCTGCAGAAAGCCACACAGCACACAGGCAAGGCAAATACATGGGTGCATACACTACACCCAGCCTTCCCAGCTGAGCCACATGAAATACCAGCTACATGCCAATTACACCAAAATGTTGAGACAGGCTTTCCAAGCCACTGACCCTTAGGGGCTGGGGAAGGAGGTGCATAGAGATTCACCCGCTCATTGACTTGCTCCCTCACTCATTCACTGGTTCATGCATTCAATAAACTCACAGAGCGTTATCTTCACGCCAGACATCATGCTAGTGCTGCGGAATCAGAGGGGGCAAAACAGCCCCAGCTTTCAGGTTATTCTTGGGGCTGACAATGATGTCATTTCTAGAGGTGCTGTCAAGATGAAACACTGCAAGGGGAGATCTGGAATAAAGCATGAGCTGCTTCTGGTTTGCAAAATCAGGGAAGACCGCCCAGAAGCAGTGGCCTTTGCCGCAGACCTTGAAGGGTGGGTAGTACAGGTCCAACGGAAAGGAGAGGTAGGAGAGCCCTAGCAGAGAGTACTTGGACATGAACAAAAGCTGTGATCGGTGACTGATCACTGAAATCACAGAATGAATACTGGACAAGCCGAACAGATGAACTTGTCCCACCCCCTCATGTGACAGGTGGGGAGACAAAGGCCCAGGCAGAACCCAAGCATACCCGGCATGGCCTTGTAGCACAGGGGACCTGGAAACTTTGCTACAGGTAGTGTGAGTCAGCAGGCTTCTCGGGCTGAAGGCTTGAGAGTCAGAGGCAACAGAAGACAGGTGTTTCCGGGGGGGGGGGGGGGGCAAAATTGTCTCTTCCTAAGGAACCTACAAGGGGTCGTGTGTGTCTGTGCACGAGTGTGTGTGTGTCTGTGTGCGTTGGGGGGTGTAGGAGTGGATGGGTGTTTATGGCGCATCTTTATTTGGTTAGTTCTATTTCCTAGTATATGCACGCAGAAACCCAGAGCTTTTTCTACTCCCTGGAGCTAGTTTCTCCTTTTCAGTAGCACAGAGGGCAGGGGAAAATAGATGTTTCAGCTTCTGCAGGAGAGCGTTAGGATTGATGTGGGGAAGAACTTTCTGAGGGTGGACCCCAAGTCAGGCATAGGAAGAAGAGACCCCACAAGACCTAGTCTCTCTCCACTCAGAGCTCTCTCTCCTGTGCCACAGCGGAGCCTACCCAGTACCCCAAAGGAGCAGTGTGTCCTTGTCTCTCGTGACAGGGGCTGCAAACTCTGCCGTCAGCCGTAAGGGGCTATTCTGGAGACCTACAGTGGTTCTGGTCTGGAACCTGGAGCCATCTGGGAGTCTCATGAAGGCTCAAATCCGCCCCACAGAACTCTCTAGGTGTCTAACTTTTCACATACTGCTTGAAAGGCCCAAGACCTGTCCATGGCCTCCAGCGTGGTGACGGGAGGCTCGGAAAACGGACAGGTCTACCTTGCAATGCAGGGCCCACTGTTCACCAGCTGTGTGACCCTGAGACGCTCTGGGCTTCAGTTTCTCCACCACAAAAAGGAGGGAAAGGCCACTCTTCCCATAGGGTGTGGCAGGAGATAGATTAATGCCCTATAAAGCAGTAGGACTGGGCAGACAGAGCCAAGGGACCTGTGTACGCACCCTTCCCTCTCCCTACAGGGCAGGTTCATCAGACACAGAGACACATAGGAAAAAGACAGAAATTCTTCAAGACCCCCCGCTCCAACGTGAAAGACTGGAGCTCCCCCTCACTCCTCCAGGCCTTCCAACTTTTCGACAAAGAACACATGTTAGCTGTATGTAAACAGGATATCATGACAGGGGAGAAAGAGGACCAAAGGGGATTTAGGAACAAGGCTGCCCCTGAAGCCTAACTAGGTGTAGCGCTTCCCCAGCCTTCCGCCCCACCTCCTGTTCCTCTCATGACCCTTCCACCTGTTTCCTCTACCTGGCACTTCCTTCTGCTCTTTTCCACCTGAGAAACTCCTACCCATCCATCAAAGCCCATCTCAAATGTCCCCTCTTCTCTGAGCTGGACAATCTTGCTAGCACAGCACACCTGCCCACAGGATTTCAGTCTCATCTCCAGGCTGGACTTACAAGTACAAGTATGCCTCAGAGTAGGGTACAAGGTGGGCAGTGACAGCCCTGGTCCCAGCTCTCGATAAATAGCAGGACAGATGGTGGAGAACGATTGTAACAATGTACTTTGGGACATTAGGCAAACGTCAAACATATGGATGAACAAACGAGTGAGTTTTTCCGTGTCAAAACTTGGATGAGTCCACTGCCTGTTCTCATGAGTTCTTGAAAAGATGAGCCTAGCCTGGTTCCCGATCTTACCCTAAAGCCCTTGCCAGACGGAACCAGCCAGAGGCGATAGGAAAAGTCTGTGTGGAGGGGGGAACCGAGCTCTAGCTCAAAGGTTGTGATTTTCAACCTTCATTTCACAATCCCCCAACAACCAGCAAAGAACCTCGAGGGAAAGTATTTTCTAATCACTCCCCACTACGACATCTAGTAGCCTGGTGATACTATCTTCCTGTTTAAATGCTGTATGTATACCAGTGACTGAAGATCTAGATGTTCTCATCCCTCCTCTCAGACCCAATTTCTGCCTTCGGTGATAAGAGTGGGAGACATCATCCCTGTAAGAATACTCCCTCCAGGGTGGGCGATCGCACATGTTATCTCCTTTAGCCTTCCCCCCAGCCTGTGAAGCAGGCACCAATGTCCCCATTGTACAGACTTGGAAACCGAGGCACAGGCGTTAACTCGCCCAGCTAGCAAGTGATGAGGCCAGGGTGCGTGGCTGCGGTGACTTTCAGAACACAGATCTGCGGTGACTTTCAGAACACAGATCCCTTGAGCGCCTGGGTGGCTCAGTGGGTTAAGCTGCTGCCTTCCGCTCGGGTCATGATCTCAGGGTCCTGGGATCGAGTCCCATATTGGGCTCTCTGCTCATCAGGGAGCCTGCTTCTCTCTCTCTCTCTCTCTCTCTGCCTGCCTCTCTATCTGCTTGTGATGTCTCTCTGTCAAATAAATAAATAAAATCTTTAAAAAAGAACACAGATCCCTTGCCTCACCAGTTGCCTCAAGGTAGACAACGGGTAGCTGCGGGCTGATAGGGCAGGAGCTCTAAGCTGAGAGTCCAGCCCTGCCAGGCAGTTCCTGCTCCTGGGCCGGAAGGCCTGCCCATCATCACAAACCTGCCCCTCTGAGGACGGGACGAGGTAGGCAGTTTCTTTTCTCCTAAAATGAGGGAGAGGGCCTCAGTGTATCCTAAGCATCCCCCAGGCTTCGGAGCCTCTGAAAGGAGGCTTTGTAGCCCAGGGACACTGGGCGGCCACCCCCATGCTGGGAGAGGGCTCTGCCGCCAGGCTGGAGCTTCTGGGGTCAGGTGGAGGGAGGGGGTGCTGAGCCTCTGGCCCCAGAGATGCAGACGTCTGCTCCTGGCTGGCGGCCTCCCAGGGGTGCTCGGCTGGGAGTCTGGCTGGCCCCCCGCTTTCCCCAGGGCCTGATAAACCAGAAAAAAGAAAGCACGCTGTGAAGGGAAGGAAGCACCAGCAGACAAAGGAGGGAAGGGCACGCTGATTCCATCGGCTCCAAGCCCTCAGCCACCCTGGCGGGCTGGGCAGGGCAGGACGTGCAGACGGCGGCCTAGCGAGCTGGCGGCAGGAGGCTGGGAGCCGGCTGCCCGCGAACACTGTGCCTGCCTGTCCTGATGCCCGAGCTGGCTGGGGTGGGGACTGGGACCAGGCCAGCGGGGACAGGCCCCAGCACACCGGCCTCCCGTCTCCCTGGAGCCTCCTCGCGATTATCCTCAGACACAAGCAGTATCTTGGAGCCTCTAACTGGGCCAAAGTCTGCCAGCCAGTCAGTGGCAGAGCCAGGCTAGGGCCTAGTTCTCGGGCCCGAATTCCAGGCTCCCGTCCACCCCATACCTCACCAAGTCTGCAAAGCCGGGTTCTATTGTCTGAGGAGCCGGAGAACCACTCAGAACACAGCTCCTGACCACTGGGCCTCTGCAAGGCTCTGCAGGGCAGTCAGCTTTCCCCCTAGACTGGGGGGCTCCAGGGCCCCTGTCGCTCAACTCTGGGTCTTCCCCTGAGGGCTCAAAGGGGAGGGGCCGAGGGATAGGGAAGAACAGCTAGACTTTTTTTCTAATGTCAGTAACCAGGAAAGGTATTCTAAAACCTACAGACAGAGAAAAGGAGTGAAGCCTGGTTGGGCTCTGGCCCCTCCTTGGGGACGCAGTGGAACAAAACGACGCCTGTGTGGACTGGGAGCCCGCAGGTGGGGGTTCAGGGCCCAGCTCTGTCACTGACGTCCAGCTGCTCCATCCGTGAGACAGGGCAATGCATCCCTGGCTCACAGGACTCATGACGGGGGCAGGGAGAATCTGGGCAGAGACAGACCCCACCCCACCCCCACCCCAGGGCTGGGTTCCATCTGAGGCTCCAGGCTCTCCATGGGCTCAGCAGCCTGAAGTTTTCAGGCACAAGGCTGCAGCTCACATACTGACCCTCGGGAACCTTCCACTTCAAAGTCAGAAGTGAACTGGGATGAGTGAAATGAGGGGGAGGACGGAGAGCCGATGCAAGGCGTATGGGTGAGCCGGTCACCCCTGTAGGCGACTGGGACTCCATCCTGCTGGGACCCTCGGAGGAACTGTGGGGAATGGTCTCAGAATCAGTCCTCTGCAGGTTGGAAGGAGACATAACCAATGGGTTCTGTTCACCCTGGGGCAGAAAGCAAGCATTAGTGGGGTGGGGAGGCCAGGAGCCATCACTTTCCACCTGGGCAGAGCTAGTGGCCTCAGCAAGAGCTGGGGTACAAGGGCAAGCTGAGAGGAAATGAGATGAGGTGCGAGGGGCACCTGACACTAGGTCCCACTGACGTGCTCCCCTTCTCAATCAATGGTCCCTGGGCCAGGGGTGCCTAAAGATGGGTCAGATCCGACGCCTGCCCTCCAGCAAGCGAGGAGCCCTCACGGACATTCCCCTCCCAGGAGCTAATGACGACCAGAACCACTGTGTGCCCAGCACCTTCCATGTGCAAGGCGCTGTCAGCAGCCCTAAGATGAGATCAGTTCCATTTGATGGAGCAACACACTGAGGCCCAGAGAAGTTAAGCCCGAAGTCTCACTTCCAGCCTGAGGCCTTCCAGAGGCAATGCTGGGTCTGCCCCTCGGAGGCCATGTACAATGTGTCCCCTGCCTGCTCTGTCCCCTGTGTCTTCCCACAGTCACCCCCACCTGGAGTCCCCAAGAGCATCTCCTGAAAGACCTTAGGTCATTTTAAGTGACAGCTCATCAGGCTGGGAAGCTCTCAGGAGCCAATAAGCTGAGTGCCTCAGCTACCCTCCTGCTGCTGAGAGGAGGCTCAGAGAGGGCCGTGAGGTGCCTGAGCTTGCCCAGCATGGGCTGGAAAGTCAAGATAGGAGCCCAGGTCTCCTGGCGCTGGGTTCAGTGTCCTCCCACGCAGGTAGCCCATGACAGAGACTAGAGCTCCCCAAAGTGACTCATGTCCAAACCATTTTTTTCTCGCTCTATGGCTCAACCTCCTTCCTGGAGTGTTGGAGGCTCAAAGCAGAGTCCTCCCCGGAGCCTGGACACCCTCAGCTAGGGCTGGGGTAGAGGAGGGGCTCGGGGTGGCAAGGAGGCAGCAGGGAGCCTGACTATTACACCAGGGAAAGTAAACAGATGCCTCCCTGCTCCCCTACCTCCAAAGTGCCCCCAGGCAGGGCATTGGGCAGAGGACCCCTTGCTCACTGGGGCACTGAGGTACTGAGCCTGGGGACAGCCCTAAGTGCCAGAGACAGGGGCTGTAGCAAGGGCAGGTGGGGGGGGGCATCCAAAACACAAAACAAACATATAACCACCCCCAAAGGAAAGGTCCAGAGTCTGAATTTTAAACAGGAAGAACTAGGCGTCAGACTCAGCGGAAGATAACAGGGCCCGGCTGAGCAAAGAAACAACAGAAAAAGAGCTGAAGGAAGCTGGGGGAGGGCACTCCTGCCCAGAGCCTTGGGCCTTCCCTGCTCTCCCTTGTTCCCAGGATGCTGGGGTGTGGGGGCTCTGGCCACTACACAGGCACGGGGCACTATGGGAGGCCTTCCTGGAGGGCACAGGGTATGTGGGCACAGAGCATGGGGGAGGGTGAGGCAGACCAAGCCTGGCTAGCATCCTTGGCCAGGTGGCTTTCTGAGGCTCTGTTTCACCCTTTGAACAACAGGACTAAGGATGCCTACTTCAAAGTGTCACGAAGTCTAAGGGAGGCAGGAATGGCCAGGGCGGGCCACACAGTAGGGCCGACTTTTATCACCCTAGAGATGCCGAGGTCCATTGGTCCCATGATGAAGGACTCTGTCCTCTTTTGGAAACATCAGGGCACATGGGTTCTTTGCCCTCAACAGGTTCTGACAGCCTAGAAAATCAAAGACAGTCCTTATGGGACCAGACAACCTCTAACCTCGTTTGCTAGGCTGCTGTTAACAAAGAACCACGGACTAACGCAACTTCAAGAACAGGAGTTTCTGTTCTCCCAACGCTGGAGGCTGCAAGTCCAGGACCACGGGGTCAGCAGGCTGGTTCCTTCCGCGGCCTCTGTCCTTGGCTAGCAGATGGCCTTCCCTCACTTCAGACTGCCTTCGCCTGGTCTTCCCTCCATGTGAGTCTCTGCTGATCTCCTCTGCCCACAAGTATGCCAGTCCCATTGGATTGGGGACCCCGCAATGACTTCATTTTTGCCTAAGTCCCTCTTTTTGCTTTTTTTTAAGATTTTATTTATTTACTTGACAGAGAAAGAGACAGTGAGGGAGGGAATACAAGCAGGGGGAGTGAGAGAGGGAGAAGCAGGCTTCCCGCTGAGCAAGGAGCCTGATGCCGGGCTCCATCCCAGGACTCTGGGATCATGACCGGAGCTGAAGGCAGACGCTTACTGACTGAGCCACCCACGCGTCCCTGCCTAATTCCCTCTTTAAAGACCCTATCCCCAGATACAGTCACATTCTGCCGCACTGACGGTTAGGACCTCAACATACAAATTCTGGAGGGACACTAGTCAGCCTGTAACGCCCACCAAATCCCCCTCTGCCAAGCTGCCCTGTTCCAGGCTCCAACCCAGAATCCTCTGCTTCATCACTGGAAGGAACAAGAACCATCCTGAAGTCCAATTCCTGTTTCTTAAGAGTAGGTATATGATTATCCCTGGTGACATACTGAAGAAAAAGATCCATAAATTCCAGGCTCCTTGAATCCGAGTGAAGACAGTATAAAGAGGACAATGTTGAGTTCCTCAGCTGAGGGCACCTTAAAGGGGCCACCCTCACATCTGTGTTCTGCCAGCTCAGAAAACCTAGGGATTGAAGACACTGGGGAGGGCCTGGAGCGGGTACACGCAGGCTTACACTTTTTCTGAGTGCCAGGAAGAAAGCAGCTAGCGTAATGAGTACTTATGGTTGGGGGGGGGGGGGCGCTGCTTAAAACTCTGCATGTACTAACCTACTTGAACCTCACAGCAATCCTCTGATACATGTGACAATTCTTATAACCACTTCAGGAAAAGGGAAACAGGGGCACCTGGGTGGCTCAGTCGTTAAACATCTGCCTTCAGCTCAGGTCGTGATCCCAGGATCCTGGGATGGAGCCCCATATCAGGATCCCCACCAAGCTTCTCCCTCTCCCTCTGCCTACTGCTCCCCCTACTTGTGTGCTCTCTCTCTCTCTTTCTCTGTGTGTGTGTGTCAAGTAAATAAATTTACAAATCTTCAAAAAAAAAAAAAAAAGGAAGTGGAAACAGGTCCAGAGAAATCAAGTGACTGGCCTGCTGTCCTACGTGGCAGTGCCAGGGGGAAGACGGGCTCCCTGAAGAGGAAGAGGACTGTGATCTCATCAGCAATGCTTTACTGCAGGTGAGGTACCATGGACCCAGCCCTAGGCTGGTCATCCAGACTTACTTCCATCCCTCATTGGTGTGCGACCTTGGACCTCAGTGTTTCCACCTGCCATAGGACAAGCAAGATCAGATGACCCTTGGGTCCAAGGCAAGCGGCCCCTCTTCCTTTATTCTTTAAGGCCTTCCACAGGTCCAGAACAGTCTTTGGCTCCCACAGCCATGGAGAGAACAAAGTTCTCAGGGAGGGCAGAGCAGGGGATGAAGCAAGCCCTAGGCCACAGTGGCCTTACACAGTGCACCACTGCTCTACCCACACCCGGCAAGGGGGGGGTATTTGGGGGGAACCCTGGCTGAAGGACCAGTCCTTTGCTGGCTCAGCAAAGTTGTAAAGTCTATTTTGGGGAAACCATCCCAGTTCTGCAAAAGGCCCCATAACAGGCAAAGAGGGGCTTTGGTGCAGGCAGATCTGTGCCTGGGTCCCGGGACCATGGCCCTTCTCCCTCCCTAGCCACTGCCCTTGTCCCCTCCCAACCGAGCGGTCAAGGGAAGGCCTCACCTTACCTCGGGAAGGCCTCCTCAGCCTCCTGCTCCACACCCAGCCCTCACCTCACTTGGGGCAAAGGCGTAGAGGTAGGAATGTTGGGAAGTTACAGTCTGTCACTGAAACTGCTTGGACCTGTTGTGGCTGGCTCCCCAAGCGACGGTTACCCAGCCTCGAATGTTCCACGGCCGTGAGGGACGAAGGGTGCCACAGATAAACATCTGTTGGCATGGTGAAATGTTATTGCAGGATTGGTAAGTGGAAAAAGGAGGAAATTTTCTGTGACAATATACAGAATATTATCCTACAGTCTTCAACCTGTATATACATAAAGATATTTTAATGTGCAGGCATTAAAAAAAGGAGCTCCACTAAAATACGAACAGTGGTTTCTCTGGGAGTTGACACCACGGGGGTCTGTCCTTCCTCCTTTCCTTCCTCCCTCCCTTCCTTCCTTTTTTTCTGTTTCCTGTTTCCTTACACTTGTGGTAAAGTCTGTTTTGAGAGCAATAAAGACTAATTATAAGCAAATATGAGAAGTAGAGTAACATTAAACACAGACACAGAGTTGGGACACCTCCCAAAATAACCTCTCTCCTGGTGCTTGTCACCTGCCCCCCAACCCTAGCCCTCTAGCCCTGAGTTCTCTTCATGAACCCCGCACATGCCCTTCACTCTATAATTCTCAAAGAAAAGTCACATCCAAGGGCACCTGGGTGGCTCAGTCGTTAAGTGTCTGCCTTCAGCTCGGGTCATGATCCCAGGACCCCAGGATCAAGACCCACATCGGGCTCCCTGCTCAGCAGGAAGCCTGTTTCTCCCTGTCCTGCTCCCCTTGCTTCTGTTCCCTCTCTCGCTGTGTCCCTCTCTGTCAAATAAATAGATAGAATCTTTAAAAAAGAAAAGAAAAGTCATATCCATGTTCCCAGCCGTTGGGGGATGAGCAAGGCCAGTGGCAGCCTTTAGCACCTCGTGCTGAGGAGAAAACAGGGCCTAGAGAAGGACTTTGACATGGTTTGGTCCTTCAGCAACAGAGAGGCAGAGTGGGCTTTTCCCAAGTCTCCTGGGTTGGGGTGAGGGGGCCCTGAGACTTCGGGATGCCTGTACCAGAGAATTAGAAGTCAGGGGCTGAGAGTGGAAGGCTTTGGTCTAGATGCTTCTGGAACTAAATGAATCACTATCTTGCTCTGATGCTCTCTGCCTCAGTTTCCCCAACTGCACAAGAATCAGCAGTTCCTGGACTTCAGGAAGACCAAGGCTGGTCTTTACCTCCCCACCTCTGGACTGATGGAGGGATGCCCTCCGGAAATAGGGTCTGGGCCTGAGCCACATGCCCATCTCTGTCCTGTGCCTCAGGCTTGGCCCAGAGCACCGCTCTCCTTGGTCCCACACGCTCCCCTCTGGCTCCTGGCTCCTTTGTGGAGGGGCTCAGCAAGGGCACCGACCAGAAGGAAAAGTGGGAGAAGAGCGGGCACAGCACGGACCCAGGCACCAGGAGACTTGGGCTCCAGCCCCGGTGTCCTGGCTCACGGTGTGGCCCAGGAGCCGCCAGCCAGCCCTCTGGGCCTCAGCTTCCTCCTCTGTATAACAAGAGGGCAGAGGATGCATTCCTAGGGTCCTTGAAGAACAAGCATGAAGGGAACACAGAACTGTGCTAACAGAGCCTCGGGAGAGGCTGCCCCATGGACACAGAGGCTGGGGTTCGGGCAGATCACCGCCTCGTGCCTGGAAGAGAGCTCTTGGTCTGCACTCTGGGGCGCGGCTTGCCACTGAACAGTGGGTGACGGTATTTACTTCTCTGGCCTCAGGTTTCCTCTATGTACAATGGCAGGGCGGTTGAGAGGACTCCAAATGGCCTGTTTTTCTGAAACAACCAGCACAAGATCAACAGTTCTCTGGCTCTGCTTCTGGCCCGGTGGGGGGGCGGGGGGATAGAAAGCCAGCAGGAGCCAAGGATAACAGCGGGCTTACGTGGGCCCAGGACTTGACGGATGATACCACTGTGATCACTGCCTCCCCAGACCTTGCTAGAACTTGCTCGACGGTGGGTGCTTTTGGAGAACAAGATCCAAAGGGGCCAAAGTTTCAAGGAAGGAAGGGCAGGCCAGTTTGGCTTTCATGGCCGTGACCTCTGGCTCCGTAGACTGAGCAATATGGCTCCTGAATAATAAAAATAATACTGGCATTAACAACAACCAACCCTTATCAGTTAGTGCCCTGGTGCCAGGCTCGGTATGTCCTTTATTCGAATGGACTCATTTAAGCTTCAGGCTGGCCTAGGAGGGAGGTTCTATTATTATCCCCTGGTTTGCAAATGATGAAACTGAGGCACAGGATGATCAAGTAACATTCCCAAGGTGAGGTAGCTAGCAAGTGCCAGAGCCGGGATTTGAACCCAGGGAGCCCAGCACCAGCACTGACTCTGTCTGACCACTGAGTTGCCCTGGCTCCCCGAACGGTCCAGGATACATGAGCTCTTCGGGCCCTGTCTTGGCAGCAAGGCAGCTCCTGCTCTCCCTGCACACACTGCCTGGGATACAACAGACGGGTCAGGGGGTGGGGGAGGGGGGCGGGGCGGGGTGCACATGTTAGAAATACAGAGCAGCGTCCCCCTGTTGACCCCCACAATGGTCCCACACTACAACGATGCCATCTGTCTCCACTTGACCATCCTCCAAGTGGCTTTCTGAGGGCAAATTAGGCAAGTGACACTTTGCCCTCACAGCATCCATCACTTGACGCTGTTTATGCAAATCAAGTGAACACGAACATCTCTCTGCACAAGATAGTCCCGGATGGGTGTTCCCTGGGCTCATCACCACAGCTACCCCTGGGGTCTAGGGTTTGTAGTTTTGTCCTTATACTAGCCTATATATTTATATATATATATATATATATATATATATATATATTTATATATATATAATTTATATATTTTATATATATAAATATAAATATATAATATAAAAATATATATATTTTATAATCACTTGCATCATTTCTATTAAAATAAGAGAATTTTAATTTTTTTTAAAAGATTTTATTTATTTGACAGAGAGAGATCACAGTAGACAGAGAGGCAGGCAGAGAGAGAGAGGAGGAAGCAGGCTCCCTGCCGAGCAGAGAGCCCGATGCGGGGCTCGATCCCAGGACCCCGAGATCATGACCCAAGCCGAAGGCAGCGGCCCAACCCACTGAGCCACCCAGGCGCCCTGAGAATTTTAATTTTTTTTAAAAGACTTTATTTATTCATTTGACACAGAGAGAGAGCAAGGGGAGCTGCAGGCAGAGGGGAGCCTGATATGGGGTTCGAGCCCAGGACTCTTAAATGACTGTTAAGCAGACGCTTCACTGACTGAACCACCCAGATGCCCTTAAAATAATAAAAATTTTAAATAAGGTATCCTAGGGCCAAAGCCAGGTTGGAACCCAGGTCTGTGGGGTTCCAGACCCTTAAATCTTTGCCCTTTTCCCTCGCACATCACTGAAATGCTATCCAGAGTGGGCTGGCCAGGCCACTGCTGCAGGCTGAGGCTGGGTGTCCTCCCCGAGCAAAGCCAGCTTCCAGAATCACCAAATCAAGGGTCAGCCACCACCTCCACCCCAGGCTGCCCTCCTTCAGAGGAGGGCAGTAGCTATTCCACTCAGCCTAAGCACAATAATTTGAAGCCCTCTGAGAATAGGAGGCCGTCAGCACCCCCCCCATACCCTAAATCCCACCATTAACACTTAATAATAAGAAATAAAAATAATAATAATTGGTTAAGAGATTACCAATGTATTTTTTTTTCCTTAAGGAAGATCTCTATCCAGATCCTCCTCAATTTACGAAGGGGCGACATCCTGATAAACTCATTAAAAACTGGTTAAAAATATAGTAAAGTCAGGGGTGCCTGGGTGGCTCAGTCAGTTAAGCATCTGCCTTCAGCTCAGGTAATGATCCTGGGGTCCTGGGGTTGAGTCCCACATTGGGTTCCTTGCTCAGTGGGGAAGGAACTGCCTCTCTCTGCCTCTGCCTGCCACTCTGTCTGCTTGTGCTCTCTCTCTCTCTGACAAATAAATAAAATCTTAAAAATATATATATATGATATGGGGCGCCTGGGTGGCTCAGTGGGTTAAGCCTCTGCCTTTGGCTCAGGTCATGGTCTCAGGGTCCTGGGATCGAGCCCTGCATCAGGCTCTCCACTCCTCAGGGAGCCTGCTTCCCCCTCTTTCTCTGCCTGCTTCTCTGCCTACTTGTGATCTCTGTCTGTTAAATTAAATAAATAAAACCTTTTAAAAAAATATGGTAAAGTTGAAAATGTATTCAATTCGCCTCACCTACCAGCAATCGGCCTCACCTCCCTGAAATGTGCTCAGAGCACTTGACTTAGCCTCAAGTTGGGCCAAATCTTCTAACACAAAGCCTAGTTTATAAGAAAGTGTTGAATAGCTCCTGTGATTTTTTTTTTTTTTTTTTGAATCCTGTACTGAAACGGAAAAGTCTAGAATGGATATCTCAGCATAGAAGGGTTGTAAACGTATTGGTTGTTTCCCCTTGTGATGGTGTGGCTGGAGCGGCTGCCCCTGTCCCTGCCCAGTGTCCCCAGAAAGGATCACACCACACACCAGGAAAAGATCCAAATTCATAATGCTGAGTATGGCCTTTTACTGAATGTGTCCCCCACTTACACCCACATGAAGCCGAAAAATCCTGAGTCCAGCCCTGCTAAGTCAGGGACCACGCTTACAGGAGCATTCTGATAGTGACCATACATTGTTCCACAGCAAGAAAAATAATTTTCAAAGTCACAAAATTCGCAGGAGTCCCAGTTTTGATTCTTACCCCAAGATCTGAAGGTTTTCTTCCTTTATGCCTCCTGTGTAAAGGCTTGATGGCAAACACTTTTACACACATCATCTCTTGTCTTCACAATATCCTTGCAGGAAAGAGAAGTGGAAAATGCAAAGCAACAGGCTAAGTAACCTGCCCAAGCTACCCTGCCTGGGAGGGGATGACAGGTGTCTGCAGCTGTGATGGGACAACCCCCTGGGCAGCCTGGGGCTAGGTGTCCAGTCTACAGAAAAAGCGGAGAAAGGTCAAGTGCCAAGATTGGGGTCGAGGAGCTCCTTCCAGGCTCCTGGAGACATAAGACCAGAAAATAATAACTCTAGGGGCACCTGGGTGGCTCAGTGGGTTAAGCCTCTGCCTTCGGCTCTGGTCATGATCTCAGAGTCCTGGGATCAAGTCCCTCGTCAGGCTCTCTGCTCAGCGGGGAGCGTGCTTCCTCCTCTCTCTGTGCCTGCCTCTCTGCCTACTTGTGATCTCTCTGTGTCAAATAAATAAATAAAATATTTTTTAAAAAGGAAAAGAATAACTCCGATACCAGACAGAGGAAGCTGTGGTCAGCAAAGGGATCCAGAAAGCAGCCCGGAAGAGGCTGTTTTTTGGGGCCTGGATGGGGGCAAGATTTTGCAGGAGGAGGAGTGGGGAGAACCCTGAGGCAGAACTTATAGCACAAAGAAAGGCTGGGGTGAAGCAGGGTGCTCCCAGGGAACAGCCAAGCATCCTCAGTGGGCCTGTGGTCAGAGCCCGGGCTGCGAGCAGAGGAAGCCAGGGTTGAGACAAGAGTTTGGAGAGGCGTGGGGGGCTGGCCACAGGGAGGCGACGTCCTACAGCAGGCTGCACCTAGCTGGGGAGGGTACAAGCCAGGGAGGGACCCCGTGGGAATATTTGGGAACAGCTTCAGGAAGATGATGCCACCCAGGGACAGGGCTTAATGGCCAAGAGAGCCCTCCCTGCTCGAGAAGGTCCTGGCTGGGCCTGGCCTGGGAGGTGCTCAGGGGCCGAGGGGTGGAGGGCTGCCGAGGCCTCTCGGGAACACAGTCCTGTCTTCTCTATCGGAATGGGATGCCCCCAGACCCAGATCACTGGGGGCTCCCTAAAGAGGGGGCCCTCATGCTCCCAACTTCCCTGTCCTCAGCACCTAGCTCTGTCTGTCCTCACTCTTGTCCACCCATGCAACAAACATTGATTGAGCCCCTGGCGGGGGAGGCCTTACTGGGGAACCAGGGTCAAGATCCTGACAGAAGGAAAAGAGGCCTGAGCCCCAGAGCATGGGGAGAAGTCTCAGGCTGGGGAGCAAGAGGGGAGGCAGATGACTGGCTGTCTTCAGAGAGTAAGGGACCAAAAGTACACACAGATTTTAGCCTGCGTCCAGGTAGATGGTATACTCCCCTCGAAAGTTGGGGCAGGTTGGGGAAAAAATGGTGAGTCAGGTATGGGAGCCCCCGCAGTGTTGGGGACCCGGCCCTAGCCCTCCCCTCTGCCCTGACTCTATCCCCCCACTTCTTACTTCCAGCCACCACCAGTCTGTCTGAACCATCCCTTTGAAGGTCCCTTCTCCTTCCTTCCCTCCCTCCCCCTCCCAGCTCTGCTCCTCACCCCCAGGAAGGCCACAGTCTGGTCTCCCTACACAAGGAGCCAGCCAGGGGAAGCAAGGTGTGCCATATCTGGGGACCAAACCCAGTGAGGATGGACAGGCCTTGCGTGACAAAGGCAGTGGTTGGGGGCAACACCTGCATCGCCCCCAGCTGGGGCCGCTGAGATAGAGAAAAGAGAGGTGAACCTAGGAGGAACTCCCCACCCCTTCATCCCTCGGCACCACAGACACCCATAGTGCCTGGTCCCACCTCGTGCCTACCCTGAAAGCAGGGCTACAATGTCTGACCCATTGCCGCGATGAGAACACTGAGGCCCAGAGAGGCCAAATGACGCTTTTCTGACATCCCCCACCTCTCAATAAGGAGCTGCTGAGGGCCTCCTGGGAGAGAGTGGGAAGGTGTCTCAGAGACAGGTTTGCTGCTCCCCTGCCCTGGGGTCCAGGACAACCTTCACCCAGCTGGGGCTCAGTGCTGGCTTCCCCAGGGGCTGTGAGTACTAAATGAGGGTGAGTCTATTACAAAGCACAGCCTGGATCCAGCAGCCAAGAGGCCTGCTTCCAGAGAGGGGAGCTTATCATTTACATGCTAAAGAGGTACCCGATTATCTTATAAGGAGAACACATTTTAGGATCACTTGTATAATTTTAAAATAACATCCCAAATTAATTCTGTAAAACCTCGTAGTGAATCCGTAGCAGACCAGCTCCCAGGCTTTTTGGCCTGTAGCAAACCAACTCACCAGACACCCCTACCCCAGGCTGACCCCTGGGAAAACACCCCCGCTGGTTCCCAGCCCTGGGCCAGCGCCACCCCTGGCAAAAGGCTGGGGGCGGCTTTCCCAGCAGGCTCGGCTGGGTGGGACACCATGGCCACAGCTGATAAGCCAGTCTGTTTAGTTCTGTCTGTGGAGGTCGTGGGGGGAGGCCCAGGCTGCAGACAACGTGGCTGTGGCCTCTTCCCCTTCCTGGGCCAGATTAGTCCCCCAAGGCTGGGAAGGCCTTTGTGAGGGGGTCTTGTAGTCTCTTCCTCCAGGCCCCCAGCTAAGAGTTGCTGGGAGGAGGGGAGCACAGGAAGGCACAGTGGCTGGTTTAGAGGATCTCGTGTTTTGGTGTAGGCATACCATTTTCTCAGGTCTAAAGCTCCATTGGGTTTCTGTCCTTCAGGGCAGCACTCCCTCCTCCAGGACTCTCCCCAGAGGCAGCCACAACTGTAAGACCTGTAGGTACACAAGCCGGTCCACCTGCCACACTGTCCTGTGTGCCCTGGCCCCAGCATTTGGGTGCGGGAGGGTGTCCTGGGTGCGTGTGTCTGTGTTTCTGGGCACACCTTGGTTCACGTGTGCCCCATTCCTACCGGCTCCCAGCTCTGCCCACATGCCATTCCTCTGCCCAGCACACCATCCTCCTCAATACCCTCCCTTCCTTGTTCGCTCATTCTTCTTCATTCTCCAGGCCTCAGTTTAAACCCTTTCCTTCTGGAAACTCTCCCTGCTCCCCAGGCTTTAGTCCTCCCCAACTCAGTGCTTCCAAGATACCCTTGACTTCTTCACCACGCCTACCTGGGATGGGCTGTTTAAGGATCTGTGTCACCACGAGACAGTCAGATGACTAAGTTGTCCCAGTTTGCCACCAATGCTCCCAGTTTGGCCCTGATAAGCCTATATCCCGGGAAAGCCCTCAGGCCCAGGCCAGAACATCTGGTCCCCCTAGCAGACACTGAGCCCCATAAGGGCCCAGAGGGTTCTGCCCCATCATATCCCAGTCTCCCAGCACCTAGCCCAGCACCCAGCACTTAGCAGCTCCTTAAATATTTGCTGCATTAGGAAAATAAAAGCAGCCCTCCTGTAGCAATCGCTCTGGGTCAGGCAGTATACAGAGCATCCCATGGACAGAAACCCATCTAATCTTCACAACCCAGTGAAACAAATGAAAGCTCCAAGGTCACACAGCAAGGGGGAGGGGTTGTGGGGGGAGCCAGGACTCAAGGGTCTTTACCCAGGACATTGTGGGTACATGACAGTTCCTGGGTCTCCCAGTTGACCTGTGTGGGCTCCTGCAGTGGGAAAGCCAGGCAGGAAGAAGCCCCCAGGCTCCCACTGTTCTGTAGAGGACAGGACTCCTGGAAGAGATTGGGACACAGGGTTGGCAGGAGGGCCTGAGGAGAGACTGGCTTTAGCCCCACATTGCCAGAGTCGGGGGAGGGGTGCTCTCCCAGGAACAGCGCTCCTAATGCCCCAGAGCTTTGCTGCAAAGCTGAGAATTCTCAGGACAGTTGGCAGAGGGGGCGGACTTGGAAAGGAGAACGTGGGGAGACACGATCATTGCCCCATTTTATAGGGGCATTTACAGAAGCTGAACAACCTAGGCTGATTCTTCTTTTTTTTTTTTTTTTTTTTTTAAGATTTTACTTACTAATTTGACAGAGAGAGAGAGAGAGATCACAAGTAGGCAGAGAGGCAGGCAGAGACAGAGGGGGAAGCAGGTTCCCTGGTAAGCAGGGAGCCTGATGCAGGGCTCAATCCCAGGATCCTGAGATCATGACCTGAGCCAAAGGCAGAGGCTTAACCCACTGAGCCACCCAGGTGCCCCACAACCTGGCTTCTGTAGGCCTAAGAGCTCTGGGTAGCTATCCCTTCAACTGAGGAGGCCCCACACCCACCCTTTGCTCTAAAAATTTTAAAAGCCCTCCAACATGGGGTCCCAGGACCTCAGCCCTGGCTCAGCCCCTCCTCACGCCAGCAGCATGTCCTGAGCCTCTCTGAGCCTCTTTCCTCTCATGTCAGTGAAAATAATAAAAGCGCCTACCTCACAGGAGTGTTTGTGGGGTCCATGCCACGGCCAATTCCAACACTCCTCCAGGCTTTCCTGCTTCCGTGACCCACACCTGCCCCGTGTGTCTGAGATCGGGGGACACTCTGCGCCCTGGAAGCTACAGCCTCCATCCATCATTTGTAAACAGGTGACACGTAACACGATCTAAACTTGACCTATTCAGTCACAATAAAATGGCCACTGGGAGATGTGTTTGAAGGGCTTCTGCCCAGAGGTTTAGCGGGGAGAGGGCCGACCAGGGCCTGGGGCCATGTGTGGTGATGAGCCAGCCGGCTGTTGGTCACCTGGAAAATGGCACAATCACGGTCCTCATGGTGCTGTTGGCAGGATCCACATAAGGCCCTTCCCTCGTATTCTGCAGCTGGCGGAACCTCAGACAGCCTACTAGCATCTAAGCACCAGTTTCCCCATCTGTAGACCTACAGACAAGGAAGTGGAGGCTGAGAAACCCCTAGCTTTAGAGCGAAGTACTTAGCCTAGAGCCTGGACAATGGTACTTGCCTGCTTCCTTCCTCTCTTCCCTGAGGAGAGAGACAACGGTCAGGAGGACCAGGCCTTGCATCACTCCTAGGTTACTTTAGGCAAGTTACCCAGTTCAGCTGCGCTAGAAGGGGGAAGGGAAGCGAGGAGGAAGGAGAGTAGGAAGGACAGGAGGAGGGAAGAGAGAAGGGATAGCAGGAGGAAAGAAGAATATGAAAGAAGAAAGAGAGAAAGTAACATAACCCGCACCAGCCAGCCAACGTGGGACTATTCCAGGCTGAGCGGACCAAGAGAGACAATGGTGGAGGCTGGGTGGGTCGCCAAGTCAGGAGCCGACAGCCGGCACCAGTGAGAGCTTCCCCAGGCGGGAATCCATTCTATGTCCTCTCACTGGGCCTTCTTAGCCTTCTCAGGGCTAAGAGCTCAAAATGTACTTGATGGAAATATGCCACATTAAAATATGGGGGAGAAGGATGAACACGGTTGGAATCCTCCACGCTCCCTGATCTTAAAGCATATTACAAAGCTATGATACTCAAAACAATATGACACCAGCGTAAAAGCAGACACCTAGACCTACGGGACCGAACGGAGAGCCCAGAAAAAAACCTCCCGCATCTGGTCAAACGAGCTTCCACGAGGATGCCAGGGCTACGGGATGTGGAGAGGAGAGGCTCTTTGACAAATGGTGTTGGGAGAAAACTGACACCCATGTGCACAAAAATGAAGCCCAATCCTTATCTTACATTCTATGCGAAAACCAACTTGAAGGGGGTTAAAAACCTAAGTGGAAGACCTGACCCTCCAGAGCTACCACTAGAAAACCAAGGGGAGAAGCTTTCTACCATCAGATTTGGCAAGGATTGCTTGGATCTGGCACAAAAAAAGCATAGGCAAAGGTAGACACGTGGGACTATGCCAAACTAAAAAACTTCCACGCAGCACAGAAAAAAAAGTGGAAACAACCAACAGAACCAAAAGGCAACCTATAGAATGGGGAGCAAATATTTGCAAATCATATGGGTGATAAGGAGTTAATATCCAGAATATATAAATAACTCCTGTAGCTCAATAGCAAAAACATCCCCTAAATAATCCAATGTAAAAACAGGCAAAGGATTAGAATAGACATTTCTCCCAAAAAAAAAAAAAAAATACAATTGGCCAGGAAGCCCATGAAAATTTGCTCAACATCACTCATCATCTGGGAAATGCAAATCAAGATCACAATGAAAAATCGCCTCACTCTCGTTAGGATGGTCACTGTCCAAAAAAAAAAAAAAAAAAAAAAAAACCCAAACCAACAAAACACGCACCAGAAAATAATAAGTGTTGGCGAGGATGTGGAGAAATTGGAACTTTTGTGCCCTCTTGGTGGAAATGTAAAATGGTGCAATGGCACCATTGCATGGCATGGCAACTCCTCAGAAATGTAAAAATAGAATTATCAGATGACCTGGCAACTCCACTTCTTGGTATATGCCTTATTCTGTTTGGACTGCTGTAACAAAATACCATAGATGGTGTGGCTTTGAAACAACAGAAATGTATTCTCACAGTTCTGGAGCCTGGGGGTTCAAGATAAGGGTGCCAGCATGGTCAAGTTCTGCTGAGGGCCCTCTTCTGGGCTGCGGGCTGGCAATTTCTTGGATCCTCACACGGGGAAGAACAGAGAGCTAATTCTTTTTTTTTTTTTTTTTAAGATTTTATTTATTTATTTGACAGATAGAGATCACAAGTAGGCAGAGCTGCAGGCAGAGAGAGAGGGGGAAGCAGGCTCCCCACCGAGCAGAGAGCCCAACTTGGGACTCGATCCTAGGACCCCGGGATCATGACCTGAGCCGAAGGCAGAGGCTTTAACCCACTGAGCCACCCAGGCGCCCCAAGAGAGCTGATTCTACTAATGCATTAATTCCACTAATTCATGAGGGCTCCACTGTCATGGCCTGATCACCACCCAAAGGTCCCATCTCCAAGTACCATCAGTAGGATTAGGGTTTCAACAGATGAATTTGGGAGGACACAAACATGCAGTCCATAGCAGTATATTTCCAAAAGAATTGAAAATGGTATCCCAATGGGACATTTGCATATTCATGTTTATTGCTGCATTATTCATAACAGCTAAGAGGTGGAAGCAACCTACATTTCTATAGAAGGACAAAACAAAATATCTTCAGTGGAATGTTATTCAGCCTGAAGAAAAGAAGATCTTGTCATACATTACAACCTGGACAAACCCTGAGGGCATTATGCTTGGTGAAATAAGTCAGTTGAAAAAAGGTAAATTCTAGGGGCCCCTGGGTGGCTCAGTTGGTTAAATATCTGCCTGCTGCTCAGGTCATGATCCCAATCCAGCCGGTTCAGGCTCCCTGCTCAGCGGGGAGTCTGCTTCTCTCTCTCCCTCTGTCCCTTTCCCTCTTTTGTGCTTTCTCTCTCTCTCTCTCACTCTCCCAAATAAATAAAATCTTTAAAAAAAAAAAAAAAAACCATTCCTGCACGATTCTACTTTTATATGAAGTCTCCAAAGTCATCAAACTCATAGAAACAGAAAGTAGAATGTGGTTTCCAGGGGCTGAGGGAAGGGGGACATTGGGAGTTGTTCAACGGGTACAGAGTTTCGGTTATGCAAGATGAAAAAGTTCTAGATACCTGTTACACAACGAAATATACATAGTTAACACCGTTTTACTGGACGCTTAAAATTAGCTAAACTTATTGTGCAATCATATACATATACGAGATATATTTTATATATCTCAATTCATCATGTTGTACATCTGAAACATACACAATATGCCAATTGCATCTCCGTAAAACTGGCAGGGGGGGGGGGAGATGGGCAAAACCACTTACTGCTTCCTTTTATATATGCATCCACTTTTCCTTAGGCTCAAACATAACAAAATATTTACTTTGGTTGAAGGCTTAGAAGCTTGCTTCTGTCACACACACACACACACACACACACACATAAGCTTTTTTCAAATATAAAATGGGATCATACCTTGTAATCGCCTTGGTTTGCCTATCAGTATCACAGACAACCCCACAAGTCACTACATATGGGATTGAATGAACACATTCCCTTTTTTTTTTTTTTAAATTCTGGTATAGTTCACAGGTGTATAACATAGCGATTCACTAATTTTACACATGACTCAGCGCTCATCATGGTAAGTGTCCGCTGACTCCCCTTCAACTACTTCACCCCTCCCCTCCCACCTCCCCTCTGGTCACTGTCAGTTTGTTCTCTAGAGTTAAGAATGTGTTTCTGTGTTTGTCTCTCTTTTCTTTGTTCATTCTTTTTTTCTTAGATTCCATATATGAGTGAAATCATATAGTATGTGTCTTTCACTGACTGACTTATTTCACTTTGCATTATGCTCTCTAGATCTATCCATTTGTTGTAAATGGTGAGATTTCAATCTTTTTATGGCTGAGTAATATTCCATTGTACACATATACCACATCTTCTTTATCTGTTCATCAGCCGATGGACACTTAGGTTGCTTCCATATTTTGACTTATGTGAATAATGCTGCAGCAAACACAAGGGTGCATATATCTTTTTGAATTAGTGTTTTTGTATTATTTGGGTAAATACCCAGTAGAGGGATTACCGGGTCATATGCTAATTCTATTCTTAAATTGTTTGAGGAACCTTCATACTGTTTTCCGCAGTGGCTGCACCAGTCTGCATTCCCGCCAACAGTGCATGTGTGTTCCTTCTTCTCCACATCCTCTCCAACACATGTTTCTTCAGCAAGCTCATTCTTCTCAGTCCACAGTATTCCCAAGTTTAGATATAACCAAATTTATCTACCTTGCCCTTAGAGGCAGACACTGAGACTGTCACCATGAAGAACACTATAGTAAAAACAATTTTTTTAAGGGATAGATTTTATTTTATTTTTTTTTAAGATTTTATTTATTTGACAGACAGAGATCACAAGTAGGCAGAGAGGCAGGCAGATAGAGAGTAAGAGAAGGAAGCAGGCTCCCTGCTGAGCAGAGAGCCCGATGTGGGACTCGATCCCAGGACCCTGAGATCATGACCTGAGCCGAAGGCAGTGGCTTAACCCACTGAGCCACCCAGGCGCCCAAGGGATAGATTTTATTAATAAAGTTCTGAAAGTGGGACTGGTGGGGCAAAGAGCACACTCATTTCTACATTAACAATGCTTGGTGGAAATGGTATTTAGTTTATATTTTTATTTGTATTTCCCCAGCAACTGGGAAGGTTGTATGCCTTTCTTATGTTTGTATTTCATCATCTGTGAAGTGATGCTGTGCATTTTTCTATTGTTTGACTTTTTCCAATTAACTTATAGGAATTCCACATGAGAGATCAAAAGGGATATGAAAGACATGAACCCTTTATTTTTTTTAAGATTTTATTTATTTATATGAGATGGAGCAAGAGTGAGAAATCAAGAGAGAGCATGAGCAGTGGGGAGGGGCAATGGCAGAGGGAGAAGCAGGCTCTCCACTGAGCAGAGAGCCTGACTTGGGGCTCAATCCCAAAACCCTGGGATCATGACCTGAGCCAAAGGCAGACATTTAACCAACTGAGCCACCCCGGCGCCCCCACTTTGTCTATTTTATTCATACCAAATATTTCTCCCCATCTACTACAGTCTCTAGACTTATTTGTGGGCTTTCTTACTGGGGAGACATCTAAACATCTTATTTCGTCTAATCTGTCTTTTCCTTCATGACCCCAGGATTATGCAAGACTTTTCCTAAAGCATTCACCTTACACTTTTACTTCTGATTTTTCATATTTAGATCCCTTATCCAGATGGATACACTTATCCTCTACATCCTTCCTCATTAGTTTATATTGATTATCTTACTTTTTTGAAACACTGCATCATATCCCACGGAAAGAGTCACTGGCTTATTTAACTTGTAGTATTTTGGGGTACTGAAGTTATTTCCAGGTGGTTTTTTAAAAAGATTTTATTTATTTATTTGACAGAGAGAGACTACAAGCAAGGAGAGCAGCAGAGGGAAAAGGAAAAGCAGACTCCTGCTAAGGAGAAAGCCCCATATGAAGCTCGATCCCAGGACCCTGAGATCATGACCTGAGCCAAAGGCAGACTCTTAACCAACTGAGCCACCCAGGAGCCCCTATTTCCAGCTTTAAACACTATTTAATGATAATAATAGCTACCAAATATCGAGTACTTATTACATGCCAGGCACAGACACACACATGTTGTATATATTACCTAATTTAACTCTCACGACTGTTAGGGGAACAATTCTAGTACGTCTTTTATTCTCTCAAGATCACACAGCTAGGAAGTAAGTGTTGAAGCTAGGATTCTGATCTAATCCAATACTGAAGGACTCAAAACTCTAAGCTCTTCGCCACCAGATGCATGTTCTTTAGTATTTACGAATGTGGCTTGCAATAACCCTAACTTTCATTTCTGTAAGGATGGAGAAAGGAAAATAAACATTTTTTATTTTCTTCCTCTACCCAAACTCTGTACTAGATGTGTCACAGGCTGTCTCCTCAAATCCTTACGAAAGTCTTGGGAGGGGTGGGATTCTCCACTTTCCAGAAATGAAAAAGGAGATTCAGTGAGGTGAAGACGATCACTCAGGTTTGTGGGTGACCATGGGGGGGGGGGGTTCGAACCCAGACCCAAGCCACTTGTATATTCCTACTTTGCACTTAGAAAGATAGGCGGACTAGCTTTACAAATAACACATTGATGAACCCGTAGTTTTTTGTTTTGTTTTGTTTTGTTTCTTTTGCTGCTGCTGAACTGTTTCCTTGGGATCCATTCCCAGAAAGAGATTACTGAGTCAAAGGGTATGAATACTTTTATGGCTTTCCATTTATACTGCCAAATTGTTATTACAGAGGTCTGCACCCACATTCTCTGCACCGTGGGGGGGCCGGCATGTTCTATGCTGTCCAATATTCAGGTGGGGAAACTGAGCTTCCAAGGGGTGCTGCCCTTAACACACGGAGCCCTGAGTAGAAGCGGTTTTAGAAAGATCTGGTAGATAAGCACTCTGGTTTCTCGGGACAGCCCTCCTATACAGCGGGTGTAGAAGCTGGGCGCTTTTGTTTTTTGTTTTGTTCTGCATAACTTTGCATAATCCTTCAAAACGTGACTAAAATGGGGTTAAGCATAGTTCGGCTTATCTTTTAAGGAAAGGACAAATCTGACAAAAACCCTTTTCTGATGCAGTGCCCCTTGGGGACAGGACTCCCAGCAGCTTGGCCCAGAGAGGGCGGCTTTGGGAGGAGCAGCTGGAGGAGGGGGCATCTTGGGGAGGGGGGCTTGGTGGGGAGGAGGCATATCTGGGAGGAGGCGTCCTGGGGTGAGGGCGGGGGAGGGGAGCGGGCTCTGCCGCATCCCCGGCGCCCAGGGTGGGGGGGGCTCTGCGCCCTCGCGGGGGCGGCCGATAAGGCGGGAGCGGCCAGTCGCCGCGGTGGCCCCGGCCCGGCGGGAAGGCGGGAAGAGGCCCGGCCGGGCGAGAGCAGATAACGCCCGGCGCTTGGGCGGCCGAGACTGGGAGACGCCGCGGCCGCGGGAGATAGAGGCGCCCCGGCCGGGCGCGGCTCCCGGCTCCCGGCTCAGGCGCCCGCAGCGGACAGGCCCGGGGGCGACGGGGCGGCCCCGAGGGTCCGGGGCGGCGCAGGGTCCGGGACCGCCGGGCGACCTCAGTCGGCCCGGCCCCCACCCCCTGTCACCACGGGCGCTGGGATCCTGCCCTGCCCAGGTCTGCCCCCAGGGGCCCCAGACAAAAGTCATCCCTGGGACTCCACTCCCTCGGTAAAACCAGGGCACGGCGAGATCGTTAGTAACCTCTCCACTCGCAGCGGCTCTCGGTTCCGAGCCTGGCCCCCCAACAGCTCGACAGTGGTGACATCGCCCCCTTCTCAGGGGATGGGGCTTAAGGAACCTGTCCGGGCGCCACGGACAGGGTCCGGACCCCTGGACTCCACACTTGTCTTTCACTGCCCCACAAACAGGGGGCTTTTCCCCCTCGGAGGCTGACGAGGCAATCTCCACCAGTGGAATTTGCATTCTGCCTTTTCAAATTCCTCAAATTCCCCACATAAAATTCAGCTGGCTGCCAGACAGCCAGGGAGGAGGAGGGCTGAGAGAGGCCGCTCTGGGGCAGCCAGGAGCCATAAACGGGTGGCTCTCCGACAGAGAAACAACTTTGGGAGTGGATGGAAATTCACACACACACACACACACACACACACACACACAGGGAACCTCCCTGAAACACCCCATTGCCAGAATCACATCTCCAGACAGCAGCAAGCGGGTCCTGACTTCACCTGGCATTCAAGGCCCTGCGGGTCCGGCACCCACCCTCCTATTCTGGCCAGGCCTGCACAGCACACCTTCCACGGTATACAGTCTGCCTGCCACAATGCCTTGCTCACGGTATTGGCTCCTGGGCAGCCCTAAACCCTTCCTCTTTCTTCCCCCCTGAACCCCCCAATAAGGATTTAACTTAATAGTATCTTTATAAAGGATTTTTTTTTTTTGCATTAAGCTGCTTTAAAAACTGTACCCCAAGTGAAATTCAACTCCTCTGTAATAGGGCTCCCATTTATCGCAGGCCTACTGGGTGCCAGCCTCTCTCATACAGCATCACATCTCGTCAGCAACCCCAAGAGATAGGAGATATCACTCCCATTTTGCAGATGAGGAAAACTGAGCTTAGAGAGGTTCATTAACTTGTCCAGGGGCACAGAGCCAGAAACCGATTTGGCATAACTTCAGATTCAGGCAGAGCGTGAGTAAAATGCAATAGAGTAGGACACTCTGGTTGCCTTCTAGGCATTCTGGCACTCAGTTGACCACTATTGGGCAAACCCCTCTCTTTCTCTGGGCCTCAGCCTACCAGGAGAGAAATGGAGATGACTTGCCAGTTCCTGCTTCCCAGGCCAGTTGGGAGGCTCTGCAGGGAGATGGATAAGGCTGGGCCTATTGGTCAACCCCTCCTGTTGGGGAAATTCTAGGTCACAAGAAGGCTTCTTTCTCCTCCCCCTCCCCCACCCCATTACCAAATGACTCAGGGAAACTGAGTTGTCTGTGCCCTCTGCAACTCAGCCAGGCCTCTCCCGAAAGCAAATCTCCCATTTCCTTCTGGCAGGTGAGCAATATGGGCAATCTCTGGGGCTCTCTATTTCCAGTCTCTGTGCACACCCCCAACCCTCTGCCCTGTTCCTCCCCATCCCACTCCCAGGCTCTCAGGGTCCTGCTTTCTCTCTTCTTCCCCATCCAGTCTTGCTCAAGGAAAAGCTACTCCCTTGGCCTGTTACAGCTAAGTATGAATGAATTCAAGTTACTAGCATGTGCTTCCCAATATATGCACCTTATCAGCCTGGGATTCTGGACAGTTACTAATATGGGGTAATGTGCACCCCTCCCTACCCCCAGGCAGGAAGCCTGGTCCTGCCCAGTGCATCTGGAATTCCATATTTTTATATTTTTATTGGTTTTTCCCCTGTGCCCCACATCCTGAGCTAGGGGAGAGGATTTTTACATGAGCCCACTAATTAACAGAGAACAAAAGCCTTATTTCATAAATAAAATCATAGATACACTTTATGAATAGAAATGTAGCATGTTCGTGGAGAGTGTTTAAACTTTAAAATATCCCCCCCGCCCCCCAGGGTCTGGGCAGGTGAGCCCTGAGGGGTTTTTCCATGGAAGACCTTGGGGTGAGGGAGGGCTGGAGAGGAGAGAGCAGGGGAGGTTCCTTGGGCTCTAAACTGAGCCCACTTGCAGCCTGGCCTCCAGGGCCTGGTGGCCCTCTAACATGCCCATTTCTGCCCCAGCTGTATCAGCCCTTCCCCACAAGGGTTTCTTTGCTGGGTCTCCGAGCAGAGAGAAGAGTTCGTGATAGCCATCCCCAGGGTTAGGGGATGTGTGCTGTGGTGTGGTCAGGTGGGACTGTGAGACCTTGGGCAAGTCACTGGCCCTCTCTGGACTTTCCTCAATTTGAGGAATGGAACATACAGGTAAGATGAGCCCTGGGTGTCCTGTCATTTATAAACTAGAGTTTATAAGTGAGGTCACTCCGGGAGCTGAAGGCAGGCCCAGAGCTTGACAGCAGTAGCCTGGACTCTGGTGTGTAGGCTAATAGCCTCATAGCCCTTGGATGTGGGCAGCCGTTCGTATCCGTGACAACATATAACAGCCTCTACCATTAATAGCGGTCTCTCAGTCGAGGCAACCGAGAGCCTGTGTTTGACCTGACATCCAGACAGACCCCCTGAAGAAAGCCAGGCAGAAGTGACTCGCCCTTTTCTGCACACCTGGAAATGGAGGTCTGGAGAAACCCAGCAACTGCCACAGTCCTGTGGCCTTGCTCAACCAAGATAACAATCCCTGGGAAGCACAAAGGGGGAGCCAAGTGGCCTCGGTGGATCTCTTCTCCTTGTGCTCTCCGTTTCCTTGGCTGCAGTGAAAGAATGAATATACTCAGAGGAGAGAGGCCACTCTCAAGACAGACACTGGACAGAGGACAAGTCTCTTCCTTGACAGCACAGTGGCCTGTGTAGCGCCATCTGGTGGCCAGTCCTCATCATTGCAGGACCTCCAGAGACCCCGGAGGCTCAGGGTCTTCTGGTCAGGAGTTCCTGGAGTTTCCAGAGACAATCTGCAAGAGTTGAGCCCAGATCATGAGGTGGCCAGAAGAACTCAGAGGAAGCCGATCTGGCCACTGGAGCAGCTTCTACTCCAGCCCTGTCACAGGAAGGGCTCCTTCCTACCTGGTCTCCAGATTCCTGGAGTGCTGGGTTGCTGCAGAAGCATCTCACATCCTACCCCAGAGATCCCTGTGCGAACAGCACAACGGGGAGACTGAGGCCCTAGCAAATCCCAGGCTTTGATTGCAATGAACAGCGAATATATCTACCAGGGACAGGACAGGCCCGTAATTCAGTGCCTACTCTGGGCAGAAAAGCCTAGCGTGGCATGTGACAAATCACACACGGTCTCTGAGGCCGTTTCTTCGTTGGGAAAGGAGAGATGGGGTGCAGACTGAATGACATAATGTGTGAAAGTTGCTTTGCACATGATAATGAGCCGTGCTTATTATTATTATTGCAGCAGATGTTTCCAGTTACTTCTCGTCCTCTCCGCAGTGAGGGGCCCTCGAGGTCCCACGTCACAGAGGGGGATGCGGGATTCGAACGGCTCGCCCTGGAATACAAGGAGTCAGTGGTCAATCAGGAATGCAAGCACTGGCTGCTTCAGGAAACGGCACACTGGAGGCCCAGGGGCCACAGAGGGGTGATGCTGGAAGCCTCTTTTTAGATGGTTTGGAATAAAAAATATGAGAAAAAGAATGGAAAAGGATAATGGAACAGACATAAACAACTGATGAATCTGGTTACAGGTTATGCAGGGGTTTTCTGTCTGATTTTTTGCAACTTTTCCATAAATTCGAGATTATATCCAAAATAGGTCTTCTAGCCCGGCTGTTGCAAAATTCTACCTAGCTTCTTCTACCACACTCTGGGGGGCGGAAGGGGAGGATGAAAACGCAAGCCTTGCAGAGTTCCCTGCTCCAGACCAGTGGCCTAATTTCCAAGTCCTCTGGTAGAAAACGTGACTGCTGGCAGCAGCCCAGCGAAGCTCTTCCCAGCCAGAGATGCCCCTGCCCAGCAGCTGGCAACACCCAGGTGCCCCCCAGGGCATTCTCAGGGCCTCGCCACAGTCTCCCTGGTCCCGGCCAGGCTGTGGTATGAGGCCGAGGTGGGGTTTATTTTTAAGTTCCCGCTGATTATGAATCACTGGAGGAACTGCCCACAGACTGGAGACAAAAGTCTGGGGCCGCCTGGCCAGGAGGAAACACTCTTTACATTCGACTTTCCCCTTGGCACAAGCCTCCCCGCGCCTGGCCTGGCCCGGCTCTGCCAGCCTCTTCTGTTCTCAGAGGCAGAAGCGCATTTGCCGCCAAGTCCTGCCGGCCTGTCCGCCTTGCTGTGTAAACAGGACCCGGGGCTGGCGGCCCGGCCCCGCACTGGAAATGAGCCTGCCTTCCGCAGCCTGGCCACTTCCTCCTGACATCCGGAGACTCCTCAGAGTTCAGAGGAGGGCTGGTGGCAGGAGTGAGGAGAAGCTGGGGTTTTGCCCTACTGTGGTCTTCATCAGTCTTGACAAAGAATCAGTGGACAAATGGAAGAGCAGAGGACTCTTAAGCAGCCGTCAAAGCCCTACATAAAAGACCCACCCTAGGTCTACTGCCTTTTGCGGCTCTTAACTCACATTCAGTCAACATATACTGAGCACCTACTATGTGCTAGGTAGCCATGATGCAGGGGGGCGTGAAGAGATCTTATTCATATTATCATTACTTCTTTTCACTCAACTGTAACCTTCTTAAGGGCAGAATTAATGTCTGATCCATGATTCACCTGATCCTACAAAGTACCTAGCATAGAACCAGCACATTATAAAAGCTCAGAGAGTTTCTGTTGCACTGGCCTGGATTAAACTAGGGTAGGGAAACCAGAAGGAGCCCAGAGTCCGGCCTACTCTCCTTTCAAGCCTCTGTCTCCATCCTGCCTGGGTATTCTGACACCTGAGAGCTATGTTCCTCCGTGGAGCAACTTGGTTTCCCTTGAGGAAGATCTGAGCCAGGTTTTCTGAGTAACTAATAATGCAGGTGACTTGATTTTAGAAGCTGCTAGAAACCCTCTCCCAAGCTTCACCACGATGCATCTTTCCCATTGCTCTTGGATGCCACCAACTTTGAGGCATTCCTCTGGGTTGAATGTTACCCCCTCTGTGGTGACTCTGACTCTCCCCTCTGTGGGTAACCCCTGCGGCTGTGCGAGAGGAGCTCATTCTGGCGGGGGGCATTATTTTATAATGAGAGAACTGCGGGTCACAGAAGTGACAGACTTGATCAAGGTTGGTACAAGAGAGAGTCGGGTTTTGAGCCCAGCTATGGGCAGCCAATGCCCCAAAATCTTGACACAGACTTAAACTGCCTCCCCTTTCTCTGATACCATCTCCAAGCAGACAGGGGGGAAGCTGCATTTCTTCAGAGGGAGGAGAGAATGGAGCCAGCTGAAGGGCTTTGCTGTGCCCAGTGTTTGGGGCTGTGCCCAATGCGATCTTCCTGTCAGTCCAGTTATCAATATCCCCACTGAGCAGATGGCAAACTGGAAGCTATGAGGTGGTCATGAGGGCAGCCAGAAGCCTGCTCAGGTCCCCAGAGCTATCCAGACAGTCTGAGGTTGGTGTCATTCCATGGGGAAGGCAGCCTGTCGGCCCAGGAGTTTTAGGGTGGACACGATGCAGGACTTTCTTCCTGTTTTATTCTGGTGACTTCTATTGTACCTGCCTCGAAGATTTTCCAAGAGCTCCACACCACTGTAAAAAACAAGGCCTTCTCTTTTTCTCTGAGGAGAAACTGCGGCCTCCACTGCCTGATTCTGGAAGCCTCCCCAGGGGAGTCAGAGACCCCCACACACTCATTCACTCAGGGCCCTTGGGTAAGTTGGTCCAAGAGTCATTTTCCTCATCTGCTCATGGGCAGACTAGGGATGCTATCAGCAATTCACACAGCTGTCTTTGGGATAAGATGAGTTAAGACACGTGGTATCTTCACAAAGCAAAGTGGGAACAAAGCTGGTCATCATGGCGGCCTGCACCAGTCTCTTTAGGTCACATAAGATGGTCCTTCCTCATCCCCAACAACCTCCAGTACCTGAAGGAGACAGGAAGGGTGACGGGCTGCCATGTCCTGCTCTTCAGCTGTACCTTCCTCCCTTCTCCCTCCTCCTCACCTGGCCCTGCCCAGTATGCCTAGCCAAATGGTCTACACTCTGTCAAATCTTGCTGATGACCTGGTTAGACCTAGAGGCAGAGAAACAGGCTCAGGCCTTCTCCAGGTCCTAGGTGGCCAGAAGAGTTCTGGGAGGTGAAACCCTCTGAGCACAGTCTAAGAGGCTCCAAGAAGGAGCAGGGCTCCCAGGAGACAGAATGCCCAGGCAGGATGGAGATGGTCTCAGGGGAGCCACTTCGCTCCAGGTCCTACTGTTCGTGCGAGTGTGGACGCAGACTCAGACCTGGGTCTTTCCTGACCATGAAGACCTCAGGTACTGAAACCGGTGTTAGCTGAGCCCCCCGCCTCAGTTTGAAGCAACCTACTGGTCTACTGGTTTGGGCTAAGCCACTTAGTCTCTCTGAGGCTCAGTTTTCTCATCTATCAAATGGGGTTCACGGGGTCTCGTTGGTAGGACTGCTAAGAAGGTTGAGTGGGTATAAAATGGAGTCCACATTGCCTGCCCCTGGCTGAGGCAAGAGGCCTCAACTGTGTTTCTGTAAGCAAGGGTGACGACACCCTATTGACTATTGGGGGATACAGACTCCCCAGTGCAGCAACTGAGACTGAGTGGGGCCAAACCCAAGTTCGCAGGCCACCCCCCATCCCACCTCTCAAGGGCTTATCCACTCTAGGGACTCCTCCTCATCCGGGATGACCTCACTGTCCCCACCAAAAGAGCACACTAGGAGACCTGCCCAGCTCCAGGGGCAAGGGACTGGCTGGGAGAAGGTAGGTCCATCGGCCACTAAGAGCCGTTCTTTGAGAGCTGCTGCCTGGCATGGTGCCCGCGTGAAGTGGGTGCTCAGTCAACACTGTTGAGTGAAAAGATGTTGTTTCAGCGCTGAAAGGTCCACACTACCACCCGTTTGCGGTCCCAGGGGGCCAGGGGACGGGCTATTTGGAATGGGGGGCTGTCCCCGCATGTCTGAGGGGTGAGGTCACTGGGCTTGTGTGCACTGCTTTCAGGAAGCACGCTAGCTCAAGAACGCCTGATGCCAGCCAGCAGACATTTCCTGGCTGGCAACGGTCCCCTGCCTCCTCCTCTTCCTCCTCCCCTCGTGACCCCAGGCGTGCCCCCACCGCCATCCCCGGCAGGGCAGGCGTCTCTCCTCACATCAGGTCCCACCCTGGGATTGGAATGCCTGCGGGTGCCCCGGCATTCTCGCCTCCCTCCTCACCTTCTAAGGACTCAGGAGCCCCTTGCCCACAGCAGAGTCCAAGCAGAGACAAAGCCACAGTCCTCTCCAAGGCCACCTCCTCCCTTGAAGGTTTCTGGGACCCCTCTGGGAGGGGCTCCCCAACTTGGCCCCTTCCACATTTAGTCTGATCCAACCTAAGCCTGGTTCCAGTGGGACCACTTTGATGGACGCTTGGGTCATTCCGTGAGAGGTGCTCGTGCTTCAGAGGCAAGGCACTTCCGGCAGCTCCCTCTGTGTGACAGACAGAGGGAGAAACTGAGGCACCGAGAGGTTAAAGCAGTTTCCCAGGACCTCAGAGTACACTGGGAACTCCTGCCCAGAGCTGAGACAGGCTCCTCTTCTCCAATTTGGGGGCAAAACCCTGCTCTGGGCTACTTTCTCCTCCTCTGAAAAATGGGCAGGAATGGCAAGACCAGCAGAAAGACAAGTCTTCTGCCTGGAAGCATGTCCCCGTCTCCCATGCCATGCCTGCTCCTGTGGGAGCTGCCAGAGCCCCTCACACGCTCTCTCCTTGGGCTTTTCCTGCTTTGGTCACAGAGACTTGGAAGTTGGGCTCGGGCATGTTAGTAATGCCTCCCTCGCATAAACCAGTAATCACTTCCAACATAGTACTTGATTTAACTTTCCCTTTAACGCCCCATTTGACAGATAAGAAAACTGAGGTCCAGAGCTGTCCCTGCAGCTGGCCCGAGCCAGAGCTGGGATTTGAACCCATGGCTGTGTAGAGACTGTGTCTGATTCATCCTCCCTGCTTTCTCGGCGGGGGCGCAGGGCCAGGCACAGATCAGGTGCCTGGGAAACCTGTGTGGGTGTGTGTTAGCCCTTGCAGGTTCTGGTGTGAAGAAGCACCTTCTTCACACCAGAGTGTGAAGGTAAAGAAGCACCTTCCAGAGAATGCGTTGGACTTTCGGACTCAGGGCGAATCAGGAGGCACTTCTGCCTTTCTACCTACCTTAATGATCCTCAGAGCCGGGGAACAACTAGCCTAGTTTCCCTATCGACAAAACGGGATTAACAGCCATGCCCATGTCTTAGGGATGGTGTGAGGAGCTACTGGTGCCAAGCCACCTCCCTCCACCGGCCCAAGGCAGCAGGGCCCTGCCAGGCTCTGGGGCTGAAGAGTAGAAGCTGGTCCTGAGCCACCAAGGCCAGCGGGGGGGCCCCATACCTCCATCTCCCAGCTTCAACACAACTCACATCAAAGCCGAGCCACTCGCCCTGCCCGCCAACCCAAACCCGGCAGGCCAGAGGGGCTGCGGCCCAGGAAAAGGTGGAGCGAAGATATTTGCTCTCCAGCGCTCAGGGATCGTGTGTAATGACCGCGGTGGCCAGGAGAGTCAAAAGGGACTCTGTTCTCTGAAGCCAGGAGTCCCCCCAGGGTACACAGAGCTGCTGGCTCTGGGCCTGGCTCTGGCCGCCACACTTCACACACGTGGCCTCATTTAATCCTTATGACAACCCTGCCAAAGTGGTTTGACTCTGTGCACTGAACGGACCAGCAAAATGAGGTGCGCGGAGATGAACTGAGCCCCAGTGGGGGGCAAAGCAGGTCTGCCAGCCTCACTAAGCACAATGCGTGGCCCCAGCACCAAGATCTGGCTACAACCTGTTTTCATAGGAGGCCCCCACCGAGGGCTGGATTGGCTCGACTTGAGCACCTACTATGTGCCAGGTCAGCTGCTCTGCTTGAAGGTTATTTGACCCAAAACTAGATAGCTTGGAGAAGGAGGCATCATTGGCCCCTCTGTACAGATGAGGAGACTTGAGGCTCACCCAAGATCCACTTTAAATGTCCATGGGCCCAGGGAACTCCTTGGTAGCCAAGCTGGACCCCTTCAGTCCTTTCTTCCTTCCATGTTAGACAGAGAGAAAAAGTACACATCAGCATCATCATGCCCTTGGTGCCCAAATACTGTCTGTATGTGCATGCCCAGGACTGCAAAGTACATTTACATCAGGGCTCCCCAGCCTTTTTGGGGTTTAGAATAAGCTGTCCCTTTCTCCTTGGCAAGATCATAAGTATACAGCTTGATGAATGATCAGAAAGCAAACACAACAGTGTAACTCCAAAGCCCTGTGTTTGAAGATAAGTGTGTTTGCCCAAGCAGCCCAGAAGCACGGTGGGAGCCCGACTTGGGGGAATCACTCCAAGATTGCATTTCTTTTCTTTTCTTTTAACATAAAATATATTATCTGTTTCAGGAGTACAGGTCTGCGAATCATTAGTCTTACACAATTCACAGCACTCACCATAGCACATACCCTCCTCAGTGTCCACCACCCAGCCACCCTATTCCTACCCCCCAACCCCACAGCAACCCTTAGTTTGTTTCCTGAGATTAAGAGCTTCTTATGGTTTGTCTCCCTCTCTGGTTTCATCATTGCCTTTCTCTGACTGACTTATTTCACTTAGCTAATACCCTCTAGTTCTATCCATGTCATTGCAAATGGTAAGAGTTTGTTTCTTTTGATGGCTGCATAGTATTCCATTGTGTGTGTGTGTGTGTGTGTGTGTGTATATATATATAAATATATATGTGTGTGTGTGTGTGTGTGGTGTGTGTGTGTACACACATCTTCTTTATCCATTCATCTGTTGATGGACATCTAGGCTCTTTCCATAGTTTGGCTATTGTGGACATTGCTACTATAAACATTGGGGTGCAAGTGCCCCTTCAGATCACTACATTTGTGTCTTTGCGGTAAATACCCAGTAGTGTGATTGCTGGGTATTTTCAACTTTCTGAGGAATCTCTACACTGTTTTCCAGAGTAGCTGCACCAGCTTGCATTCCCACCAACAGTGTAGGGGGGTTCCCCTTTCTCTGCATCTTCACCAACACTTGTCATTTCCTGACTTGTTAATTTTAGCCATTCTGACTGCTGTAAGGTAATATCTCATTGTGGTTTTGATTTGTATTTCCCTGATGCCGAGTGATGTGGAGCAGTTTTTCATGTGTCTGTTGGCTATCTGGATGTCTTCTTTGCAGGAATGTCTGTTCATGTCTTCTGCCCATGAAGACATGGATTTTTTTTTTTTTATTGGATTATTTGTTCTTTGGGTATTGAGTTTGATAAGTTCTTTATAGATTTTGGATACCAGCCCTTTATCTGAAAACTGCATTTCCAAGGAGCAGCCCTGGGACTGTTAATTGTCCTGGGTGGGGGGCCCGGGTGCTGGTGTTCCTGACTGCTCCCCAGGTGCCTCTGAGGCATGGGGAATGTTGGGAGACTCAGCTGTAGAGTCATATCAGAGTTGTAAAGGACCGGACCCTTCACCCTGTTCTACCTCCACCTTTTTTTTTTTTTTTAAAGATTTTACTTATTTATTTGAGAGACAGGGAGAGACAACATGAGTGGAGAGTGAGGAGGGGCAAAAGGGGAGGGAGAAGCAGACTCCCCGCTGAGCAGGGAGCCCAACAAAGGACTTGATTCCAGGACCCTAAGATCATGACCTGAGCAGAAAGCAGATGCTTAACCGACTGAGCCACCCAGGCGCCCCTCTTCCTCCCCCTTTATGGAGGTCCAGAAATAATTCCCAAAAGCCCATCCGGGGGCATACCGTGTGTGAACAGACTCATCAAATGTTAAAACAGGAAGTGACCTGGGAGCTAAATTTTTCATCCCCCTCATTGTGCATTTGGAAAAACTCACACCAAGGGAGGACAGGGCAGCCAGAGAGAGTACTAAAGTCTGGACTTTTCTCCATCACCCCGTGTGGTCTTTTGGCTACCCTGGAGATCTGCAGATCCTCTCTGTACCTCTTACTCTTCCCTGCAAATGGCAAGACACTTCCTCCCCTAAATCTCAATGTGCAGACTGAAGACCATCCCAGTTACTGGGGATATATAGTATTAAAAATGTGACTCAACAAGAAACCAGGACTCCACAAAGAAAATTCTGGAAACTGTTACTATGTAGATTTTGGAAATAAAACATAAATCAATAAAACATACACAAAAAGAAAAAATATTTGCCAGCAATTAGGACAGAACAAAAATTAATTTGATTAATTAATATGTAAAGCTCTTTTATAATCAGTAAGAATCGGACAACTTAAAAGTGGGGCAATGGATATCAGCAGAAGTATAAAGGCCCAAAATATAAACAACAGTGCTCAACTTCCAGTTGAAGAAATGCAAATTAAAACACTGGGATACAAGGCTCTCCTATCAGATAGATACAGATTGGCAAGATAGCCTAGTCATCAACTCACTTGGTGGTGAATTAAGAAATTGCACACTGTGGTGTAAGCCTGATGATTCACAGACCTGTACCCCTGGGGCTAATAATACATTATATGTTAGTTTAAAAAAAAAAAAAGAAATTGCACACTGTGAACATACAGATTGACAAAAGTTTGATTTTGACAGTTTGGTGAGACCCATAAATATTTTATTTATTTTTTTCAAAGATTTTCTTTTTCAGTAGTCTTGGGGCTAGAACTCATAACCCCAAGATCAAGGGTCGCACATTCCACTGACTGAGCCAGTCAGGCAACCCTCTATGAATATTTTAAATTTATATATTCTTGGACTTAGTAATCCCTCTTCTAGAAAACTGCCTTGCAGATAAATTCATACAAGTGCACAAAGATTAGGTACAAAGTGTCACATCAGCACTTTTTGCAATAATGGAAAACTGGAAACCACCCAAATGTCCGTTACTGTGGTCACACAAACAACAGGGGAGACTCGCATGTTCTGATTGAAGGGTATATACGTTACAGAATCATATGTAGATTATTATTTTATTTGTACAAAAAACTACATAAATGTGTACATAGTTCATATGTCCACAGAAACATCAGGCATGATACACCAAACTGTTCCTGTGAGATGGAGAAGAGAGAGTTTTCATTTTTTAAAAATCTCATCTAATTCTGCAATGTTCACCCAAAAGCACATCCAACTTTTGTCCTAAGTAATTTGTAATGCAGTCGGGTTGTATTTACTACTATTTCAGTGGTTGCTGGAGACAATGCTGGTTGGGGTGGGGAGTGGGCAACGTGCTAGAACTTTCTCAGAAAGACATTTTGTTTTAATAGTTGTCGGTCGCAGGTGTTATAAAATCCATGCTGTATTACTGGTGAAATCCACTGCTTAAATTAAACAGCAAATTATGTCTAATTATAATGCCAGGTAGGCTTTTCTGTCAGGCTATGGTCCCAGAAGTTACTCAGAAAGAGAAGACAGAGAAAGGAGAGCAGGGGTGAGGTTGGTACTGAGTGATACAAACCAGCGCAAAGCTAACCGAAGGCTCTCCCGCATCAACCCCGTATCCCCAGGGTCCGGGGGTGGGGTGGGGGTGTCTGTGAAGGCCATTTCAACCCAGGGCCAAGGCTGGAGCAGGGTCCCAGCTAGAGACAAGACCCCTTTCCTCAGAGCTCCCAGCAGGACGAGTGTGGGGAGTGTTGGCCTTTGCCTCATTTGCAAAAGGAAGAAGAGCCAGTGTTCCTAGAGCTCCTCGGGCTGAGGAGGTGAAGGGCTGGGGGAGCCCATCTTGTGGGTGGCAGCAGACAGCTTTCCGCAGGCCCCAGCTGCCAAGGTCCCGGTCTAGGTCTAACCACAGAGTGCCCCCCTGTCCTGTCCCCTCAGAATTCCTGGGTCCCTCATGCCTTCCCTGATTCCCTCTATCAAATCATGCTCTCAAGACGGTGTGGTCGTGAGGGCCTGAATGGAGCCTGGAGCCCCTCTGGGACAGCCCCTCATTTTAGAGATGGGAAAATGGGCCTGGAGAGGAGAAAGGCGCCCACGGTCACCCAGAAAGTTGGTAACAGAGCTGAACCAGGGCCTTTGGATGGGATAATGTCACGGCCCCTCCCCCCCAACTTCTCCAGCTACCCCTTCCCCAGGGCCCCATCTGCTGTTGGACAAATATTTCCTGAGCGCCTCCTGGGTGGGACATAGTGTTCTGGGCCCTGAGCACACAGCAGAGAGCAAGAGAGACAAGCTCCCTCCTGGTAAGCTCACATTCTAGCTTAATTCCACCACCTGCCTGTTACAGGGGACAGATGCTTTCCTGCTGCAGCCGGGAAGGCCTGGCCCGCAGAAACACGCTCTGCTCCTGTGTCTGCTCTGCAGGAGGAGGGCCTGGACTCTGGAAAAGGAGGCTCAGCCAAGAATGGCCCAGAAGTTCCCAGGTATCAGCTCAGCAGGGGTAATAGACCCCTGCCCACAGGACTTAGCTTTGATGCTGACAGTAAGCTACAAAGCCGACATTCACTTCTGTCCTTTTACAGTGAGGAAACGGAGGCCCACGAGGCAAGTAAGCAACAGGGGGACTGGGCTTCCTCCTGCCCTCAGGCACTCCTCAAGCTGGGGCAGGGTGGGTAGGGCGATTTCTGCAAGTCTCCCACTTTTGGAGAAGAGGGTGGTGGACTTCTTCTCAGGGTGCTTAGAGCCCCCCAAATGGCCTGCCATGCTGGGGTGATGCCAAAGGGACCAGCCATGGTTGGGAAGAGAGCACTCCTGTCCTGGGATTCTGGTGCCCAGAGCAGAGTTCCTAACCATGAAGGTCTACCAGCCTTTTCTGTGATACTTGATGAAAACTTTGGGCTCTCTCCTTAGAAATACCCTACAAGTCCCCCTCGTTTCATTCTGTACAGATTCCGTGAAGCCCATCACTGCACCTTTCTGGGGGGAGCCTCTGCTCATGAAGGAAGAGCCATACCGTGGAGCCCAATGTTTGGTGCCCTACTTCTCCAGTATCTCCTGCCCCTCCCAGATTTCGCCACCCAGGTGCTGTAGGGGAGGGATCCCAGGGGAGGCATGCCTCCTGGATGGGACATGGGCGCCCCCTGGGGGCAGCCCAGCCACATGTTCCAGGAACTACAAAGCCAGGCAATTTAATTTGATGCCAAGATTTGATCCAAAAGGGCTGTCACTTAAAACACCATTTTTAGGGGAGGCTGGGTGGCTCAGTCATTAAGCATCTGCCTTCAGTTCAGGTCATGATTCCAGCGTCCTGGGATGGAGCCCCGCATCAAGCTTCCTGCTCCACAGGAAGCCTGCTTCTCCCTCCCTGCTTCTCCTGCTTGTGTTCTCTCTCTCAAGTCTTTCCCTGCCAAATAAGTAAATAAAATCTTAAAAAAAAAAAAAAAAAAGAGAGAGAGAGAGAGAAAAGAAAACACCGTTTTAAAATTAAAATTGTCACCACTGGGTGTTACAATGCAAACTCTGCCCAAGTTTCAGAACAAGACCTTCGGCGCCACTCAGCCTCCTGGGAATAGGAATTCGAACTCGCTCCCTGCACCCTCCCATCTTCAGTGAAGTGACCACATTTACGTCGCTCCGCCCTTCTTAGCTGTAAAATGGTCACATTCATACTCCCTGTCCCCCAGGGCTGTCATGAGCGTCAAATGAACTCGAGCATTCAGAACAGAGCCAGGAACAGGGTAAGCACCCAATGAATGGAATCTTGTATTATTATTACCGCTGCCATTGCTATTATTACTGGAAGTATTAGGTATTCATGTTTGATAACCTCTGCAAAAGCCAAGCCCCCCACTCAACAAAAAGACCCAGATTCAAACCGCACAGCCCTCAGGGCCCCAGGCTCTGCACTCCCTCTCCCAACTTCCCCAGCGGCTCCCTGCCTCCCACCTCCCCCATGCTTTGGGGCAGCATCTCCAGCAGCTGGCTCAGAGGTGAGCCACACCTACCATTCCCCTGTTCACGGGGTCCTGCAAGATCTGGGGGTCTAAGTGCTGCAGCCTTGGGAGGCTGAGGCGTGGGTGTGCTGGGCAGGAGGGGACGTTCCACGTGGAGAGTGCTTCCTAACATTAGTGGTCCTGAGTAGGAGCCCAGACAGCCCTGGGGGGAAGCCAGGGGACCAGGAGTCTAACACCCCTTGGGTCACACACTTGCTGTGTTCCTTTGGGCAATTCACTCTACTTCTGTTTGCTTCCAGAAGTGAGTAAGGTCGGACTCACTGGCTGAGTCCAAGTTCTAGGGGGCCCTAGCTCTAACCACTGCCCTCTTGGTGCAGGACTAATTTATTTCCTTTGTCCAGACCATCAGGACTCTGTCCTTGGCTTGCCCTTCCCAAAGTCTAACGGCTCAAGCTGCTGGCCTCCTGCTGGACTTTCCAGGGCTACATAGCGGGATCAGGGTCAGAGTTCTCATCTGTGTGGGCTCCAAACAACATGAGAGGGGCCTCAGCAGACCTTCTAAACCCAACCCTCTGTTTCATAGCTAAGGAGACTGGGGCAAGAGGGAAGCGGAGTGACCTGCCCAAGGTCACAGAATGAGGCAGTATGGGCCCAGGGGCATTGGACTTATGGACCTAGGACTGCCTTCAACAGGAGGCCAGGCTTGGCCGCAGCCCAGTATAAAGACAGGGAGCACCAAAACCAAACTTGACTCCTTTATTGGGACTGGGCGCAGTGGAGAGGGTTGGGGATGAACTCTCCAAGGAGTCTTGTCAAGACCTCATGGTTGAGGGGTGCCTGGGTGGCTCAGTTGGTTAAGCAACTGCCTTCAGCTCAGGTCATGATCCCGGAGTCCCAGGATCGAGTCCCACATCTGGCTCCCATTTCTATGGGGAGTCTGCTTCTCCCTCTGCCCTTCTCCCCTCGCATGCTCTCAAACTCTCTCTATCAAATAAATAAATGAAATCTTAAAAAAAAAAAAAAAAAAGACCCCATGGTTGACCTAGAACCTTATTCCAAGCACAGAATATAGAAATGAAGATCCTTTGACCTTTCCTTCCCTCCCTGGTCCAGCCATAGCAGGCTGAAGGCAGGAGAGAGAGGGAGAGAAAAAGACAGGGTGTCAGCTTGCCTCAGTTTACCCAGTACCCAATACTATCCTAGTTTTAGAACTGAAATTCCTTCGTCCTGAGAACCACCCCCCATAATTCTGGGCAAACCAAGACTGCCCACTCTCCTTCAGGGCAGCCAGTCTGCCCCTTGTGGCTAGGCTTGGTCAGGGAAACCAGAGGCCCAGAAGGTTCCTGGAACCCAGCTGGGCCACAGTAACCCCCATGGCCCTGGGGACTCACAGTTGACTGATGATGGCACATGCCCCCCGAGAAAGAGAATGGAAGACTACCTCGACCCTCAGGGACCCTCACAACATGCTGCCTTGCCCCCATCAGCAGAGCAGCACACGCTGGTGGTCAGTCCAGAGGATAACCTCCCCACATCCCTCACTGCCCACCAAAGCCATGGGCCACACAGAAAAGGGATGATGGAACCCACTGATGAAATCTGAGACATCCCTGGAAACTCTAAGCTCGAGCTGTACCTGAGAAGCCAGGCATGAAGGAGAGCCTCCCTTAAAAGGGAGAATTTCTGGGGGAGCCTGTCTAGACTAGAGGAGATGTCCAGAAATCTATAGAAAGTTTTATAAGCGAGTCTCAGAGATTTCTGGGTCTCACCAAGGCTTCAGAAACACAGAAGGATCCTCAGGTCCCTGACAGAAGCCGATGTGAGGAGCAAGCTGCCCACCAAGTTGAAACCAGCCCTTGGGGAAGGGCTGCCTGAAGTTACCTTCACACTGTGACCCCTTCTGCTTCCCCCACTCCCCAGAGAGGGCTTGCAATGGAGAGTATATAGAAGGATAGAAAAATAAAATTTCTTGCTCACCTCAATTTTTGGCCCAATACCCACATGTTACACTGACCAGGTCACTCCGATATCCCCCTCCCTGTCCCCAAACTCGGTCAGACAAAGCCCGGAGGGAAGGGTAGAGAAGCTGAGGGAAAAAGGACCCCCATCGAAAGGCACAGCCTCGTCAATATCCTGGGGTGGGAAAGCCCACCCTGCTACCCCCCTGCCCTGAGCCTCTGTCAGGCTCATGAAGCTTTGGGACCTTGATTTTTCCATCTGTAAAAGAGGCCCACGTCAGTGAGCTACTTTGCGTAGACCGGCCCTCAATCAGTCTTCACCCTCCATGCCACGTGGGGCCTCAGTTTCTTATCTGGACCATGAGCACCCTGTACGCAACCCCTGGTCACCCAGGTGATTTGGCTCTGCGGTCAGGTGCCTTGGGCTGGTTTTCTGCTCCCCAGAAAGCTCTGTTCCAGTGACCCCTGCCAGAGCCCAACTCCAGCTCTCAGGAGGGAGGAGCCCACCTCAGGCCTGATTAAGTCCTGCTGAAAGCTCTGGCTGGACCTGGCCAGGCCTAAGCCCAGCACACACCTGTCAGGAATGAATGTCCCTTTATGCCAGACCGGTCCTGGAGACCCCAACCATCAGCCCTGTGCCCCAGGCGGCCCCACTCCTCCTTCAGTCCCAGTCCCCTCTGCACACTCACACACATTTTGTGAGTGACTGAGTGGAAGGGGCTAGTGTCCGAAGCCACGGGCAGGTGGGCTGGGCCCCCTGCCCTGTCCCAGTGCCCAGGTGGGGAAGGGGCCAGCTGCAGGTGCACTCAGGCCTCCAGGTGGCCAGTATCTAGCATCTGCTGGCCACCTCTCCCAGGATGCTCCTCTGGAGCCAACAGGAGCCTGGCCATTCAAGGGAGAAACAGGTAGACACAGACATTTACAGCGGGGGCATTCAGCTCATTAGCTCAGGGGGGCAAAGAGAGGAAAAGAGGGACCAAGGTGCTTAAAGGAGAAGAGGAGAGATCCAGCTCAGACACAGCCCCCTCCTCCAGCAACATTCCCCAAGGCCCCTAACAGGAGGTGGCAGCTCCCAGCAGGGACCCCACGGGGTCGCAGAGCTGGGTTCAAAGCTTGGCATTGCAAGAGCCCATGGTGCTGTCCTCCTGAGTCCAAGATGCCCCGGCCAGCCTCCTGGTTTCCTCTGGGCACCCATAGCACACATCTGGGTTTTGACTGGCCCACCAAAAAGGGCAGCCCATTTGCCACTTCCTGGACATGACTTGCTTGTCCCTTGTGGAGCTTCCAACAGGCACGATCCCCCTGTGTCAAGGTACTACTGGAGTCCCCGTCTGGGGAGCACAAAATCCAGGCCGTGGTTCTCAGAAGGCCACCACGAGAGAGAGAAGCGAGAGAGAAGCAGGTGGTGTTTCTCTGAAAGGAAAGTACATCCAGGTGGGGAAAGGGACTCGGGGCTTCCTCGAGGAGGGAGCTGTCTGAGCATGGGCTCAGCAGCAACACTCAGGCCACGCTGAGGGGAGTGTAGCTCCACAAGCTACAGGGAGAAGGAAACAAACGGAGGTCAAGGGAGAAGAGGAAGAAAAGAGGGCCGGGCAGAGGAGACCCATCGAAAAGAGCGAACAGAGAAAAGAGGAGCTAGCATTGAAAGAAGCTTCTCTGGAGAGTAGTCCAAGCATTTCCGCTCATCTGAGCCCCTCCACACGGGGAGGCAGGTTTCAAAGAAAATCTCCCAGCCCCCTGTCTCCCAGAGGAAGGCAGGCCCCGGGGATGACACTGCAGCCTCCTGCAGCAGCCCGGGCAGGTCTCCCCTCCTCCCCTACCCACCCTGCCACCACCTGAGCTGGCCCCGGGCAGGACCGGCACAGAGGCAGGTTTGGAACTGGTGGAGAACTGGTCATAAGAAGGGCAGTGTTTGGAGGCCAAACTTTGCCCCCACTTCCTGCCTCGAGAGAGAGCCCAGTTTCTGGCCAGATTTGGAAAGGTCAGGCCCTTGGGAAGGCTGATTTCTTATTTAAAAATGAACCATGTCAGGGCGTCTGGGTGGCTCAGTTGGTTAAGCATCTGCTTTCGGCTCAGGTCACGATCTCAGGGTCCTGGGATCGAGTCCCACATCAGGCTCCCTGCTCAGCGGGGATCTGCTTGAAATTCTCAACCACTTCCTCTGCCTCTATAATCCCCCCCACCCGTTCATGCAGGCACACACTTACGCTCTCTTTCTAAAATAAATAATTATATCTTTAAAAATAAATTTAAAAAAATTAAGAATGAACCAGGTCTTCAGAAGGGGCCAAGACTTAACAGGGAACGGCCAGGTCCTGCCCTTACCCCCCCTCTATTCTGGAGACAAGCATCCAAACAGTGAGGGGCAGGTGTTAGCCTTGTGGCTACTGGTGTCAGGGGGGGAAGGGGGACAAAAACCCAGCCGGAGGAAGGCCTGAGCGCCAGTGGTCCCTTTTCTGGTAATCAGATCATTAGAGGGGTGGGTGGGATGTTCACAAGCTACAGCTCAAGTACGAAGTACCACCGGTGCTCATACAGGCTGAGCTAAGCATGCTTTTACATTTTTAAATGGTTGGGGGCGGGGAATCAAAAGAGGAATAAAATGTCACAACACATGAAAATTGTATCGCATCTGGATTTCAGCATCCCTAAATTATTGGGACACAGCCCGGCGCACTAGTTTACAGCGTGTCTGTGGCTGCTTTCACGATACACCGGCAGACTTGAGCGGACAGGACAGATGCCGAGTGGCCCACAAAGTCTGAAATAATCACTCTCTGGCCCTTTATAGAAAGCGTTCGCCAAGCCCAAAGTTACTGGGGAGAACTGGCTTCCCGCTCTGCACCTCCAAACCTGCTCCTTCTCCTGAGCTCCCCGTCTTGGCTGGCCGGGGAAACGGAAGGAAGAGTTGTTGAACGTACAGCACCCTGATTCCCGAACACCGCTAAGTCTGTGGTAGGCAGCTCGTATTGGCCAGTGGGCAAGCCAGCCAGGGCTTAGCCTACAGCCACACAGCTATCGAACAGCAGGATGAGGATATAGATAATACATTCACATAATCTGAGGGGCAGCGCCTGAGTGGCTCAGTCGGCAAAGCATCTGCCTTAGGCTCAGCTCATGATCCCAGGGTCCTGGGATCGAGTCCCACATCTGGCTCCCTACTCTACCAGGAATCTATTTCTCCCTCTGCACCACCCCCACTCACACTTATGCACGTGCTCACTAATAAGTAAATAAAATCTTTTAAAAAAAATAGATTCACGTAATCCGAAATTCCAAATGTACAAAAGAGTGCAGTAAAAAGTCTGCCAGCCAACGGCGCTGCTCAGTCTTTTAACTCTCTGTCCTGCAGGGTACATCTTGTGTGTTCCTTCCAGATATCCATGCATATACACGCAAATATAAAAAAAAAATACACAGATATATTTGGAGAGATATCCTTCCCTCCCCGCCTTTTTTCTTTATCCAAATGGTAGTAAATCCTACACACTAAGCTGTGCCTTGCTTTTATCACCCACAACAGATCTTAGAGATCTTTCCGTATTAGTACAGAGAGAGGAACTTCCTTCTTTTTCACAGCATAAATACATCATTTATTTACTCAATCCTATATGGATGGACATGTGGGTTATTTCTAATCTTACTGCAATTCCAAAAATAGCGCTGCAATAAACAGCCTGTGTGTGCGTTGCTTCCCCTGTGCATGGGTATTATCTGTAGGATAAATTCCTGGAAGTAGACTGCTGGGTTGAGGGATAGGTGTGATTATAGCTCCCATAAATAATACCAAATAGTCTGTGGTGGAGACTGACCCAACTATGACTCCACCAGCAACACGTGCGTACAGAGGCAGGATCTGAACCTGGGTCCATCTGGTTCCAAAGGGTTTGCTCTGCACCAGGGTGCCCACAACCATCCCTAGAAAGATTTTCCTGATAATGTGGGCCACCTCCAAGTCTTGGGTCCTTCTGCTTCTTCACCTGGAATGCTTGCCTCCTCCTCTGGGAGAGCTCAGCCCTACCACATAGCCCCATGCCCAACGGCAAATTCTGCTTCCCCTGAAATCCTGTCCACCCACTGTCCACCCTAACTGGTTTCCAAGCATCTGACAGTTCCCCTGCCTTGTTTCCTGGGGGTGAATCTTTCTCCTCCAATGGCCCATGAGGACAGAGTTAGTGCCACACTTCTCCAAGCATGGTACCTGCCGTGTGGGATCAAGTCCATAAACATTTGCCAAATAAATGTGCCCAATTTCCATGCCGGATTTACAGAAATTGCCCCAAGCCCTCCTACTCCTTCCCCCTCAATATTTAACTAATACCCAATGCTATGGTTCTACCACCTAAATATTTCCTGAATTCTTCCAACTGTGGTCTCTCCCCAGTGGCCACCCTCTGGTCCAGGCCCCCACGGCTCCTTACTTGGATTTTACTACAGTAGCCTCTTACATGGCCTCCCTGCCTCCACACAAGCCTCCAATCCACCTCTTGCTTTGTGGACAAAATGCTAACTGCTGTCCAGAATCCACTGTCGTTTTCTTTCTTTAATAACAGAATCCCTGTCTATGAGCCAGGCACCATCAGCCTGTCTTATCGCTAGGTGGGACCACGGGATTGTACTCTGGCTTCCTGGGCGTGAGCGCCGGTGATCAGCCCGGATTCCACCTGCCCTCAGAGAAGAGGAGCACTTCCGCTCCCATCTACCTGCCCCACCACTGGGACGTGGCCAACACTCCGTTTAGAGCTTGGGATGGAGACTAGACATCGAGAACAGCAGAGCCACAAAATAAAAGGACCCTCAGGAGGCCTCTGGGCAAAGGGCAGGCTACCTGGTGGAGACACTCCGGACAGGAGCCCTGGCTAAGCACGCCAGTGGCGCTGCCCACCTTGTCTCAGTCCGAGTTCCAGGCAGCCAGCTGGTCATTCTCAAGGGCACTGGGAATCCAGCAGGAAGCAAGACCAAAAGTGTCCTTTTAATTTTACATCTTCTTGGGAGCTGACTTGGAGCTCAGCCATTGGAATGTCATTCTCCTGGGTTCCTGCCATGCACACACGCCTGCATACACACACGTGTGCTCACGCCTGCAGCTCTCTGCGAGGAAAGAATGCAGCCTTTTCCCTTCTGTCCATCATCACCATGATTTCAGACAGCCTGCATTCCTGCTTCCTGAGGTCAGCAGCCTCTCGCGCTGGGCTGTCACAGAGAACCCGCACTTCCTCAGGGATCCTCTCTGCTGGGCCTGCTCTCTACTCTCCGGGCCGAAAAGAAAAGACAGTCCCCAGAAAGGTGATGAGTGCCATGCGGACTTAGGCACATCTTCTTTATCTCTAACTGTGAGTGTCCGCTAAGGGCTAGCAGCAGCCCCTGTTCTTAGAGGAAGAGGGGGCCCCCCGCCAGTGACATCATGTCCTTCAGAGCTCATATCTGTGTATAAGCAACCCATCCATGTTTCCTAGGCTGTGGTCCCCACCAGCCAAGGTCACCTGTAGGACCCCCTGCCGTGTTCTCCGAGGTTTTAAGGCTCCCAAAGCATAGCTCATGATCTCACAGGAAAGAATAGTAAACGTGAATTCTCCACCCTTTTAAATACTGTTCTTCCTGGGGCGCCTGGGTGACTCAGTCAGTTAAGCATCTGCCTTCAGCTCAGGTCGTGATCCCAGGATCCTCGGATCGAGCCCCACATTGGGCTCCCTGCTCAGTGGGGAGCCTGTCTTTCCCTCTCCCTCTGCCTGCTGCTCCCCCTGCTTATGCTCTCTGTCAAACAAATAAATAAAATCTTAAAAAAATTAAAAAAGTTCTTCCTCCATGGCCCTCTTGATCAGAACCAAGAAGTCTCCTTTCCCAGTGACAACCCGAGGACCTCCATTGTACCTAGGTGACCCTCCTCTCTGAGAGTCAAGCTTCATCTCGGCCATGTCCCTCAATCTGACTCCTGTCCAGGAGCCTTCTCTGTTCTCAGATGCCCATGTCAGCAGTCCCTGCCTGCCACCCCACAGCTTTCCATTGCAGAGTGTCTGGATCACTATGGGGCCCCAGCTCACTCTGAGGGCCCCCACCACATTGAACAGAGCCTCCCCATCAACCCCAGGAGGAACAGCCAGGATTCAAACTAGCCCTCTTCCTGCTCTGCTCATCAACCGCCATCAATTATTCACTCCTCAGACATCTGTGAGGCGGGGTGGAGGGAGGATTTTCTAGGACGGGAGACATGGTGAGGGTCCTTGAGTTTGGGTGACAGCGGGCAGTGAATTAGGACTGGAACTGAATATTCAGGCGAGAAGGGCATCTGGGGCGGGATGGGTGGGGGGAGAGGCAGATGTGCACAAAGGAGCCCTTTAAGTCGGACTCACAGGGAGAGGAAGGTGAGAGCTTAGGACTTTAGAGCCACCACTTGAAAGCAAGAGCCTCTGTACTGGCCTCGGTTTTCTCTAGGGTTGGGGGTGCAGGGGCCAAGGCTGAAACTGACAGGTCTTCAATCAGTTGCCCCCTCAGACAACTCTTCCAGGCAGCCCTTTAGCCAGTGACCAGGAATGGCGGTAAGATATGACCCCCCAGTGGAGTGGTACAGGATGAGGCGGGGGACACCATGTTGCAGGAGAGAAGCAGGCTGGACTGTAGTCACCCAAGAGGGACCATGCCTCGCTGTGGGTAGTCTGGGAGGGCAGCCTGGAGGAAGCACAGCCCATCGTGGACAGTTAGTAGGTATTTGTCTTAATCACTTTGAATATTTCAGGAGACATCTGCAGATGAATTCTCTGCATCCTTGGAAGGAGCTGATGGACAGAGGCGCTGCGGCTGCCACCACTTTGCATGCTTGAGCTCAGGGGAGGCAGCCTGTCCTCCCAGCAGTTAGGAGATGTCTGCTCTTGGGCCCGGGGAGGGTGTGAGAGGTTGTGCCAGGCGGCAGGGGGAGAGGGATGGCGGATAAAACGTCAGCCCCAAGCCAGCAACTCTGTGACTGCTGCCCAAGCACAGGCTGAGTCGTGCTGCTGGCCCTTCCCGTATGTCACCTGTGCCTGTCATGTCTGCATCTGGATGCCTAGTGCCCAGAGCGGCCCCCAGCTCAGAGAAGGTGCTTGGCAAATGTTTGTTCATATATATGGATAAATAAATTTAATTCTCACCGTATGGTCATGTTATACAATTATCTGCACTTTGCAGAGGAGGAAACTAGGATCAAGGGCATTTGGACCCAGCCCTTGTGGGAGGGAGAATTCTAAGAATGATCCCCACTGACCCTTGACCTTGTCAGATCCCCTCCCCTCTAAGTATGGGTGGTACTTATGGATATGATGAGATATCACTCTAATGATTATGGTGTATGGCAAAACGGAGATTATCTGGGCAGTTTAATCTACTCACCTGAGCCCTTTAAAAGCAAGTTTTCTGGGGGGCTGGGTGGCAGGTGGCTCAACTTGTCTTTGGCCCAGGTTATGATCCCAGGGTCCTGGATGGAGCCCCACATCAGGCTCTCTGCTCAGCAGGAGACCTGCTTCTCCCTCTCCCTCTCCCCAGCCCCCTGCTTGTGCTCCCTCTCCCTCTCTCTCAAATACATACAAATTTAAAAAAACAAAACAACAAAAAAAGCAAGTTTTCTTCCACTGGTGGCAGAAGGGAACATCAGAGAGCTCCAAGGCGCTAGAAGGACTTGACATATGGTTGTTGGCTTTGGAAGTGAAGGGGCCACACGCAAGGACCAGGAAGTGGCTTCTAAAACGGAGAGCGACCCCCCACTGACAGCCAGCAAGGAAACAGGCAGGAAGTCCTTTAATTGCCAGGAACTGAATTCTGCCTGTGAGGAAGACTGAGTGAGTCTAGAAGCATATCTTCCCTGGAGCCTCTGGAGAAGAGTCCAGCCAAGCCCAGCCCAGCCACACCTTGATTTTGGCCTTGTAGGACTCTCAGCAAAGACCCCAACCATCCCCACCTGGACTTCTAGACTACAGAACTGTGAAGCGAATCTGTGCATGTTGTTTTAAGCTGCTGAGTATTTGCTCACTTGTTACGCAGCAATGGAAATGCACAGAAAAACAGAAAACCAACACAATGGACATAGAGCCCACAACTGCCACATTGCACAACAGAGCATAGCAGGGTCACACTTCACCTACCCTACCAGCCCCCCCAGCCTATTGTGGGCAGATCCCACCCACAAGATACACGCAGTGCCCTCAACACTCACCGTGTAAACCTGTTCTGGAAGCCTACTGGAGACAGGGGGCGTTTCCTCCTGCTGGGCCCACGGCCAGATGAGGCAACAGGATTCCCTGCAGACCCAAGACGGCTCCCCTCTTCCACACACAGTTGTCACTGGGAAGTGGTTGCCCCACCATGGACTACATTTCCCAGGCACCTTTGCATCTAGCATGGCCCCCACGATCGGTTCTCACCAGTAGAATAAGAGCAGAAGTGATATGTGTCACTTCTTGGTCAAGGCCTTTAAGAAGTAGGTGTGCCCCCTCTTTCCTCATCCACCCATTGAACATAAGGAACACTGAGGACCTTGGAGCTAACAGAGCCACAAGTTAGAAAAGTGCTGGTCACCATGGAGAAGAGTCACCGGCCACCCAGAAACACGTGCATTAGGGCAAACGCACAGGCACATTGTTTTGTGTTAAGGCACTGAAATGAGGGGGCACGTGTCGGGGTAGGGGTGTTGCGTGTTACATTAGCTAGTGTTACCTTGATATACCAGCCCTTGTTCTCCCTGCCCTCCCCTTGAGCCACCCATGACGGGGACTGGGGTCCTCACAGTTGATGGTCCCCAGGCGGACCCTGTGCAAAGGAAGGCTCACTTCCCCCAACCCCCATCCGAGAAAAACCATACAGTCCCCTGCAGCCATGCATACCTGCCCAGTGACCGTCCTTCACAAGCTCAGCTCTGGGCTGGGGGCCCTCCTTCCCTTCCCCCCACGCCTCACCCAGTCATCTCCTGGGTGCGGCGGCCCCATGGCCACAGCTCCGGGCAGGACTTATGGGATCTCAGACATTAGCAACAGCCTCAAACTCTTCTAACACAACATGCATTGGTACCACAGAGACCTTACTGAAAATGTCTATCCTGCAGCAGCTCTCCCTGTCTGAGGCTCCCCATTGCCTTCCATACAAAGCCTACGTTCCAACTCAACGCAGCCTTCTCTTCCAGCAGAGCTCCACGCCTCGCCATTCCCCCAGGCCAGCCTCCCCACTCAGGTGAAATGTATAAGTCAAGTACCTACCTCCAGGGCACAGGGCACGCCATACGGTGATCAGCTGAAATTCCCTTCCTGCCCTCCCAATCTCCGATTCTTCAAGTCCTAACCGTCCTTCGAGATGGCCCGCAGCCCACCTCCTCTAGGAGGGCTGAGATGGCTAAATTTTATGTGTCTACTCGATTGGGCTCAGGGATGTCCAGACAGCTGGTCAAACATTATTTCAGGGTGTGACTGTGAGTGCATTTCCGGAAGAGCCTGGCACATGGAGACGGACTGAAGGGCGCCCTCACGCAGATGGGCGGCCACCCTCCGATCCGAGGGTCGGAATGGAACAAAAGGCAGAAGAGAGGTGGATTTTCTTTCCTTGAACTGGGACATCTGTCTTCTCTGTCCTCAGACATTAGCACTTCTGGTTCTTGGGCCTTCAGACTCAGACTGGGACTTATACCATGGGCTCCCCAGTTCTCGGGCCTTTGACTTTGGACTTGGAACTCCAGCACCAGCTTCCCTGGGCCTCCAGCTTGTGGAATGCAGGTGGTGGAACTCCTCAGCCTCCACGAGCGCACGAGCTGGTCCCTCGTATTAGATCTCTTTCTATCTATCTATACTTATCCTATTGGGTCCTCTTCTCTGGAGGCCCCTGACTGAAACGGGGCCCTCCCAAATGCCGGCAACAGGAATGGTCCCGCCCTTTCCTGTGCTGCTCTTCCCAGGGTGGGTCCCACAATCCCCCAGCACGGCCCGTTGCGGGGTGTCACAGGTTGGCTTCTCCAAGGAGACTCCAAGGTGGAGTAAGGTGCAGGAGTTTATTAAGGAGGCCTTGGGATCTACACCTGTGGAAAGGAGAGGACAGAGCAGGAGTAGGGAGGGGAAGAAGCAGAGCTGTGGTACAGGTCAGACCCCTGGGAGGCCCTGGAGCCCCTGGGCCTTTCAGAGGTATTCTAAGCCGGGGCTGAGATGGCCAGGCCTTTAGATTCCTTGCTTGGGAAGTCCATGGATGTGGGCTGCCTGGAGGAGGGGGCAACCTTAGGGAAGCAACTCCGCAGCTGGGACCATCCCTGAAGGAAGGACAGCAGTCCCACCAGCTGGCAATGAGTCCTGGGAGAAGGATCTGGGAGCCATGTCACCCTGTCCACCACAACTGGACGCAAGGCTATCACCTCCCCCATCCGTTCCAGACAGAGTCCCTAGAAAGGAGGGAACGTAGAGGGGAGTCCATCCTGTTTCCTTTGCCTCCCCCTATACCCCAAACAACCTGAGGGCCACCGTGTTTGGCTCAGACCCCAGGAGCTCCACCGGATTTCAGAGTATCTGTAAACTGGGGGTGCCGTGGGCCCAGGCTCCAGTGCAGGGAGCCAAGCTGGAGGCTGGGGGTTCCGGGTTCCCCATGTGGCCTCCTTATGCTGACCCTGACAGAGCACGTATGGCTCCAGGACACGTTTTATAGAATTGTGGGTAGTGGTGGGGCAGCAGGGCCCCATGGGTGGGCAGGAGGATGGTTCCACAACAAAGAACTGTCTCAGGAGCCCTATCGGTGAAAGCCCTACTTACAAATCTCTAAACCCAGACTCTAACTCGATTTTACATATAAACACAAAATATAGTATTGTATGGCTTGAAAAGCATACACCAGATTTTCTAGGAGGACAACTAAATAAATCCAGGGAAGACCTGTACTTGGTTTAGTTTGGAATTTTATCAAGAAATATTCCTTTTTCAGGGGTGCCTAGCTGTCTTGGTGGAAAAAGCGTGTGGCATTTGATCTTGGGGTCTTGCGTTCCAGCCCTGGGTTGGGGGTAGAGATTACTTAAAAATATAAACTTTTGATTTTTTTTTTGTTACCTTTTCCAGAAAATCTTGGCAGGTATTTTATCCAGCTGAGCCAATACCCTGAACGCACCTGCAACTGACCTGTCACATTCAGTACTTCTGTCTACAGTTAAAAGCCAGAGGTAATTAATTACACATGGCAAGGCCTTCCTAGTGTAGCCGTGCCTAAGTGTTTACAGACTGAAATACATTTCATTTTATTCTCAATTGCTGTCTTTTCATTTTTCCTTTCTATTACAATTAAAGCCATACATTTGTGTTTTATTTGTCTCTGGGTGGTGGTAATATGTGTGAATTTCATTTCAGGATGGTTAAAAAGGGCATCCACAATATTTTATATCAGGAGGTGGTGGGTCTGACAGACTATGAGCCTCTGACCTGGGTGGGTGTCCTCCTCCTGGGCCTGAGCTTCACTCTAGACTCATCGCGTGTCTCCCACCACCACCGGCACCGTGGGGCGAGGGCGCCCTCTGCAGGCCAGCAGCCCCTCTCCCCAGGAAACAGGCCCAAAGGCGGTCTGGATTAGATGATTCAATGTCAGAGCCATCTGGATCCCTCCTTGTCTTGCCCTGTCGGTTTCCAGAACTACTTCCAGAATCACCATCACTAATTCTAAGCCCTCCCACCATCTTGGAGACCTGGGCAGAGGGGTGGGCAGGCGGCAGGGGAGGGCAGCGGTGGTGTCTACCCTCTCCCCCTTCCATGGGAGCCTAGAGGGAGTCAGAGCCTAGAAGCACGTCTCTCAGCCTGGCCCGCTTTATGGGGGCATCTTCCAGGCTTCCTTCCCAGTCACTCTTCAAGGCAGCCACCCCTTCCTTGCAAGGTTTCGCTGGATACTTCCGCCAGTGATGCTCTGGGCCCAGGTGGGAAACCTCCCAGGCAGAGGCAGAAACATCAGTGTGTCCACCGGGGGCACGAGCGTGTCTCAACAACTAGGAAAGATGCCTCAGGCCTGGGCAGTAGGGTTAGCAGGTAAAATATAGGATGCCTGGTTCATTTAGATTTCAGATAAACAACAAGTAATATTTTCAGTGTAAGTATGTCCCATGCAAATCTTGGAACAAAACAAAAAAAAAGCCAAAGTTGCTCATCTGGAATTAAGATGTAACTGGGCATTCTGTCTAAACCCCAAAGACACCGTGGGGAAAGCAGACCTGGAGAATAACACTATAACCAGCACTGGGCCTGAAGCATGAGCTTGACTGTGAAAGGGGGTGTGTCAGGGGCAGTCTATGCAGACCCAGACTCAAGCTCTGAGTCTGTTATGAACTCCAGCGAGGCTCCAGAGTCCCTGGGAATCAGATTCCCAGAGCTGTCACCCCCTCAGACTCTGATCCGTCCAGTTTAGTCTGGAGTCCCCACATACCCCTCCCCGGAGGTTGGTTGCCAGGTTTGTCATCAGTGCAAGTGAAGGCCTGGGCCCAGGCCTTGAGGAGGGGAGAGCAGACAAAGGATGTCCTCGAAAGTGAGGGGGCACAGGTCCCCAGTGGCTCCACTGGCTAGAGTCAGACTTACCTCCCTAAACATACGCTGTCCTCCCTGCCCTTCCAGGGGCCTCCAGCCTCCCAGTGAAGAGGAAGGTTCTACCATGAATAACACTGCTTAGATGAAGAAACTGAGGCACAGACAGGCCTGGGTCTGAAACCCAGCCTGCGTCAATCCACACTGTTGGAGGGGCTAGGCTCCAGAGGGATCCCCACCAGCTCCAGCCTGGGTCTCCTCACTTCCCCACCAAGGGTCCCCAAGACATGGCAACCTTTTGTTCATGTTTCCCAGCCATCAACTTCAGTCCGTGCGCTGTCCCTTCTCGGCCCCTGTGTCCCAGGTCGCCCTGACCAACCCTTCCCACCATCCCTCCTCTGTGATGGGAAGAGGTTCCACATGACTAGCTGTCCCTGCACGTACCACACCACATCATGATTGTTCTCTGCGGCTGTTACCACCCATGTCCTGGGGACCTGTCTCATATAATCACTGATAGAAATGGCGTCTACAATGGTCTTCAGGTGTCTGAATGTCAAAAAGCCCCAGTAGCTGCAGAAAACACATTCCAAGAAGCTAGGACTGTCCACTGTAGAACATGAATCTGTCTGATTAGAAACAAAACCAAACAATCATGTTCAGTAAGTGTTTACTTCGTAGCCACACGGAATGAGGGACAGTGAGGAACAGAGCTTCCCATCTCCAGTGGAGGGTGCTGGGCAAACACAATTGTGTAGTTTCCTTTTATCTTTATAATCAATTCTGTTGCTGCCATCATTAAAAAGTCCTTAAAATTCAATGGAATGGATTTTGCATACCTTAGGCTGATACTGAACTCAGAAATCTTAGGGTTAAGTGAAGATTTATATTTATATACTGTATTAGTTTCTTACTGCTGCTGTAACAAATTACCACAAACTTAGTGGGTTAAAACAACACAGATTTCTTATCTTACAGCTCTGGATGTCAGAAGTCCCAGATGACATTCCCTGGGCTGAAACCAGGTGTTGGCAGGACTGCATTCCCGCTGGAGGCTCTAGGGGAGAATCTGTTCCCTGGCCTTTTTTCAGCTTCTAGAGGTGGCTCTCATTTATTGGCTCCTGGCTCCCTTTCAGCCAGCGATCACATCACTCGAGTCTCTGCTTTGGCTATCACCTCCTTCTCTGATTCTCTTGCTCCCTGTCCCTCATAAGAACCCTTGTGATTACACCGGGCCCACCTGGATAATGCAGGCTACTCTCCCCATCTCAAGACCTTACCTTAATCACACCTGCAAAGTCTCCTTTTGCCATGTAAGGTAACATATTCACAGGTTCTGGAGATGAGGCTGCGGCTCCCTTGGGGAGGGAGGATCTTATCCTGCCTATCACACCTAGCTTAAGTGTCAAATACAAAAACCAATCAGGCTGCCTGTTTGGGAGGAAACTGCACCAGAAGATCTGGGAAGTGTGTATAACATTTGGACCCAAGGATGTGGGCTACTTGACCCTGACACTGGTATTTTTTTTTTTAAAGATTTTATTTATTTATTTATTTGACAGAGAGAGATCACAAGCAGGCAGAGAGGCAGGCAGAGAGAGAGGACAAAGCAGGCTCCCTGCTGAGCAGAGAGCCCGATGCGGGCCTCGATCCCAGGACCCTGAGATCATGACCTGAGTCGAAGGCAGCGGCTTAACCCACTGAGCCACCCAGGCGCCCACCACTGGTATTTTTATGTTGAGGTAAACAATGTGTATTTGTTACTCTATAATGCTTGTAATAGATAAGGTAATGTGGTCTTTTAGAGCAACAGCCTTAGAACTATTAATTGAACGTATATAACTGAATAATTTAAACTGAGCATCCTATGAGTTTATGCATCATATTAGAACATGTAAGAGAACTTTAAATTCACCATATTTTCATCTTTATTATTTAATTCTTATTTTTTATAAGGTTAACTGACAGTTTTATAAAGATTATTTAATACTGAGGACAAAAGCTCTTGTTGGTTCAGTCAGAAATTAGACTACTGGAATAAGAAGTCTAATTTTTGAATAAAGGTTAAAATATTTTAAAGGGCTCCTGGCTGGCTCAGTCACTAGAGCATGCAACTCTTGATCTCAAGGTTGTGAGTTCAAGCCCTACATTGGGCATGGGGGGGAAAATATATATATATATATATATATATACACACATATATATGTATAAAATAAAATGTTTTAATATGTTTGATTAAGTTTATAAACTGGACGAAAGGTGGGAAGGAAAGTGCATTCAAGACTTCCCATGGCCAAAAAAAAAAAAAAAAAAAAGACTTCCCATGGCCATCTTATTCAAAGATGTCTCAAAGGAGATTGTTAAAATTTAATGCTACTAGAATAAGATTTGAAAACTAAATTTAAAGTCTAGAAGGGTGCCCCCAGATTTATTTCCTCTGAAAGAAATCACCTCGACAGAAGGATGTGGCCCTGGGGCACAGCCCCAGCAGCCTGAGGATAGAAGGGAGTGAGGTCCCAAAGAACCACACAGACCCAGGACAAATCACATCAGGTGGGTGCGGGGCTCATGCCCTGTTTTTAATTCATCTTGGTATTATTGTTTTGAACATTTTTTTGTATTGTTAGAAAACACAAGTAAGTATATGTAGTTGACTATCAATCTTTTTTATTTAAAAGAAAAAGAGGTACAATTATAGGATTAAACAATTAAGCAGGAACACAATCATGGTAGAATCAAATTAGAAGAGGATCTTTATTTTCACTAAAGGCAGATGTCTGGACCAGATCTGCTACTGAAGGCAACTTAGAAAAACTGGCCACGAGAGATTAAGTAATCTTAAAAGCATCAGAGAGCTAGCAAGATATCAGGAAATTGCCTGGCCAGTGAGACCAGCATCGGGAGGCCACAGTGGAGTTGGCCAATCAGGAGAAGGTGACCAGGAAGCTGGGCAGAGCCTCTGAGAGCCGGGAGGGGGTCAAGGAACAGAAGTCAGGGCACAGAACTGGAAACCAGCCCCCATTCAGGACAGGGAAATCCAAAGGCTTACACTTTCAGAGTCAAGGTGACCCAGAAGCAAACTGGCCCTTGTAAGCTCTACACTCTGGCTTTGAACTCCCCGAGGGACGGGGGGTGGGGAGGGGCACGAAGTCTTAGGCTGGAAAACTGAACTACCGAGATCCGAGACTGCCAGTGCCCCAGGTGCCTGGCAGATGCTAACGGAAGGACCTAACGAAAGGACGGTGACATCACTTCAGGTGTCAAGTAATATCCAAAGGTGACGTTTCAAACAAATGTTCAACCTACAATAAAAAAACAACCAGGTACAAAGACTTAAAGAAATTTAATGGAGCACTTGGGTGGTGTCCGACTCTTGGTTTCAGCTCAGGTCATGATCTTATGGGTCGTGAGATCAAGCCCCGTGTCAGTCTCTGCACTCAGCGGGGCGTCTGCTAGAGATTCTCTCTCCTTCTCCCTCTGCCCTTCCTGCTGCTCATGCTCTCTCTCTCAAATAAATAAATAAATATTAAAAAAAGAAAACAACTTAAATAAATTTATAAATAATTTTTAAATTTAAAATTCAAAAAAAAAAAAAAGGCACACAGGTAACAAGACAATATAGCCAAGGGCCAGCAGAAACCATCAATATCAAAAACAGACACTTGAAAAAAAAAAGATATTTGAAATATGATCAGATCATGCCATAAAATAAATGTACTTCTTCATAAATGGAATCATACAGTATATACTTGTGTTCCCAAGGGAAAAGGGCTGGAAGGGAAGGCTGGCCTCTGCCCAGATGACTGGCCTCCTGCCTTTCCTGTCCTCTCCGCTCTCTCTTGCCCCCAGGTGGCCATGGGAAGTCTTGAATGCACTTTCCTTCCCACCTTTCTGCCTTTGTTCCTGCATTTCCCTCAGTCTGGGGTTCTCAGACCCTGCATGAGCCCCCTGGTGTAGATGCCATCTCCTACAGGAAGTCTTCCTTACTTCCTCCAGGGAGAACGCATCTCATTGTCAGCTTTTATCTGCTCTTGGAACGCTTTTATCCTTCTGCCTTGTGTTTGTTGGAGCCTTTGCTTGCCTGCTCTTCTCCACCACTGGACCAGCAGCTCATTGGGGGCCAGGCCTGTCCCCTGCATTTCCTCTGCCCAGGTGCTGGGCTCTTTGGAGCGCAGCCACTGGGGAACGGGAAACAGGCTTTGCTTGTGCTCTTCAGCACATTCATCGGTGTCTTGCCACTACCATCTTGACCTGGGTTCTCGAGACCAAGGGAACCCTCGGGGTAGCCCACTTCCACCCAAGCCTTCCCACAGGTGGGCACAGAAAGACTTCTCACACTAGTGCTTTACCTTTCAATGTGCCTGAACACACCGAGGATACCTTGTTTCTCAGCAGCTGTGGAAAGTAGGCATCATGAGCCCTATGGGACAGGAGAGAAACTGAGGCTCCGAGAGCAGTTTCCCAAGCCTGACTATACTTTGGAATCACCTGAGGAGCTTTTAAAAATTAAACCTGGATCTCTGGGGCTGGAGCCCAGGGTTCAGTCTTTTTTAAAACAGTCTGGGTGATGTTAATAAATAACCAAGCTTGAGAGCCACCGGACAAGCCAAAGGGTCCACAGCTGCGGGGAGAGAGACAACTCTTCAACTCCAAACCTTGAGGTAGTGCTCTTACCTTTATCCCAAGAAGAGCTGGGGAGATTCCTAGCCCACGGGCTATTTGGGGTCCCCTAGGCTGGAAGGCAGTGCTGGAAAACTGACATTATCTTTTCATTTTGGGGCTCCACAAGACAATTGTCATCTGTGAAGCCAACCTTTTCCCTACTTGTCCTTCCTTGACTCCAGAACCGGGCCCAGACAGCCGAAGCCCAGGGGACAACGGGTGACTCAGACACTTCCTGTTTTCTTGGCTGTGGGGACAGGGGGATGGAAACAATCGGGCTGGGGTTCATGGCCTAAGAGAGGGGCTTGGAGAGAGGAGGAGGCTGGAGCCAAAGGGCCAACCAGCCTTGAGATGCCGGCGTGAGCCGGGGAGAGCCACAGGGGGAGTGGAAATGAGGGAAGGGGATTGTCGGATAGCCGGAGCAGCAAAGGGAGAAAGGATTTGGAGTGAGCTTCTCTTCAATGTGCGAATTTTCTGGATCCCCAGGGAATGCAGGAGAGACCTACAGTTCTGCCGATCTGGTTCAGGCGATGTGAGGGGTGGAAGCTGAGTCCAAAAGAACAGCTTGAAGCAGGGAGGCAACGGACCTGGGTTACCTTGTCCTCACCCTGCCATGAATTAGCGGATGACCCGTGGCCATCTCTGGGCCCCTGCTTCCTCTCCTATAAAATGGACGAGGCTGGGATAAGCAGAGCTCCAAGAAGTCCTGTGATTCTAAGCAAAAACCATATCCTCTCCCAGTCTTACAGAGCACCATGTGGAAGCCAGGGGACTTTTGACTGACATGATTTTGATTTCAGGTTGGACAATGACCATGGGAGGTAGGCGGGGAAGGTCTGATTACTACCGGATCGCTGCTGGAAACACTGTTCATCAGGAAGACTAAGGAAGGTACTGGCTAAAGCTGTGTGGAAATGGGGACCAGGGCACTACTAATGACCCCATTCGGTCACCCCTTCCTCGGAGGACAGCAACTTGGGGATGTTGATGGAAAATTATACATGTCTTAATTTTGACCTCCATCGTCTCCCTGATGGAGTCACCCTCTGGAAATAATGCTACATTTGGAAAAGACTCATTGCACAGGAAGATATATACTAAAGTTAATTTTGTATTAATGAGAGGTAAAACACAGCCCAGACAGCCACAAAAGGAAAATTTTTCTGAGAGACAAATTACCCTCAAACTTAGTGGCTTAACAAGCATTTGCTATCTCAGAGTTTCTGTGGCTCAGCTGGGAGCCTGTGGGTCAGTGTTCCTCAGGAGGCTGCGGTCCACCTCAAAGCGAGGCTGGGAGAGGATCCACCTCCCAGGTCACTCATGTGGCTCAGGTCCTTGTTGGCTCTTGAGACATCGGGTCCTCAACTGTCTCTCCACAGAACAGCCCACAACATGGCGGCTGGCTTCCCTCAGAGCAAGTGAACAACCTGGAAGGCACACAGGCCTCTGTGACTTGATCTTGAAAGAGACCTCCCCTCATTTCTGCTATATTCTATTCATCCTATTAGAATATTTCAACTCTAATTCTAATTCTGTTCATTAGAATGGAGTCACTAGGTCAAGCCCAGGTTCAAGAGGAGAGGGTTACACTAGCATGTGAATACCAGGGGAAAGCTTTCCTCCCCCCTCAGTGTCCTTGGCTGGCTCTGAAAATTAAACTGAGCAGGACAGATGATCAGGAGAAGAGCATACAAATGTATTTAATATAAGTTTCATATGACACGGGAGCCTTCCTAAGGAAATGAAGACCAAAAAAAACAGACCTGAGTATTTCTATGCTAGGTATGATGAAGAGTGGGCAGGCCTCCCTTCATAGGAGTATGATGGGTCAGAGAATGTAGTAAACTGGGGGAAACTTAGCAAGACCTGTTTGTTCAGATTCTTCGTGGTGTTTCTGTCTTTGCAGATAATGGTGGCCCTTTCTTCCCAGACGGGGAGGGCATCTCTCTCAGGAGCGTTTCTGACTTGTTTCAGGGGAGAGGGGCAGAGGGAAGGTCAGAGTGATCTTCCTGCTCCTGCTGTCTTCTCAGACTCAGCTTAAACACTTCAATATGGCAAGGTGCCTCGTTTTGGGGTAGCGTGTCTGGAACCCCATCCAGATCACCCGGTGCCATCTTAGAGGCTGCCTACCATAAAGCATATGGGACATGTGGATGATCTTAAGTGAAACAAAGACAACAGGATTCAAAACTGGATACCCAGGGCAGTCACGTCTGAGTGAAAATACGACAGGGAAAAGGGTGGGAAGAAATTGGTTAAAAACACATTTACAGAGGCGCCTTGGTGGCTCAGTGGGTTAAAGCCTCTGCCTTTGTCTCAGGTCATGATCCCAGGGTCCTGGGATCGAGCCCCAAGTCAGGATCTCTGCTCAGTGGGGAGCCTGCTTCCTCCTCTCTCTCTGCCTACTTCTCTGCCTACTTGTGAGCTCTGTCTGTCAAGTAAATAAATAAAATCTTTAAAAAATATATATATATATATATATAAAACACATTTACAGTTGATCCTTGAGCAACATGGGTTTGAACAATGTGGCTGCACTTATACACAGCTTTTTATCAGTGAAATATATGAGAACATTTTTGGAAGTTTGTGGCAATTTGAGAAACATCGGTTGAACCAAGTAGCCTAGAAATATCGAAAAAATTAAGAAAGGTATGTCATGAATGCATAAAATAGATGTGGATACTAGTCTACCGTAAAGTACACATCAATTACAAAGTTAAAATCTATCAAGCCTTATGCACATGAGCACAGATCAGACATTATCTTTTCATTTTTGGTGCCTCACATTGGTATATCGAACATTTACAGCACTTTGCATCACGTAAGACACTACTGATGTAGGTATGGACAGATTATTCATCTTGTAAACAGTATCAGTAAACCCAGAACAGCACTCTTTTCTCTTCCTTATGACTTTCCTAACAACATTTTCTTCACTAGCATACTGTATTATAAGAATACAGTATATAACACATGTAACATACAAGATGTGGAGTAACTGACTATTGATGCTATTGCTAAGGCTTTCCAATCAACTGTACACTATTATTAACTATTGAGTCAAAAGTTATACATGGGTATTTGGCTGTTCGGGGGTCAGTGCCCCTAACCCCTGCATTGTTCGAGGGTCTACTGCACACACTAAAAACCTAAACGGGTTCTGCATGATGAAGTACCTTTATAACTTAGGTCTTTTGCTTTTCCCCACGTGTGTTAACCTATGCATCTCCCCCCAACCAATTATTTATTCTTCAAACTTAAATAATGAATTTTCTGGCCCTGGAGGGCGAAGAGGCTGGGTAGAAGAAGCCCAGCTCCTACCATCTGTCCTTGAGCCTGTCTGAGCAATAAGAATCCGTCAGTTTGGGGCACCTGGGTGGCTCAGGGGTTAAGCCTCTGCCTTCGGTTCAGGTCATGATCTCGAGCCCCATATCAGGCTCTCTGCTCAGTGGGAAGTCGGCTTCCCCCTCTCTCTCTGCCTACTTGTGATCTCTCTCTGTCAAATAAATAAATAAAATCTTATTTAAAAAAAAAATCCATCAGTTCTCACCCTAGGGACAGGCTCGGGGGTGTATTTCCAGCAGGTCCTTACCAGCTCTCATCTCATTACATATTCCGGGGTCTGCTGGAGTCTGAGAATGTGGCTTGGGGATTCATCCTGAAAGCAGCATTACTTGGGGAGGATTTGGTGTAGAGAGGGTTGCAAGAGTGGAGAGACACAGGAAGTGACCTGGACAGAAAGGAGAAAGCAGTTGAAACGGTAGAAAAATGCCAGAAAGTTGGAGTCTCAGAGTCTGAGCGTGCTGGTCCCTTGAGTGTGACTCTTTCAACCCTCTGTTTACTCATCCACAGAATGGGATGAAAATAGGTGATACTGGGGCGCCTGGGTGGCTCAGTGGGTAATGCCTCTGCCTTCGGCTCAGGTCATGGTCCCAGGGTCCTGGGATCGAGCCCCGCATCGGGCTCTCTGCTCACCAGGGAGCCTGCTTCCCTCCTCTCTCTCTCTGCCTGCCTCTCTGCCTGCTTGTGATCTCTGTCTGTCAAATAAATAAATAAAATCTTTTAAAAAAAAGAAAATAGGTGATACTGTCCTTCCTCATTCAACAGGGTTAAGGGAGACTTATTAGACACAGAAATACACTCTGTAAACTGTAAGGCTCTGGACCAGTGATGGTTTCTTCAGGGATTAGCTGGAGCAAATACACCACTGAGCTCCCCACGTGTGCCAAGTCACTCCCCAGCCACCAGCCACAGGCCAATTTGGCTCCCACCTACTGAGCCACGATTCTGTTCTCATCTCTCTCTAGTTACGCTGGTTAAATGTTGACACTGAATATAACTGGTTATAAAGAATGAGGCTTATCTCTAATGAAGGACGAGCTGGCAACACCCATCAAAGTCACAACTAACTCAGCAATTCCACTTTTAGGACTAGATGTGCACAGGCAGGGATGAAATTACATGTACAGGTACATGCACTGCAGTGCTCTTGGTGAGAGCAAAGCATCGGGAAAAAAAGAAAGTTCCCCCACAGGGCACTAGTTAGATCAATTAGGGAACATCCACCCAATGGAACACTGTGAAGGCATTAAAGCAAATAAGCTGGCACTGGGTGTATTGATCCAGAAAGATCGCCAACATACACTATAAAAAGAAAAAAACGCAGGCTGCCAAACGCTTCTACCTATCTATCTCCTCTGATGTAAGTAATCAAAGCGACCTATACATATAGGTACCTAATTTGTACGAAAACACAGAGGAAACACAGGGAGAGATGTGGCCAGTTGTCGGAAATGGGCATCTCAGGAGGGACAGTGGGAGAAGGGGACAAGGAGAAACCCATTCTTGTTCCATTTATTTCAGGGATGGTTGCCATTGTTTTGTATGTGAATCTATTGGGGTATTTTCTATGTAATTTTTTAAACTTAGAAGTTATATATATTTTTACACATATATTATTTTTATACTATACACACACACACACACATGTCTTAGAATCTTCCACTGTCTTGGGCTTCCTGGGTGGCTCAGTCGGTTAGGCATCTGCCTTTGGATTGCGTCATGATCCCAGGGTCCTAGGAGCAAACCCCAGGTCGAGCCCCATGTCAGGCTCCCAGGTCATGGGGGAGCCTGCTTCTCCCTCTTCCCCCTGTTTATGCTCTCTCTCTCTCTCTCAAATAAATAACCTTAGAAAGAAGAAGAAGCAGGCTCCCAGGTCATGGGGGAGCCTGCTTCTCCCTCTTCCCCCTGTTTATGCTCTCTCTCTCTCTCTCAAATAAATAACCTTAGAAAGAAGAAGAAG